>NC_138064.1:13518445-14060945 GCF_964194185.1 Rhinolophus hipposideros
TTTGAGAAAAGGTCAAGGTAGATTATTGCTTCATGAAAAACTCTGGACAATTTCTCTCACTGTTTTTAACAATTTTATTCTTATTTTGGCTTTTAGCAGGATGAAGTTTTTCACCCCCCCAAGAGTTCATTTGCTTCTGCTGCTTATTCCTTATTGCTATTCTTTACTGTAATTCTATGTTTGTGGCAAAATAATCATTTCCATAGCAACCAACTGGGGTGTCTCAAGGAGAGGATTATGATGTCAGGAAAGAAATAAACAACAGGAGCAGATGAATAATGAAAATAAGCCTGATTCTTATTCTCAATAAGAATAGAAGAATCACTAGGATGAGAAAGTATGCTGTAGGTCTTTCAGAATTATTTCAGCCTTAAAGAAAATTACTTTAGCTCAATTTTCCAGGAGATAACAGTTTCTCTAAGAGGCAGCTGCTCCTATACCACAGATCACTGTATGCATAGAAGAGGTGGGGGTGGGTTGGGAGAATCTTAATAAAGTCTCCATAATAGTCAATAGTCAATAGATAAAATAAAAAATAGTCTCTCCACTATTGTGTAATAAACAGGAATGTATAGGTATATGTAAGTATGCTACAGGGGCATAGAGGAGCTACTTTTTTTATTTTTTAATTTATATTTTTCCCAGAATAAAAGGAATCATGGGGAATAAGATAGAGAAGAGTAAGACATTTGAAGACTTTGTTTAAATGCAGCAGGGATTCATTTGGTCTGCACTTCTCTTATTAAAAAACATTCAGGAGAAATCAAAAATCCAAAATAGAGTTGATGGAATATACTTGTATCGTCTGTATTTTAGAGCAAGTATTACATAATAAAGTGATTAATAACATGACACGTAAGCAGCCCTAAATGTATAGCACTTCAGTTTTACAGAGATTTGCATATTGCATCATTTGCCCTCCAGCTCTGTGTTACATAGGACGACTACATTGTCAGTTACCTCAGGCAGCCGGCCAATGTGCAGCCTACCCATTCTGATGAAAGAGAGACCAAGAGAAGGTCAGGAAATGTTTTTGTGAAATATTTTTATTGTGGTATAATTTTTATATGGTAAAATGCACATATCTGAAGTAGACAATTCTATGAGTTTGGCAAATGTGTATGTCTATATAATCAATACCCAAATCTAGTTGGACATTTCTAATTCCCCAGAAAGTTCCTTCATGCCTAATCCTCCCTTCTCAGGCCTACCTTCATGCCTAATCCTCCCCTCTCATGCCTACCTGAGAGGCAACCACAACTCAGATTGTTTTCACCTAAGATGAGTTTTCCCTGTTCAAAAACATCATATAAACAGAATCATACAGTGTACGAGTATATTCTTTTGTGTCTAGCTGCTTTTGCTCGAGATTCATCCACGCAGTTGCATATATCAGTTAGTCCTTTCTTTTCATTGCTGAATAGTACTCCATTGTAGACATAGGTCATTTTAATTCATGCATGTTGTGACCAGTTTATATAATACAAATTGTAAATCACAAGCCAGCCTGCTTATATGACCTATACTTCTCTTATCCAATTATCAATATTTTGCATTTCTAAGCATTAAAATGATGTTAGAACTCTATAATTTGGACCAATAGAAGAAAAAAACTAAACAAAATGAGAGAATTTGTTTAAAGCAAAGAGTTTTATGACTTTCGTATTTATACCCAAGCTGCTAGCTGCCCTCTGCGCAAAGCAGAGATTTATTTCTCAGGACTGCTTTGATGAATCCAGCAGGATTTTAATGAGCACATCAATTACGTCAGGGCTACCATTGGGCACATTTTGTGGAGATGGCAAAATTTGATTTGGAAGTCCACCCTTCTGGTCTCCCTTTTATTGCCCCCTTCTCCCTTCTCAGGGTTCTTCACCTCACGCCCTCCCTAGGACGATTATCTCAAATCTAGTCTCACATAGCCTCGATCACAGGTGTTTATGACAGATAGAAATGGTTCTAATAAGTTAATTATAAGGGTTAGATAATGAGGGCTTACAGGGTTTTATCTGCCAGAGGGAATTTACATTTAAAAGGAGAATTCTTGGAAAGCAATGCCCAGTATGTGGAAGGTAATCAATAAATGTTATCTCGATTCTCTTGAAGAACAAGTTATGAAACTTAGACAGTTTCATTAGACAGAGAGTAAGAATGATATTTTCAGAACCAGAGCATCCTCTGAGCCCTGCTGAACTCTACTGATAATGTCATTATGGAACTGCCAGTGACCCTCTTGCTGTTACCTAAAGACAAGGAGAAGAGCGGACTAAGACAGAGAAGAGAGCAGCCTGCAACATCATTCAAACCCTGGGTTCAGACATCCCTTCGACTTTCTTTACTAAAGCCCCAGTTATAGCTATGTGTGGCCCTCCACAAATGGGGAAGAACAATATTTTGAAATACTGACTTATGCTCCTTCTTTCCCTAGTATTTCAAGCTACCCCATCCATTCCCCCATTCAGGTGACAGAGTGGTTGTGTGTCTGTCTATGCGTGTGTCTGTGTATGTGTGCCCTCAAAGTAGGGTTGCCATGACCAAAATGCAAAGAGAAAGAAAAGAGACATTGACTTACAAAATAGACTTTTGAAACTGGAGATAATAGTTTCAGATAAAGCATTTTTTTGAGTTTCAATAACCTGGATTCTCAGAACCAAAACCTAGGTCCTTAAGGACTAGAGGCATAAAGCTTATACTGTTATCTACGGATCTGAGGGAAAATGCTGAGGAGGAAGAAAGCTAGACACTCATGAGCATTCCAAAGAAGGAGTCAGATAGGTAGTACTTCTTGATACATTTGGGGATCTGAGCAATCATGGTCATGTCTTACTCCTTAGTTGGTTCTCAGATCTTGCAGTGATCTCCCACACTAGCATGGTAGAGCATCAGACGAAGAAAAAGGACCACCTGTCTATGCAGAGAACGCCTTAGGCAGCCTTACTCCCCGATTCACTCAGGAGACTGAAAGTCTTTGATTTACCCCTGAAGTCATGAGGGTAATGACCTTGATGCCATAGTAGCCTCTAAGTATATTACCAGGCAAGCTACCTCCGAGGTATTGGATCGGAAAGACTCAGAGGTCAAATTAAGATGTTCATATTACATGATTGATTAAATCTATTAAAAACACACAGCAAGAAACAAAAGGAAAGAGACAGGGTAGGTAACACACTTAGGAAAGGGTGTGAGCAAGTGGAACGACCAGACTACCAAAACCTGGATATGCAATGCTCATAGGCACCCCTCTCCTTGCCCTATCAGCCTTCCCTGCTGGTGGTGTGGCTACAAGGACCAAAGATAACATTTGAGCAAAGAGGCCCAAGAGACAGAAGATGCCTGGGACCAACTCAGACACTTGTTTCATAGCAAAGACACGAGGGTCCATACACCTGGCCAGAGTTTTTGACTACCAGTTAGCCAGATGTGCAGGTATGAATTGTGTCTGGTGGAGGATATTTGGAGCCAGAATGGGTGTCACCAATGGCTAGCTAACTGAAGACCTCATGAATATCGAGTGTTTCGTGTGCCTCCTGTGTATTAGTGTTTCGTGATGATTAGGTGCCTCTGGTACCCCATGTATGTTTATTTATTACTTCATGAAAATGAGGTGTCTCTTAGTTTTTCCATTTCTTCCTATCTGTGTTCAGTACACATAGGTCCCTACTTACTTTATCTATGTGTAACACGCCTCACAAGTTACTAATTTACTTATCTATATCTAACATGTTTTATGAGTGCTACCATCCCATTTCTGCTTTTTATAACAGAATATTCTCAAATATTAGAACAAATGCATATTCTCCCATCACACCCAATACATACACACACCACAAGGTCATAAATAATATTTATGGGTTGACTAGCCGACCAGAAGGTACAGCACCTGAGAGACCAATGACCAGAGATCAAATAAGGACTCAGACATTTTAGCAAATGACAGTTGCAAGACTGAGGACATAAGACCCTCAAGGAGCCTTGTAAAACTTATAGGCAACTAAGGGAATAAAGAGGGGATGGGAGTCTCCTGAACTGACTGAGGAATCCCTGCTCAGAGTTTGCTCAGGATTGTGTTTTCCACCTCTGGGAAGAATGGCAGCTCTGGGTCTGTGCTGTCTAATGGTAGATGTCTACGCTATTTGACAGTGCCAATGTGGAACATGTCCATCATTTTCAGAAAGTTTTATGGGACAGCACTGCTCTAGATATAAATTGAGTTATAGAAAAATGAAGTGAATCCCTGAAATCCCTGAGTTTAGAGACTGACATTGTTACGTGTTATACGTATAAACATTCATTACTGGGGCATCATCAAGACTACTCTTTTTCTTTTTTTTCCACTTTATTGTTTGTTTGTTTTTAGCATATATTTAGACATATTCTGATTTAGCCACTTACTTTCACTTAATATACTCTGTGTTGAGTTGCCTTTTCACCACAGCTAGCTGCAGGAAAAGGATCTATCCAGAACAGAGTAAAACCAACCTTGATAAGGGAAAGAGAACCACAGTATCATTTGCTAGATAAGGTCGTAACTGGGGGGAAACGTAAGGACTTTGTCCTTTTCTCTGGGTGAGATGGGAGCCATTGGAAGTTTCAAGCAGGAGAATAACAAGATCCAATGTATGTTTTAAGAAACTCACTCTGGCTGCTATGTAGAGAATTAATTGGAAAGGTACAAGGGTGGACACAGGAGGACGTTTATTGAAATAATATAGGCTGAAATGCTGGCTGCTTGGCCCAGGGCTGTGGTAACAGAGGTGCTGAGAAGTGGTCTTCTGAATATACCCAATGGGAGAGCTACAGTATTGTTGATGGATTGCAACTGGGGTATGAGAGGAAGAGAGGAACAAGGATAAGTCCATGTGCTTTGGCCTAGGCAACTGGAGGAGGGTGTTTCCATTTACTGAGTGGAGAAAGTCTGCAAAGGAATAAGGATTGGCACGGGGACTGTTTTGGAGCATGTCAAATTTGACATGACTATTCATCACCCAACCGGAGACCCTGAATAGTCAGCAGCAAGTACAAGTCAACATTTCATAGAAATGAGGGCTGGAGATATGAAGTTGAATGCTATTACCATGTAGATGCCATTTAAAGCCATGAGACTTAGATATGATCGTTTAGGGAATGAGCAGATGGGTAAAGCTACAAAGGAAGTCTGAGGATTGATCTCTGAGGCACCAGTGTTTAGAGGTGGGACTGAAAAAGAGAACTGAAAAGAAGCAATCAGGAAAGCCTGAAAACCGAGAGAGTGGGATCCTGGAAGCCCCCAAATGAAGAAAGTGAATGATCAGCTGGATTTGACAGGTTGCATAAGGTGTGCACCAAGAATTGACCATTGAGTCTGGAAACACGAAGGTCATTTAGGCTTTGACGGGATAAGTTTTAGAGGAATGATGGGCTGAAGGCCCGACTGGAAAGTATCCCAAGCTTCCTAGGATGTCTGGTCATCTCTGTAAAGCATAAGAACACACAGTATTTTGTCATTAGAGGAACCAATAGATGTTATTGATTGCGGTCAACCAAGTGAAATAAATCCATTGAGAGAGATGTTTCACACTTGGGAGACAGAATAAGAGCAACACAAAATTAGGCAAGAAAGGTAACTAGAAAATCAAGACTCTTGTGGTATTATCTCACATTGAAATGATATCAGTTACTGAGGCTTTAGAAACACCTGAGATTATTTGTGTTACAGTTAGATGACTGTTTCCTCATATTAAATGTAATTCTCTGGCATTTCCTCTTAAAACGTGGTTTTTCAGATTTACTCATAAGTTGTAACTGATACCTTAAGAGGGATCAGATCAGTGAGATTAATAGAATATAAACTGCCTCAATAGAAGATTGTTGGTTTAAAAAAATACACCGTTTATTTTTGAATTCTTTTTGTTTAAGGACATTATTTAAAAGCCCCACCCTGACCACCTCATCAGAGGAAATTTCTTCTAACCATTTCTGGATTAGTTCTTCTTTACGTAAATTTATGTTTCTTTGCAAAGACTTGTAAATTGAAGAGATTATCATTCATAATGTTCAAGATCATTCAAGAGATTGCCAAAGAGGATGAAGATTTATTCTCATTACTCTTTTTCTCCCCCATTCCCAAATGTTGATGACTATTTCTTTAGTTCTCTTTATACGGTACTTCCATTATCTATTTAAATACTTTCCAGTTCTTTTTCATCAACTTGAATCATTCCCTCCTGATTCCATGACTTTAACAGATAAGTATACTAGGACTCTTTTAGAAGTGTTTCCAGATAAAAATGTGTTTTCTGTCTGATAACAAATAATTTTAAGAGCAGGATCATTTGAAGTGGAGGAGAAAGTTTCTTTGATCCCCTTCTCTCCCTCCAATCAATCCACGTCTTTCTCTTTTTCCCCATTTCTGGTCCCTTATTTCGGGCCGCCAATGCCCACCATACTTTTTAATCTGGATTATTGAAATAGCATCCTAAATGCTTTCCCTCAGCCCTTCCATATTCTCTAATCCAGTGGCTCTGAAATTTGCATGTGCATGAGAATCACCTAATAGACTTGTTCAAACACAGGTTGGTAGGCCCCCAGGGTATCTGATTCAGCTGATCTGGAGTAGAGCCTGACAATCTCCTTTTTTTTTTTTTTTTTTAAAGATTTTATTGGGGAAGGGGAACAGGACTTTATTGGGGAACAGTGTGTACTTCCAGGACTTTTTTCCAAGTCAAGTTGTTGTCCTTTCAGTCTTAGTTGTGGAGGGCGCATCTCAGCTCTAGGTCCAGTTGCTGTTGCTAGTTGCAGGGGGCGCAGCCCACCATCCCTTGCGGGAGTCAAGGAATCAAACTGGCAAACCTTGTGGTTGAGAGCCCACTGGCCCATGTGGGAATCGAACCAGCAGCCTTCGGAGTTAGGAGCATGGAGCTCTAACCGCCTGAGCCACCGGGCAGCCCCACAATCTCCATTTCTAACAAGTTTCCAGATGAGGCTGATGCTGCTGGTCCAGGGCCACACTTTCAGAACCAATGCTGTGTTTCTTCTCCACACTGACACCAAACTCTTGAGCACTGGTATACAGGATCCTTCATAAACTGACACAAAGGGTGTCTTAAAAAAACAAACACAAAAGACAGTTTATTGAAATATAATAATACACCTACCATACAATTCACCCACTGAAGAGTTGTGTGAAGGGAACCAAGTTTTGCCATCCTGAAGCTGCCTTTGGAGATATTAATTTTAAGCTGGTTTTTAACAAAACTCAGAAAGAAACTTTGAGCCCCACCCCCACCCCTTTTCCTGCTCAAGAGATTCAGACAGAAACCTGCTTCAGGAAGGAAATCTTAGGATGTTCACCTTAGCCTGATTTGAATTAAATATGGTAAATAGGGCTTCAGGCAGAGGTCTGTTAGCTAGATGACCCTGTGTCTTAATTGTTTCTGAGTTTCCTGGCAAGAATTTACCTGCCATGTAACTTCCGCTCTCCCTCAACTAACGAGTAAATTGCCCATTCTCATTTCCTAAATCTAACATCCCGTCCCCCCCTTTCCCCTTTGTCCAAAAATGTCATATATATACCCAATGTTGCCTCACTGTCCTTGGAATTTTCATGCTTATGTGAATTCCCCATGCACATGTATTAAACATTTGATTTTCTCTTGTTAATCTGTCTCTGTTGATTTGGTTATTAGCCTAGCTAGAAGACTTAGAAGGTGGGAGGATAAATATTAATATTTTTAGCCTGCACATGTGTTTATATTACCACAATCAATTTTAGAATTGTGAAAGAAACCCCACATCCCTTAGTCATCACCCCAATTTCCCCTATCCCCCCACTCCAACCCTAAGCAAGTATTAATCTACTTTCTGGCTCTCCAGGTTCATCTGTTCTTGACGTTTCATATAAATGCACATGTATTAAAATTTTGATTTAATCCTGTTAATCTGTCTCGGTTAATCTGGTTATTAGCCCAGCTAGAAGAATTTAGAAGGTGGGAGGAACAGTAGTAATCTTTTTTAGCCTCCACATGGTCCTTTGTGTCTGGCTTCTTTCACTTAGCATAATGTTTTCGAGGTTTATCCAAATTGTAGCATGTACCAGTACTTTATTTCTTTTTACTTCTGAATATTGTTCAATTGTATGAATATACCACCTTTTGTTTAATCCATTTATCAGTTGATGGACATTCAGGTTGTTTCTACTTTGGGTCTATTATGACTAATGCTGCTGTGAACATTGATGTACAATTTTTTGTGTAAACATATGTTTTCATTTCTCTTGGGTGATTTCTTGGAGTAGAATTGCTGAGTCGTACGGTAATCTTATGTTTAACTTTTTGAGGAACAAACAAATAGTATTCCAAAACAGCTGCACTATTTTACATTCCCAATAGCAGTGTAGGAGGGTTCCAATTTCTCTATATGAAATGAAGGATCCTTTTAACTTTGATCACATTTGCTTTTAAATCTTAGCCTAGAAATCACATCCCTCTCTCTCTCTATATATATATACCACTCAGAGATCTAACCTTTCCCCCAGATATTCAGCAGCCCCCAATACAGCAAAAGACAGTAGCTGGGATCTGACTAATGGTCACATGGTCCAAACCTCTGGCAGGATAAAAATAACATTTTGACCTAAGTTATGTTGCAGTTCCTGAGCCCTAAGGTGGAAGGACTCCCTGACTCCCGTGATAGCAGACAGAGGGACTCTGGAAAAGACCTCAGAACAGTCCTCAAGACCTAAAAAAATAATTCATTACCCTTATCTCACCTCTGACCAATCAGCTCTCAGCACAACTCCGTGGGTTAGACTCCCTAACCCACAGTGTCTTGTGATTTGGCCCTATATAATCTGTAACCTGCACACCATCAATGAGTTCAGGCTTTTGAGCATTAGCTTCCCATGCTCCTGGATGGCGCCATTCATCAATAAAATAGCCAATATGTCTCCTCTGCAATTCTCTGTATTTAGTGTTTGGCTCTGCTAGCACTGGGTGGATGAACTCTTTCTGTTTTGTAACACATAACCTCACCAGCCTTTTTGAGTAGAGCAATTCTAGTGGGTGTGAAGTAGTATCTCATTATATTTGATTTGCATTTGCCTAATGATTAATAATGTTGAGCTTATTTGCTTATCTGTCATTCATGTAACTTTGGAGAAATGTCTATTTAGATCATTTGCCCAACTTTTCATTGGGTTCTTTGTCTGTTTATTAGTGAGCTGTAAGGGGTTTCTCTCTATATTTTAGATACTATTCCTTTATCCGGTATATTATTTACAAAATTTTTTTCCCATTCTCTGGAAACCACTTTCTTAATGGTATCCTTTAATGCACAATTTTTTTTTAATTTATTGGGGTGAAAATTGTTAGTAAAATTACATAGATTTCAGGTGTACAATTCTGTATTACATCATCTATAAATCCCATTGTGTGTTCACCACCCAGAGTCACTTCTCCTTCCATCACCATATATTTGATCCCCCTTACCCTCACCTCCCACTTTCCACCTTACCTCTGGTAACCACTAAACTATTGTCTGTGTCTGAGTTTTTGTTTCTCATTTGTTTGTCTTGTTCTCTTGTTGTTTTTGGTTTATATACCACATATCAGTGAAATCATACGGTACTCTGCTTTTTCTGTCTGACTTATTTCGCTTAGCATTATACTCTCAAGATCCATCCATGTTGTCACAAATGTTCCCATATCATCTTTTCTTACCGCCGAATAGTATTCCATTGTGTATATATACCGCAACTTCTTTATCCATTCATCTATTGAGGGACATTTTGGTTGTTTCCATGTCTTGGTCACAATTTTTTTTTTTGGATGATGTCTAGTTTACATAGTGTCTTATTGGTTTTTGTATCGCTCACATTGAACACAATGCTTGGCATACAGTAAGCATCAATGTGTATTTGTTAAAAGAATGCAAAAATGCAATCAATGAAGTTAACAGACTACACCTAAGGTTCTGCCATGTAATAACGAAGCATACACTATATTAGAGCAAAGAATGCTGGTTATCTCCTGATAACCAGACACCTTAGCAATAGGGGACAGTATGACAGGGGTGGTAAGTGCTGTGCTCTGGTCCTGCTTTACCTGCTCTGTTAAGCAAAAGAACTCTTCTCACCCCCAGAGCTCTTATGAGCTAATGATTGAAAACTGCTGTGATACATTTTATAAAATGTAATATCCCTATTGTAATTCTAGTAAGTGCCTCAGGAGAGAAGCAGCCTTCTCCCAACTGTTTTTACATTTTAAAAGGTTTAGCTGAAGCTCCATCCTCAAGTCTGTGAATAAGCAGGAAACAGACATTCCTTTGGAGAGACAGGCCCAAACCACTTCTCCCGCATATCAAAGAACAGCTTCAGTTTAGATCCATGTAAAATTTTCAGGAAGCAGATTTTGCAGAGAGGTAAATTCAATAGGTCTGAAAAAATTTGAAGCCCAAAGCATGAGAAGCTAGAGAAGAAGGGAAAGAATATGGCATTTCTTCCCCAGTGAGGCATTTCCTAGCCTAGCCAGGCCCTCGTAACCCAGGGTGCTTGCTCACCGTGGCCCCCAGTAATGGAAAGCAGATAGTTCTCTGAGTGACAGCTCACCAATCCTGCCTTCCTCTGCTATCTTATATTCCTGGTCTTCTGTCACTTTATTCCTAAAGGAAGGGAGTTCTGACACCTGCTACAACATGGATGAACCCCTGAAAACATTATGCTGAGTTTAAGAAACCAGGTACAAAAGGCTTCATATTATACGATTTCATTTACATGAAATATCTAGAATAGGCAAATGTATAGGAATAGAAAATGGATTAGTGGTTCCGTAGGGCTCGAATTGGGGTGTGGAGGGATAGGGAAGTGATAGCTAAAGGATATGGGGTTTCTTTCTGAGGTGATGGAAATATTCTAACGTTGCCTATGGTGGTGGTTGCACAACTCTGTGAATATCCAAAAGCCACTTCAGATGAGTGAATTATATGATACGTGAATTACATTTCAATAAAGCTGTTACCAACAACAACAGCAACAGCAACAACAAACCCTTTATGGTTAGTTTTAAATAACATTATGCTTTATGTAAAAAAAATCTACATAATTCTTCTATTGCAACTTCTTTCCCAAAAGGATACTGTGTGGTTTAGCTGGGCAAGTGAATATGTTTAATCCATGTATGTAATTCAGAATTTCTCAGTGGTTACCCCAGAGGACACTAAGGTTTTTAGCTGTAAATAGGTGTAATCATTATTATTATATTTATTTATTTTAAAGAGGGCACAGTTCAGAGCGGCCCATCCAGGGATCAGCCAGCAACCTTGGTGTTAATTAGCACCACGCTCTAAACAACTGTGCTAACCAGGTCCCCCCTCATTGAGACAGGTGAGTTAGTATGACATCAGGCAGGCAGGAATTCCCTGGTGGACTGAGCAAAAAAACGAAACACTGACCAAAAACAAAATGCTGGCCTTTTTTTTTTTTAAGTTTTCAAAATAACACACTCTTCACAAAACAGAAATATCAATCATGCTGCAAGGCAACAAAGACATTACGAAGGACATTTTGGAAAGCCTCTCCCAGGCTAAACAACAGAACGAATTTAATAAACACCTTAACAGTAAGCACCAACACTCCAGCATTCCCCCTCCCAAGTAGAAATAAAGGTATATAAACACAAGCCTTTTGCCTTATCTAGTGGGCTTCCCAGTTTCGGGTACCCCCTCCCACTCGGGAGCTGTAATCTTTTCTCTTGCTTTTAATCAACTATCTTCCTTTACAACTCTTTGCCTTGTCCTGGGTCCATGTGTCCATTCTTCGGCTTCATGAGACACAATCCTGGCCTACAGCCAGAAATTGCCTGCAGATTCTACATCATTATTCTTTTTTTTAAAGGTTCCACAGTCAAAGACATTTTGGAATGACAGAGTTAAACAAATTTAAACAAGATCTTTCCTATTGCCGTGCTCAGAGTTTTCACACGCAGACATGCATTGTGTGTTTCCAAGAAAGGGAGGAGAGGGCATGTGTGGTTTACCAAACTAGTTTAATCTTGAAACCTTTCGTCACAGAGCATCTTGCAGAATCGGTCTTCCATGACATCATGCTGGTAAATGCTAATATAAGTCTCTAATCTTAACAGGAAACCCTGGAAACAAATGTTATCATGCAAAAATTAATACATGCCTTCACACAGTTGAAATATATTCAATTACATGTCTGCATTGGCTTTTAAAAGTTCAATCACAAACATTGTTTTTGCTTTCTAAATTCTTTTCATTCTCTAGTTAATATTTATAAACATAATGAGTGTGGTTTAGGGTAAAAATTCACTTCTTTACTAAACAAGTCATTCTCTGCTATAACTCCCCTTGCTTCTGTGAAGTGGAATTTATATGACTTTTCTCCTGAAATAGAAAGGCACTCTAAAAACACATAAAAATCCTCAGTAATCCTTCTGTCCCTGACCCACAGATCAAATCATTCTCTCAGAATTCCACTTAACTGCATTTCTCAGCAGGCTAAATGAGAGAGGTTTCCAATTACTCAGACTTCATTAATTTTACACAATATGCTTTGAGGTACTATAATAATAATTAAAAGTAAATGGAACATTTGAAATTGGTGAGCAAATGTATGGGAACATTACTCGCTCCTTTCTACCTTGTTGTTCTGGAGTTACAGTACTACAGAAAGTACAGTAATCTCTGCTACATCCACTGCTAGGGTTCCATTAGAAATAACAATTCAAGAGGGAAGGGAAGGAGACTAGTAATCACTGAGCATAGTAAGTGGATAGACAGAAATTGAAGAGCACTCTAGGATGAGTTAGGCACACTGTCGAGAAACTAGGTGAGTGTGACATCTGTCAGTAGCTCTCTCTGGCAACTGCCCACAGGCTATATTTGCATAGGGCTTTCCAGTGTACAAAGCGCTGTCACGTGCCATAGCTTACTTACCCCTCAAATCAAGCATGACAGGCTGGTCCAGTTTCCCCATTCTACAGATGGGGAACTGGAGCCCAAAGAAATGAAGAAACCAGCCCAAGTTTCTCACATAGAATAGTGGTACAGTGATTTCACTCCCAAGTTTCTGGATTCAAAAATCTAAGCTTCAGAAGAAGTTAGAAAGGCATAAGGGGGAGAGGTTGTGAAGGTCCTTGAACAACAGAAGAGTTTATACTTTATCCTGCAGGCAGTATGATTGTTGCTTATCTTATCCAAATGCCTACAGATACGATATGCTTAGGTAAAGAGATTAGCCATTTCTGATTCTCCTAAGAAAAGTTCCTGAGTGTGTCTAACCTGCAGATGAGTTCAAATAACCACAATAAGTATGAAATATTTTACTTGCTTTCATACTCAGATTTGCAAGTGTTCATGGTGCAGTTAAGCTAGAATCTTTTTACAAGAGGGTGATATCAGTCATTCACAAAGGATACAAATAAGCTAATTTCCCAAGCCCAAGTCTGTACCTTTATACTTTATACTGGAACAGAAAGCAATATGACAGAACGTTCTAAGTCTAACTTTATGTACTCATTGACTAATGTATTTAACACACATTCATTGAGCACCTACTGTGGGTTAGGCATCATGCCAGGAGCTGGACATTCAATACATGAATTTGACATGTCTGGGTCTTTATAGAGCTTGCGGATAAATACAGCAAAGCATCCAGGCAAATATAGTACAGTGCGATAAGGGACGTGATAGAGAAAATTCAGAGGGACGTGGGAACGCGTAACGTAGGCCTAGGGCTTAGGGAGGTTTTCCCAGGGAGGTGGCACACAGGGTGAAGGACTGGTGGGGTACAATGGTGTCAGGACTGGACTCAGGGATTCGAATCCTGGCTTTGCATTAGACTTACCTAGGATTTTTAAAAACTACTGTACTCCCCTCTTCTATGCGGCGGATATATTCCAAGACCTTCTGTGGATGCTTGAAACTGCAGATAGCACAGAACCCTATACGTACTATGATTTTTCCTATCCATACTATGATAAAGTTTAATTTATAAATTAAGCACGGTAAGAGATGAACAACAACGATAATGAAATAGAAAAATGATAACAATATACTGCAAAAAAGTTTATGTCAATGTGACATTAAGTAAAATAAGGGTGACGTAAACACAAGCATCCTGAAATAGTCGATCTGATGACCAAGACGATTAACATGTACGGCATGTATACACTGGACAAAGGGATGGTTCACATCCGGAACAGGACAGAGCAGGATGGTGTGAGATTTCATCACACTATCCACAATGGCCTGCAACTTTAAATTTATGAATTGTTTATTTCTGGAATTTTCCATTTAATATTTTCAGACCTCAGTTGACTGCAGATCACTGAAACTGAGGAAAATAAAACTGTGGGGGGGGCTATCCGAGGCCACTTTGATCTGCATCTCTGTGAGTGAGAGCAAGGCAATACTTATTTTTATGAACCTTCCAGGTGATTCAATTCCTTGGTCGGGTTTGAGAATTGCTAACTTAAGGAGTGATGAAAAAGTTTTTCTGAGTAGGAACTATTCGAACCATCTCTAACTTCAGATTTAAGTCCTGTATAAATTTGGAAGTAAATAACTTTCAAATGATTTTCTTAGTCACTATACTATGACCTTTATCTTTATTTTGGATTTCAAAACTATTTACTGCTACCCAGAGATAATAAATCTTTTTTTTTTAACCAAAAAATAAATAAATAAATAAGATGACTCTGAATATCGCTAGCTTTTCCTAACAGTTGGGAGAAAAAATGCGATGTGGTCATTAACTCTGTGCTTATCAGTATTTTTTCATTTTTCTCTCATGGGCACTGGGGCACTTCCTAGCCCCTTTGAAATGATTAGTGGCCATGTGACTTTCTTTAACCAATAAATAGTGAGCAGAATTGACTTGTGTTCCTTCCATGAGGGAGTATTTAAGAGCTGGTCATCTTATGTTCTCTTCGCCTGCCTCACTGATCCCTGGAGAGTTGTGTTGAGATGGTGGCTTCGTAAGATGGAGGGACAATGAAGTCAAGGCAGCCTGGAGTGCTGAGTCACCACACACAAAAATGTCACCTAACAGAGCCACTCAGGCCTCCAATGGACTTGGAGGGCTCAAGAAATGAACAGTTGTTGTTTTAAACTGCTGAAATACTAATGATGTTTATTACTGCAATGTAACCTAGCCTCAGCTAACTAATGACTACCTCCTCAATCAGGTAGATCCCTATTTTTGTACTTTCTTTCCCTGATTCACATACTTTCTACTCAAATACTTATACATGATCAGTATCATCTTTAACTTCCTTCCTTCTTTCCTTCTTTCTTTCCTTCCTTCCTTCCTTAATAGTTCATTTAAAAAGTCATTAGGTAGGCTCAAGCAAAAAGGACAGCAAGAAGAAAGTGGTTGAATGGATGATGATGGCCTACTGGTTTAGAGGATTTGTTGTATAGAGGAGGATTGAGCAAATAAATAGATATATTGAGGATTACAAAGCCAGATTTCTTGCTGTTAAATAAGAAAATTATAAAAATGGAAAAGCATAATAAACCCTGAACCCTGTGGTATTGTGTTTGAACTGAAATAGAAGTATTATTGTGAACTCATTTTATAGATATAGATAGATAGATAGATAGATAGATAGATAGATAGATAGATAGATAGAGAGATAGATAGAAAAATGAATATAGATGTATGTATGTTCTATCATAGTTCTGTCCACGAGCAGCAATAGCCCATAGTAGTAAACAGACCTAGCATGCAGATTTTGAATTCTAAAAACCATTTTCCACTAACAGAAGAGGTCTTAGAATAAATGAGTGATTTCAGAACTGGGGCAGCAAAAGCACAAGATGAATATGAAAAGTAATTTAATGCTAGGAATGAAGTACTCAAAAAACAATAGAGGTGTGTCAAAAAGACATAGAAGCCTGTTTGAAGGGCCAACCATGGGCAATTATGGGACAATTATAATAGTGAGAGGAATGGATTAGAACCCTTGAATAAAATATCCTGGAGTCCATGCAGATTTACACAAACACATACAATAAATAAATGGAAATAAAAACTCTTCCGCATAGAAGATGGCCAACTATTAAATGTAAAATAAATATAAATCACTATTTGGCAACAATCTCAGTAATAATCAATTCAGGCAAGAAACATCAGTGAATGCTACAATTTGTGGATGAAAGTTCAATGACAAATGGGATATTTGCATAGTCCCAAAGTATTTCCCCACAGAGGTTAACAATTATAAAGGCAGAAAAGAATAGCTTTCCAGCGAAGCAAGCTGGCAGACACCACTTTACTCGAGTGTGACATCAATTGTAACATCAATTCAATCGCCAGATTGAAATTATGTGTCACCTGACAGGATGCAAAGAGAAATTAGCATTGCTTTCATGATATTCCTGCCAAAAATGCATGCATAACCTGAATCTAATTATAAAGAAACATCAGACAACCCTAAATTGAGGAACATTCTACAGAATAACGATCCCATTGTCTTTAAAAAAAAAACCAAAATGTTATAGTCCTGAAAGTCAAGGAAAGACTGTGGAATTGTTCTGGATTGAAAGAGACTGAGGAGGTATGACGACTAAAGCACAGATGATACTATATTGGACCATTTTGCTGTAGAGGACATTGCTCGGACAACTGGTGAAAACTTGAATAGGGTCACTGATTGATGGATATATGGGAATGAAACTCTTCCTGAAACTTTTCTGTAATTTTGAAATTATTTCAACAAAAAGAAGCATGAATAATCTTGCAATATGAACTACTTCTATAGACCTCCTATTCAGGTTTACATTATAAAGTGAAAAGATGTGGGAAGATAGAGAGGAATTTCAAATTATTTGTTTCAGCTATGGTGTGTTTTTGTGTGTGGGTTTTTTTTGTTGTTTTGGTTTTTTTTTTGAATGAAGTACCTGATATTAAGAATCTTATTAATTGCTTTATTTTTCAATTACAGTTGACATACTGAATATTATATTAGTTTCAGGTGTATAACATAGTGATTAGACATTTATATAACTTACGAGGTGGTCACCTCAATAAGTCTAGTACCCATTTGACACCATACATAGTTGTTACAGTATTATTGACTATATTCCCTGTGCTGTACTTTATACCTTCACGACTATTTTGTAACTGCCAATTTGTACTCCTTAATCCCTTCCCCTTTTTCACCCACTCCCCCAAACCCCATCCCAGCTGGAAACCATCAAAATGTTCTCTGTATCTATGAGTTTGTTTCTGTTTTGTTTGTTCATTTATTTTGTTCTTTAGATTCCACGTATAAGTGAAATCACTTGGCATCTGACTTTCTCTTTATGACTAACTCCATTCAGCATAATGCCCTCTAGGTCCATGCATGTTGTTGCAGATGGCAAGATGTCATTCTTTTATATGTCTGAGTAATATTCCATTTTATATATGTACCACCTCTTCTTTATCCACGCATGCATTGATGGACACCCAGGATGCCTTTCTATCTTGGCTATTGTAAATAATGCTGCAATGAACATATGGATACACATTTCCCTTCAAAGTAGTATTTTGGGTTTCTTTGAATAAATACTCAGATTATCAGGTCTTTCTTGTCTCTTGTTACAGCCTTTGTTTTAAAATCTATTTTGCCTGGTATAAAAATTGCTACCCCAGATTTTTTTTTTAATTTCCATTTTCATGAAATATTTTTTCCATCCTTTTACTTTCTTTCTCTGTGTGTCTTTCAATCCGAAGTGAGTCTTTTGTAGGCAGCATATATAATAAGACTTTTATTTTCTTATTTATTCAGCCAC
Source organism: Rhinolophus hipposideros (assembly GCF_964194185.1). Classification (NCBI taxonomy): domain Eukaryota; kingdom Metazoa; phylum Chordata; class Mammalia; order Chiroptera; family Rhinolophidae; genus Rhinolophus; species Rhinolophus hipposideros. The sequence continues at coordinate 13,536,221 of NC_138064.1, forward strand.
CCTATCTTTTGATTGGAACATTTAATCCATTTATATCTAGATTAATCATTGATAGATATGTAGTTATTGCATTTTATTATTTATATTTTTTATTCTTTTTCCTTCTTCTTAAAAAAAAAAAAAAAGAAGTTCCTCTAACATGACTTGGAATACTAGTTTTATAATCTGATTAACTTATTTAGCTTTTTTTTTTTTTCCTTTTGGTCTGGGAAGCTATTTATCTGTCCTTTGATTCATCACTTTGAATATTTCATACCAGCCCCTTCTGGCCCGCAAAGTTTCTGTTGAGAAATCAGCTAACAGTCTTATGGGAGTTCCCATTGCTTTTCTCTTGCTTCTTTTAAGATTCTCTTTTTGGCTTTAACGTTTGGCATTTTAATTGTGATGTGTCTTGGTGTCAGCCTCTTTGGGTTCCTCTTGTTTGGGATGCTCTGTGCTTCCTGGACTTGTATGTCTATTTCCTTTGCCAGGTTAGGAAAGTTTTCCATCATTATTTCTTCAAATAGATTTTCAATTCCTTGCTCTCTCTCTTCTCCTTTTGGTATCCTAAGGATGTGAATGTTGGTACACTTACTGTTGTCCCAGAGGCCCCTTAAACTGTCCTCATTGATGAGACAACTAAACAGTTAACAGGAGTAGGCTTGTGAGTTGGCAGGATGGGACAGGCAGAGTTAACAGGAGCAAGCTTGTAACCTGGTAGGAGCAAGCTTAAACATTAACCACTTGGCTCTGAATCTCCTGGCTAGCACTGCACCTGCAAGCTGACAAGCACCCTACATTCTGCTTAGAAAAATATAAAACCCGAGCACTCCTCGTCGTCGGGGCAGCTGTCCCTATCGGACTCTGTCCTAACAAAACTTCCCTTTGCCAGAACTGTCTCTCTCTTTGACTTTCAATAAATCTTTTCTTACTCTTGTAAAGTCTTGTAAATCCTTTTACATTCTGCAAATCACCAGGGGTTAATTCTATGCCAAGACACTCATTTTTTTTTAATTCTTTTTTCTTTTTGCTGTTATAATTGGGTGTTTTCTGCTACCTTATCTCCTAAATCTCCAATTCAATCCTTTGCTTCATCTAATCTACTATTGATTCCCTCTAATGTATTCTTCATTTCTGACTGGTTCTTTTTTATGTTTTCTATCTGTTTGGTGAAATTCTCCCTGATATCATTGAACATCCTTGCAACCAGTGTTTTGAATTCTGCATCTGGTAGATTGATTGTCTCTATTTCTTTTAGTTCTTTTTCTGGAACTTTGTTCTGTTCTTTCATTTGGGACATGTTTCTTTTTTTCCCCATTTTGGCAGACTTCTGGTGTTTGTTTCTATGTATCAGGTAGAGCTGTTGTGTCTCCCAGTTTTAGTGGAGTGGCCTTATGTAGTAGATGTCCTGTGGATCCCAGTGGCACAGACTCCCTGGTCACCTGAACCAGGTCCTCCAGGTTTCTCCCTTGTGTGGATTGTGTGTGCCCTCCTGTTGTAGTAGAGGCTTAGTTGTTGTTTGCATATCAATGGGAGGGACTGATCCTAAGGCTTATTGATTATGAGGACTGGTTGTGACTATAATGGAGGAGCTGTTATATAGAGCCTATGGAGCAGGATTCACTTTAGCAGGGCTCTGGTGTCTGCTGAGTCTGCCCTTTGGATGTGTCATTGCAGAGGTTGTATGGTGCTCTGGTGTGGTCTGAAGCTGTGCATGGGTGTGTTGATTCTGGAGCCTCTTGGGAGGACCTCTGGTGCAGGCTAAAGTCAGCCACTGCCTGTGCTCTGCCTGGGGCCACTTGGTATGAGCTACAAAGTGATCTGCAGAAGGTTGCCACTTATGCTGGGCTTGGAGGTGCCTGGAAGACACTAAGCTGCAAACTGAGGCTGGCTGCTTCTACTGCTGGGCTTGGGGCTGGTCAGCAAGAGGTACAAATGACCATCAAGATGCTACTTGTTTGAGGTTTGTTTTTAAACCTTTGAGAGATTTTAGGAAAGTCTATAGTATGAGCCAAGACAGGCTGTTTGTATGGAAAAGCTACTGGAAGCAGTTTGGGTAGGCATGCAAGTTTGGTAAGGCAGAGTCTCAGGAAATCACCAGGGCAGGACAAACAGTGTTAACCAGGTTGATGGAGACTGAGGTATGGAACCGACTTGTGTCTTCGTGCTCAAGAAAGGAACAATGGCTTCTGCCAATACTTCTGTCTGGAAACAAGCTGCCCCTCCAGCCTTCTCTCTGCAGCCAGACAATCCAGTTCCTTCCTGTATGTCCTTGGCACCTTTTGAGATGTTGTCCCTATGTTGGAGCTCAGAGCAAGTAAGTCTGTCAGCAAGTAAGTTTGTGTTTGGGCCCTTGAAGAGGAATGCCTGGGACTCCAGCAGCCCTCCATCTCACTCAGCCACAATCTCTGCTGGTTTTTATAGCCAGAGGTTGTGAAGACTTCTCTTCCTGGCACTGGACCCCTGGGCTAGGGAGCCTAGTGTGGGGCTGGGAACCCTCACTCCTCAGGGGGTACCTCTGTAACCAAGAAATCACTCCCTTATTTTAAACACCACACATGAGTAGGACCAGCTCATTCTGTGTCTCTGCCCCTCCTACCAGTCTTGCCTTGGTTTATTCTATACATCCTTAGTTATAGGACATCTGTTCTGCTAAACTTCAGGTGGTTCTCAATGATGGTTGTTCTGTAGTGTAGTTGTAATTTTGATGTGGTCATGAGAGGAGGCAAGCACAGCATTTACTTACTCTGCCATCTTAACTGGAAAAAATCATTAGATTTCATTTTTTAAAAAATTGTCCTTATTTAAGTTTGTTTTCTACATTTAAGTTTGCACAATCACTTAATGCTTTCAGAACTCTGATGGGTTCTAGGGGAATGGCAATTAGTCATATATAGAATATAAGTGATTTACCAATAAATTATTTTCATCCAGGTCTTTAGTAATTCAAATGGATAGCCAAAACATATGCCATCAGAATATGACTTGAGTTCATTAAATTCAAAATATAAAAGAAAAACAGACCCCACGTATTGAGCTTTTCCCCCATGCCCAGCACAAGTAAATTCCTTTGGCCAGAAGAATATCAAATAAAGATTTTTCAAAAATCCTCCTCAGAAAATGCAAAATATTATTTTTTCTTATCATAAGCAGTCTGTAACTTAAACAACAGAAAAGTTTATTAAGCAAATAAAAATTATTTTTCTATATCTGTAAACATATGTAAATAGTTTGCAAATTGTGCCAAAAAGGGCTGCTCTTCAACTTGCTAGTAAACAGGTATCCTGTTGACAATCTCAGCATGCATCTCCTGTCACCACCTTCTGGGCCAAATTCTACCCTCATCTACTGAAAGAGACACAACAGGGTGTTCAAAAATCTTGGCTTAATAACTCTAAAGGGCTGGTCTCTAAGTGAGCCTTCAGAAAAAGGATTTGAGTCTCAGATTGTCTTTCTCCACAGAAGTGTGTGCAATCTAGCTATTCTAACCACCAGTCATACAGTAGGGCATTCATATTGAATGCCTACTTGTTTCAGGGTCCAAGGATCAATCTGGACTACACATTCCATTTTGGGGGAACATAGTGTATGTTTGGGGGAACATACAGAAGTGAAAGACTGCCCCTGTCTAACATATAACCATATTGAAAAAGTACTAGTTATCAATATATCTGTCACACTATTTAATATCACACTGCTTTCATAAAAGCAAGAATAAGAAAGTAGCACTGTTCTGAAAGTTTCACAAAACATTTTTCATTTATCTTGAAATCGAATGACTTTGTGGACTCCTTAAGAAGTATAGTAAAATAAATAGAACAGAGACAGGCAAGTAAGTTATCAAATAAATTTCCACTCACCATATTTTCTTTATTTCAAAGCTTTAGGCAATTTAAAATCAGACATTATGAACAGTTCCTCAGCTAGCCTAGCTGTATTCATTGGGTAAAGGTATGACAACAAAGTACCACAGACTGGTGGCTTAACAACAGAAATTAATTTTTTCACTGTTCTGGAGGATAATAGATGATGAAGAGGATGTCAATAGGGTTGGTTTTTACTGAGTCTCTTCTCTTTGGCTTACAGGGGTCCATTTTCTCCTCCTTTTGTCTTCATAAGGTGTTTCCTCTGTGTGTATCTTTGTCCTAATTTCTTTTTATCAGGACACCCAAAGGATTATGGTTTCCTAATGACCTCATTTAACCTTAATTACCTCTTTCCAGGCCCTATCTCCAAATACATTCTGAGGTAACAGGGTTAAGACTTCAACATATGAATTTGTGGGTTACCCAATTTGTCCCATAAAGCTAGGTATAGCTTGAGAATTATTCTTGCTACCTTTATCAATTAATATCCACACGTTTTCAGAAAAGACAAACTCATTCAATAATGAGAATGTCTAGAATAATGTCAGGGCTATATTGGCAATTTCATTACCAGAGAAGTTTTATTTCCTGGACTACTAATGCAAATTCATCTCAGGTTTCTCTACACTAGATCTTTGAGAAATCAGCATTGTCATTAAATTCCAACCCTATCCTCCACACACTTAACAGTTTTTGTTGTCGTTGTTGTTTTTTGTAAGTCAAAATACTATGGTGCTTGAAGATATAATTGATCTCTCAGTTAATACTCATCTTCTGGTGGATGTTCAGAGCAGTCATGGCCTAAACAAAACAGATCCCCTCCTTGATCACAATCTCATGGTCACAAATTCTACACAAGCCAAGACAGCATTTGAGAACATAACTTTAAGAATTGCCTTCCTCTAGATTCAAAAGCCTATAGTCTATAACACTTAATTAGGAAAGCTATGGTGAAACTTTCATACATTGCTAGTGCATTGGAGTGTAACTTGGTGACAGCTGTTAAAAGTAAAAATGTATAATACATTTTGATCTCTAAATCCATTTCTGAGCACTAACCCTACAGAAAAATGAATGTATGTATGTATATATGTGTGTGTATATATACATATATATACATATGTACACATAAATAAAAGATATAGAAATTCATTCATTGCAGTATTATTTATAATATCAAAAGAATAGAAACAAATGTCTGTCATAAGAGAGTGGTTAAGTTACTTTGGTATATGCATCTGATAGAAAATTATTCAGGTATTTTATAACATAGGTGATTATACTGCTATTTTTGATAATGGTAAGCTAAGTGATTCAGATCAACCCTCCCACTGAAAACAATTAAACATACTGGATAAAACATTTATGCCTATTATGTCTCTAATGCAAGAAAGATCAGACAAATAAAAAAGATATCAAAGCAAAAGTGGGAAACCAGAGAGATGACTGCAGCAGCTACTTATGTCCTGAGATCATTTGTCAATCCCAGCAATGTTCTTCTCTATGTTGACTTCTATATGTTGAGGTGAAAAAGAAATCAAAGCCCCAAGCCCACCTGAGGTGGGGATGATAGCCCCACAATCAGAAGGGACCCCAAGGTCAGACCAAATCAGAAGTAAAACCAACTCTAACCCCAACCCCAAGAGAATACAAGGAAAGTTGGCTTTGTGCTGGGCTGAGCAGGGGGGAAATGCCACCCTGAATTTTTTTTCCAGCACAAAGTGGCCTCACAAAGATTTTTACCTCAAATTTATATCATGTGGCTGTTCCCAAAGAACCAAGTGGTGAATTTAGATTAAAGTAATCCTAGACTGATAGTACAGTTACTCATATGACAACAGCAAAGACAAATCCTCTCTAGAAGGAGCACTGTTATTCTTGGCCAAAGCAACCCCACATACGTTTTCAAATACAGTGAGAAGCACACAGTCAAAAATAACCAAGCACTCAAGAAAATTAAGCATCATTAGTGAGAATAGCAGAAACAACAGAAAGCACAGACAGACCCACAAATAATTGAGGTATTGAAATTACTCGACATAAGCTTGATAATGTTTGCAGATATAGAAAATATAAAAAGTGACCTTATTAGATTTTAAAAAGAACTAAATTGAATGTCTAGAATAGAAACTACTAACTCAAATTAAAAACTTAATAGATGAGGTTAGCAATAGCATTAGACAGAAGAAGGTATTCAGAACATAGCAAGAGAAAAAAAGATGGGGAAAAAAATGGAAGAGAAATTAAGAGGCATAGAATATGTAGAAGGATTAGGTCTAATTTACATTTAACAGAAAAATTACTTTCCATATGCTGAAAGAAAATGGCTGCCAATGTAGAATTTTATTAATTTCCCAGTGAACATAACTCAAAAAAGACGGCAAAAATACCATTGTAAAGAAACAAAACCAGATAATTTATTACAAGCTGACCCTCATTCAACAAAATTCTAAAGAAGGCATTGCAATCAGAACTGAACTCAGATGGAAGGTTTGAGATATAAGAAAGAGTTAAACATAAAAAAAAGAGAGAGAAGACATAAGAATGGCAAGCAGAAGGAGAGGAGGGGTGATGACATAAGGGGGAAAAGGCAGAGGGTTGAAAGAAATGTTTGGGTAAATCCAACCCACATCTATTGCATTTTCTCTTTCTGTCCTGTACAACTTTTAGAGCAGAATTGACAAGTGCCTAAATATAGGAGTAGTCATAACAAAACTAAAACCACCAATTAGAAACTGAGATAACAGGGGAGAGTAATGTTAATTTGTAGACATGGGAGGGGGTGGTTGTCAAACGTCCTGAAATGATAATACGACAAAGGGAATAAAAATGAAATGCACACCAATAACATTACTGAAAATAGTGGGACCAATCTGTAAAGCAGTCACCGTGAATCTTGACAATGAATAAATAACAAATTGCAGTCCTTATATGGAAGTAAAGAGAGTGAAGAGATAAAGATGTCATTTGTGACGGCTAGCTCACATGTAACTGGACTCTAAGAGGTGGCTGGGCTTTGATGTCACCAACCTCTTAAGATCTCATCCTCAATTCCCACAGGCCCCAAACCCCAAAGTGAACAGCCTTTTTGAGACCCGCTCTCAGTTGCCCATTTATTAAAGTGTAGCTTCTCCAGTCACTAGAATGCTTGCATCCACTTTTAAGGTCATCTGATACGAATGTATGTTTGTATTTTCTTGTATGTGGCTCAAGCAACTCTGGAAGGATGACTTATTTGTGTCGAGAACTGACTGACTGGGGGAAGGCGTGGAGGAAGACTTTCCGGTATATGCATTCATATGGTTTGATAACCTTTGAGTCACGGTGAATTAGCTATAAAATTTAATTAAAGCTATTGTTTCCCCCTCTCTGAAAACTTTTAAAGACGTAGACACTCTGAGCAACACGGTGACTTGTAGCAGTAGACAGCGACGATCCTCTTCTGTGTTCTTACTATGTTGACATAAATCTAAACCATATATGCCTTCCTCCCTTAAATTGCACATGTCCTGCCTCCTCTTGCACAGCCACCAACAGCCTGAATCCCTCACTGTTGCCTCCTCTGGACCTGTGAAGGAAGTGACTCCTCCTGAGCCAGGAACCCCTGTTTGCCATTTCTTCTCTCTGTTGTCCCTGCTACTTATATCTTGGCTCTGATGCATGTGTACATTTCCTCTCTACTTCCATTCTACTCCTCATTCATTCATTCATTCATTCAGTAAACGTTTTTAGTGTGCCTACTATGTGCCAGGCTATCTTTAAGAGCTTGCGGTCTGGATGGGGTACCAGACATGTAAATAGACAATAGCATAGAATAGATATTCCCAAACTTTCTCAGTTCACAGTGTTTTTAGCATATTTGCTGATAACATAACACTATTTCCCAGTGCCCCTACGTCAAACGAAATACCTAAAGGTTTTATTTATTAGTTCGAAACAACATAATAGCAGGACTTTATGTGGTGTCTAATATGTGTCTCCGTGTTTCTCTCAAAAACTAAAAGCTCCTACAGTGGCCTTCAGCTCCCTGTGGCCCTGTGGGGCACACAGTTTGGGAACTATGCGCATAATGGTTAAGTGTTCAGTTCCTAGAGTCAGTTGCTGTGACTTCATACTGTGGCCCTTCGCTTGTAGTGTGAACTTAGGCACATAATGAGGCCTCCCTGGGCTTTCGCTTTTCTCATCAGCAATGGGGATTGTAATAGTAGCCGTCTCATAAGGCTGTCACAAGAACTGAATGAGTATATATAAAAACTTTGGAAAAAAGTTTAGCATTTAGTCACTAGAATATTAAGTTCCACAGGTGTGGGAGTTGTGAACTGTTTTTTTCACTGTTGTATCTCCCTTGCCTCTGTTCTTTTCTCTGTTTTAAATAAACCACAAAAGGGGCAGTCCTGAATCTAATGTAATTAGCAGGGGCAAACCACAAAGGAAGTAGGTTTCTACAACATGTAAAAAGCAGGAACAAGGTCTGTGCTATTGACTGAATGCTTTGAGTGTCCCTCAAAATTTGTGTGTTGAAACCTAATTCCCAATGTGGTGGTATTTGGAGGTGGGTCTTTAGGACATGATTAGGTCATGAGGTGGAACCCCAGTCATAGGATTAGTGCCTTTACCAAAGGGACCCCAGAAGCTCTCTGATCCCTTCATCCCATGTAAAGACACAGCAAAAAGATAGCCGTTTATGAACCAGGAGGTGGACCCTCACCAGACAGTGAATCCACCAGAATCATCATCTTGGACTTCCAGCCTCCAGAACTGTGAGACATAAATTTCTGTTGTTTATAAGCCATGCAGTCTATGGCATTCTGTTCAAACAGCTTGAATAGGCTTAGACAGCCTGTATCCAGTTCTGGATAGATACCTCCTTTCGTTATGGGGAGGAAGGAAGCATGTAGTCCTTTGCACTGGCTCCTTGCCCTTGGCATACCATACTTTGTAAGCAAGTGTTTTTTTCTGAGCCTTTTTCTATGGGTTTTATCAGTGACTCCATCCCGTGCTAGCTTAAAGTTTCATCAGACTAACTCATAGCCCAGACAAGATGGGGAGAGTTGGAGGCGGCAGCTCCTCCAGCAGACCCTTTCCTGTGGCACACTTAGGGCAGCTGTAATGTGGGAAGGCATTTCTCTCTTCTATAGCCGTTCATTCTCCATTAGGCCCTTTCTGATGAATTTCCTGTAGCAATCCTGTTTCTCTACAAATGACTGGTTTATTTTTTTTTCATTCTAACTGCTCTATCATTTTTTAGTTTATTTTTTAGGTGCACAATTCAGTGGGTTTTAGTATATTCACAAAGTTGTGCAACCGTCACCACTATTTCCAGAACATTTTTATCATCCCCCAAAGAAGCCCCATACCCATTAGCAGTCACTTCTCATTGCCACCTAGCTCCAGTCCCTGACAACCATTAATCTACATTTTATCTCTATAGATTTGCCTATTACGGACATTTCATTTAATGGAGTCATACTATATGTGGTCAGTTGTGACTGGCTTTCTTCACTTAGCATGTTTTCAAGATTCATTGTTGTGGCGTGTGTTAGTACCTTATTGCTCAATTGTTTTCCATGATATTGATTTATCACTTTGTGTTTATCCATTCATCAGTTGATGGACATTTGGGTTGTTTCCACTTTTTGTCTATTATGAATAATGTCACAATGAACATTCATGTACAATTTTTGTGGGGGCATATATTGTCAATTCTCCCTCACATTTCTTATATTTCATTCTCAAATTTCAGCTCACTACCTCAGAGTACAATTGCTAGGTCATTATAACTTTATGTTTAACATTTTGAGGAGCTAGAAACTGTTTTCCAAAGCGACTGAACCACTTTACATTCCCACTAACACTATGTGAGCATTCCTACTTCTCCACATCCTTGTCAACCCTTGTTATTGTCTGTTTTTGTTTTTAAGACATCCTAGTGAGTATGACGTGGTATCTCATTATGGTTTTGATTTGCATATTCCTGAGAGTTAATGATGTTCAGCATTTTTTCATGTGGTTATTGGCCATTTCTTAGGGAAATGTCAATTCAAATCTTTGGCTTCCTTTTAAATTGGAATATTTGTCTTTCTATTGTTGAGTTGTAAGTGTTCTTTATATGTTCTGAATATAAATCTCTTATCAGATATATGATCTGTAAACATTTTCTCCTGTGTTGTGGCTGGCCTTTTTCATTTTCCTGCTGGTATCCTTTGAAGCACAAAAATTTTTACTTTTAGTTTTGATTAAGTCCAATTTACCAATTGTTTCTTTTGTTGCTTGTGCTTTTGGTGTCAATTGTGAGAAACCATTGCCCAATCCAAGATTCACTTCTGTGTTTTCTTCTGTGGGTTTTATAGTTTTAGCTCTTACATTTAGGCCTTTATTCCATTTTGAATTAATTTTTGTATATGGTATGAGGCAGAGTCCAATTTCATTCTTTTTATGTGGCTATTATTGGGCGGTTGTCCCAACATGATTTGTTGAAAAGACTGTAATTTCCCTCATTGGATTGTCTTGGCACTCTTATTGAAAATCACTGGATTATAAATGAAAGGCTTATTTCTAAACTCTCAAGCCTATTTCATTGATCAGTATGTCTATCCTTATGCCACCACAGTGGCTTGATTTATGTAATTTTGTAATAAGTTTGAAATTGGGGAATATTAGTCCTCCAAATTTCTTCTTCTTTTTTCAAGATTGTTTTGTCTATTCTGGGTCCTTTGAATTTCCATATGAATTTTAGGATCAACTTGTGAATTCCTGCATAAGAAAATGGCAGCTGGGATTTTTAATAGGAATTAGGATGGTAAATTTGGATTGTATTGCTATAGATCAGTTTGAATAATATTGCCATCTTAACAATATCAAGTCTTCCAATGAAATGTCTTTCCATTTAGCTAGGCTTTTTAAATTCCTTTCAACAGTATTGTAGTTTATACTTTTCTATGTCCACACTTTGAACTTCTTTCGTCAAATTTATTCTTAAGTATTTTGTTCTTTCTGATGCTATTGTAAATGGAACTGTTTTCTTAATTTCATTTTCCATTATTCATTGTTAGTATATAGAAATATGATTGATTTTTTTTCATATTGATCTTGTATCCAGCAATCTTGCTGAACTCATTTATTAGTTCTAATAGATTTTTTGTGTGTGTATGAAATTCCTTAGGATTTTCTATGTGTAAGATCATGTCATCTATGAATAAACAATTATCTTTTGAATTTGTCAGTCAAAAGTCTTGCCTACATTGGAGTAGAGGACATCTTGCCAGTGAGCATCAAAATGCCTATCTTTTTATTCAAGAGAAAAGAAAAATTTCTATCTTAGGGTATTTGCTGAAATGTTCTATTAAGCAGCTATTCTTGAACAGTGGAGATTCTGCCCAAGGGACATTTGGCCACGTCTGAAGGCAGTTTGGTTGTCACAACTTGGTGTGGGAGGGTGCGGGGTGGTGGGAGTTGACACCAGCATTAACAGATAGAAACCAGGGATGCTGTACTACACATCCTATAACACACAGGAAAGCCTCCCCTTCTCTTACCTCCACCCTCACGTCCCCCAACAAAGAATTATCTGGCCCACAGTGCCAATAGTGCTGAGGCTGAGAAACCCCGGATTAAAAGAATAGCTTCCCAAAATGTCTTTCTCTCACTAGTGCCTGAGCTACTCTTCTCAAATCTGCAGGATTCTGAAGAAGACGTTCAGAGTGAAGCTTAGGGAATGATTTCTCAGCCCACAGGGACTGCCTAACAGAGGTGGAGACAGTGTCCTAGGTCCTGGGTCAGCAAGTCCACAAACAATTGGACCACGTAGTGCACAATTCTCAACAAGAGAGAGATCAGTGCTCGGCACCGCACACATCACAGATGCCCCTGTGCCAGTAGTCATGAGCGATACTTACTATCGCACCAACAGGAGATACCAGGTTTGGGGAATGGGGTAACTCTTTAAAAAAAAAAGAACACAGCAATAGACACAAGAACTTGGGAGGGACCCATGAAAGTTTCAGGGCCCTGAAACAGAAGTGTCATTAGCTTTAAGGCAAATCTTTCTCAGAGCGGAGGTGGTACAGAGTGCAAAGGGACCACTCGCAAATTGCTTCATCTCCCCTGCTTTTCTGAAGACCCCGGTACCTAATTGGCTAAGGAGACTATAAGCAATATGGTGTGGTTTTTTTTTCTTACTCATAGTTTTAAACTTTTTCTTGGTGAGAACAATCTAAAGTTCTGCAGTTTGGCTTTGAGATGGAAGTTGACAGTTGCAGAGAGATAAACAACAGTTCTAGACACTTAAAAGCAGGTGCTAAGTGGTTTGTCAAGACAACCAATGGCTTTGATAATATATATATCCAAATGCTGCATGAATTTGGTACGTAAGAAGTAGGCTTTGTAGATACACACGAGTCAGGTAACCCATATTGCAATAAAAGCAGTAAACTGCACATTTTTATAGTTTGAAGCATTATCATTTCACATTTATATAGCGCTTTGTATCTGCTGAGTGTTCTCTGGCCTTTAACAATTTCTGGTTATGGTCTGGTGAGGCCAGTCCACTGGGATCAGCTTCATTTCAAAGATGGCAGGAAGAGGGAGAGGCTACCGAAGATGACACAGAGACAGGAAGAGGGGAATGCCATAGGATAGATGCAAAGGGAGAAATCCAAAGGGAGGCGAGACTAAAATGGCTGCAATTGTGACCATCGCAGACACCTGAATTTCTAGGCAGTGGAAAGGGCATATTTTTCAGTGTGATAGAGAAAGCATCCAACTCAATAAAAAGACATATTACTTGTCTCACTTATAAATAAGCACATGGAACAGGAAGGGGGACTATTTGACCAAATTTACAAATGATCAGGCCTTCCCTAACTACCACGAACGTGTACAATTCCCGCCGTCAATGTGAGAGAGGAAATCCAGGCCTTCTGGATGCAAATTCCCTTAGTGTCACTGGCCCAGGCAGAGTCCCAGGGAGGGCAGGCAGTCAGTGGACCTGAGGCAGCACAGCCATGCGTATGTCACATCTGTCTTCCTGACCTGTCAGACCTGGGTGGACTCCAGCAAACCACTGAACTTCTCCCTGGTCGATCCAGAACCAACTGAACATGTATATTCTCTCCGCGGGGCTAACATTTCACTATTATAGTTATTCCTGTTTAGGTCATTATAATGGCTAGCACTTAGTACTCAGTGAGCACTTATAGACATTAACACATTGAATCTTTACATAACCGTGTGAGATAAGTACTTATTGACAGATGAGAAAACGGAGACCCAGAGGGATTAAGCAGCATGCCCAAGGTCACACAGAAGAGTCCAGATTCGAACCGCGGGCAGCCTGGCTCCAGTCTGTGCTGTAATTTCTTCTCTAGAATGCTTTATTAAGAGACTTTAAAAAGCTTTCTCACTTTGTGATTTACAAATAAAATGCGAATGAACATTTTAGCATTTCCATAGCATTAGAAAAATGGACAATGAACAAGCTATTTTTAAAGGTAGGAGAATCACTTCTATATTTTTGTCCGTAGGATCACTCACACACTGTAGGTTCTCTCATGCTCCTAAATTGCTTTGGAACCTTTATTGTTCTTGTTATTTTCTCAGTATCCTCTTGTGCCTTGCTTCGGTCGGCATTTGATAAATGTTCATTGAATGAATGGAACTGAGCTACGTGCAGTCCAGGTAGTGGGTTAGTTCTAATTTAAGGGAAGATCAAAAGACCTCACTGTAGTAACATGGTCCAATAGAACCTTCTACAATGAAGGAATTGTTCTCTATCTGCCCTTTATCATGCGGCAGCCACTAGACACATGCAGTTATTGGATACCTGAAATGCGGCTAGTGTGACTAAGGAACTAAATATTTCATTGTAGTTAGTTTTGATTAACTTTAAATTTAAATAGCCACAGCTTTATAGTATTAGGTGCTTAACTAAATGAATTAATTCAGGTCCCTGTTTCCAAAAACCATGGCCTACGATTCAGAGGCTTTGTAAAAGTCAATAGCCCAGGCCTAGCAATCCTAGGCAAAAGGCAAAAGAGAGTAGAATGATATTTCCTTCTAAATGGGTTGATGATAATTGTGCATTCAGGGTATATCAAGTAAAATAAAGTTTTAAAATTACCGTGACAAAGATCTATCAAAATTTCAAATGTATGCACCCTTGAAACCCTCTTCTATTCTGACACGCACGATAAGACATATAGGTATGTACAAGGAAAGTTATTGAAACACTGTTTGTAAAAATAGCACAAGATAATCTAAACGTCCAGATGTAGGAAGCAGATCACATAAACTATGGGACTGTGGCAGGCAGAAAAATGGCCCTCCAGATATACATGTCCTAATCCCTGGAATCTCTGAATATTGCTACTTTACACAGCGACGTGGTCTTTCCAGATGTAATTTAGTGAAGTATCTTGAGATGGGGAGAGTATCCTGGATCACAAGAGCCCTTAAAGAGGGAGGCAGGCGGGTCAGAGTCAGAGAGAACAAGATGTGATGCCAGACCCAGAACTCAGAATGATACCATTGCTGCCTGGGGCCCCAAGCCAAGGAATGGGGCGGCCTCTAGAATCTGGAAAAGGCACGAAAGTGGATTCGCCCCTGGAGCCTCCAAAAGGAACGCAGCCCTGACAATACCTTGATTTTAGCCCAGCGAGACAAACTTTGGACTTCTGACCTCCAAAACTATAAGACCATAAATCTGTGTTGTTTTAAGCCACTAAGTTTGTGGTAATTTGTCACAGCAGCAATAGGAATCTAATACAGGTATTTTCACATATAGAGGAATACCGTGCAATGATTAGAAAGAATCACATCTATTTGTTTTCATATGGAATGACCTCCAAGATATATTATTCAATGAAAAAAATCAAAGTCCAAGACAATACGGATATCGCAGTACCCTTTGGTTACAAAGGATAGGCCTCTATATTTCTGGAAGGAAAAACAAAACTTCAGTACTGGTGATTGCCTCTGGAAAAGGGCATGCTGGGGAAGGGGGTCATCAGTGTGAAAAGGAGACTTACTTTTCACAGTGTGCTTCTCTAAACCGCAATACATTTTGAGACTTGTCACTGGGTAGAAAATCAATTTCCACGCCAAATTCTTTGGGGGACAAGATAAAGAAACCACACTAAGCCCTCTTGGCATTTTGCAGGTGTGTCACTCTGAACTTCAGGGAAGAGTAGATAAATAACATTCTCTGACATTAGCAATTAGCTGCTGGGTGTGTGCTCCCGAGCAGCCAGACTTGAAGGTCACATGGAAGTTGAGAGAAAAAGCTCCAAGGTCATTGTGGAAAAAATAGACACTAACTCCATGTCCAGAATTAGACCATTCAGGAGGAGCAGATCCCGCTTCTTTCCCAGAAATAAGCTAAGAAGAAACTGTCAGAAGGGGGGTTTAGTTTTGTGAGCCAGGAACCTAGAACAGGAAACCAAAGAAAGTGGTGAGACTAGAGCTAATTATTGAGTGTGAAGTGCAGGCAGTCTGCAGCCACTCCTGCAAACTGAGGCAGTCATCACCCGTGGCCAGCAACCCATCCTACCCAGGCGTGGAGGCCTTGCTCTCAGCAGCAGGCACCTCCCTTCACCCACTGGAGTTCACTGGGAAGCCTGGGGGAACCCTGACTGATGTGACCCCAGGAAAGAGGAGGAACCTAACTGTGGGGGATGATGGGAGTTAGCTTTGAGAAAAATGGAAGGCAGATGCAGTGTGAAGGTGTCCGTGGCTGATTAAAGAATATTTTATACCTGCCGGGAGATCTTGACATTTAGATTCAAGGGTCTGATGAAACAGGGAAGCCTACAAGAGTTGGTGTAAACACAGGAGGGAGACTCATATTTGTTCCATCTTATTGCCATGGATCTCTCCTTGCTGCCATGACAACAGGCTGAGTGAGAGCTCTGTTATGATACCTCTTAGACCTCAACCTTTGATTCTACCCTATGAACTTTCTGATATTACCCTGGAGTAGAAGGACTTGCACTGTGACCTGGTTCCTTGCCTATAGTGAACAATTCAGCTTGGTGGAGTCTTTAAAGCTTAATATTTCATCATCCAGGCCAGGGAACCTGAATGAGTTGTATACATCTCTGTTATATGTCTTCAAAGACAAATGTAAAACGTTGAACAAATCAAATGGAGGATTACACTGAATGAATATTTCGAATACCAGAATTGCATTCAACTGTGGGTAATAGAAACTTGAGAAGCATTGG
Source organism: Rhinolophus hipposideros (assembly GCF_964194185.1). Taxonomy (NCBI): domain Eukaryota; kingdom Metazoa; phylum Chordata; class Mammalia; order Chiroptera; family Rhinolophidae; genus Rhinolophus; species Rhinolophus hipposideros. Next base: position 13,552,284 of record NC_138064.1, read on the forward strand.
TTTAAATAACACAGGGATTTATTTTTTCTCACAAAATGAGCATTCCAGAGGTAGGCAGTCCAGGGTTGACATGGCAATTCCAAAACATCATCCTAGAGTGTGGGGACCTATCCTCATGTTTGTAAAATAGCTGCTGGAGCTCCAGCTATCACATCGTGCTCTTGGAAGCAGAAAGGAAGAAGGGCCAAGCGAAAATGGTGCCCAGCAGTTGCGTACGTTTTTCTAAGAAGCCTTCCCAGAAGCCCCATCCAACAACTTTCGTTTACACCTCAATGGACAGAACTTAGTCAAATGGCTACCCGTATCAGCAAAGAAGGTTGGGAAATGTTAGGTTTCATCTGGACATATTGCTTCCCTTGACAAAATCTGTTACTAAGCAGCAAGGTGAAGGTGGGTATTGGATAGGCACCTAGAAGTCTCTGCAACAAGATGTCTGTGAGTGGATGAAAATGTGAGTTGCTGAAAATGACCAAATATAACGTGTTAAGCACAAGGCTACAGAAGAAGCCAGATTTCGTGAGGTCTGTTCATTAGCTCCCAAAGACTGGCAGATAGTACTGACTGACAATAACACCACTAATCTTGCATACGAGGTCTGACAATTAAGTTTGCAAACTTCTTGCAATGATGTTGCTAACTTTTTTGATATCAGAGGGATTATTCATTATGAATTTGTACCAACTGGACAAACAGTTAACCAAGTTTACTATTTGGAAGTGCTGAAAAGGCTGCATGAAAAAGTTAGACGACCTGAACTTTTCACCAACAATTCCTGGCTCTTGCATCATGACAATGCACCAGCTCACAGGGCACTGTCTGTGAGGGAGTCTTTAGCCAGTAAACAAATAACTGTATTGGAACACCCTCCCTATTCACCTGATCTGGCCTCCAGTGACTTCTTTCTTTACTCGAAGATAAAGGAAATATTGAAAGGAAGACATTTGATGACATTCAGGACATCAAGGGTAATACTACGACAGCTCTGATGGCCACTCCAGAAAAAGAGTTCTAAAGTTGCTTTGAAGGGTGGACTAGGCACTGGAGTCGGTGCAAAGCTTCCCAAGGGGAGAACTTTGAAGGTGACCATAGTAATATTCAGCAATGAGGTTTGTAGCACCCTTTCTAGGGTGAGTTCGAGAACTTAATTATCTGACCTCGTATATAACAAGCCTAAACAACAGGAGGTGAATGACATTGCAGTTGGGAACAAAAATCAATCCAAGGATGGAACCCATGGAAGGTAACATAGAAATAAATTAGGTACCTCTTGAGTGAGCATGCATAGTTTTGTTAGTTTGAATGTTTGCTTGTTTTTAGTAAATACATATTTAAATGAGAATATTATGTCAATTAAATTTATATCAAGTCTCTCCACCATTTCAAAAAAATCCTTTACGCTTAATAAATCACTGCCCCTGGTTAAGCCTAATGTGAGGAATTATTTAAATAACTGAGACATTCTTTTCAATATAATAATTATATATTATGTAATTTTAAAAATGACCAAGTATTTGTGGAGGTCTTTTGAAATCTTACTGCCTGTCTCATGAACATATATTGGATCCCCTAATATCACAGAACAGTTTTGACTCGCTGCTACTTGTGCGGAAAACAACCTTTCTTACCATTTCCCACCTGTTCACCATCTGTACCCCAATATCCCCACCTCCCCCGCCACTCCCTCCTCGACTCCTCTACTGTATATAAGGAAGGGAAATTTTGATGGAGTATTGAAGTGTCCCTATTTTGTGGAGGACAGGTTAGAACCAGTCGGCACTCGGATTACACTTGCATTTTTTAAAACTTAATTAAGATCGTTGAAATGTATTTACCTCGAAATCATCACCCCAAATTGCTATGCTGCTTAAATTCTTATGCTTTTGTGTGTTTGTGTGGATGTCTATGCTTTTTGGCATGTCTTATTCTAGCAGCAACCTTTTAATTTGCTGTTTGTAAGCTGCTATGCTCTGGTAAAAGCAGCACACCTTGTGTAGGAGCCTACGGGCAAAGGAAGAGTAAAGGCCCTGGGAACTCTCAACACTGATGATGGGTATGTAAGTTGGCAAACTCCCTTTGGAAAACGGCGTGGCAGCTAAAACTACTAAAACTGAACATCTGCATAATCATGGACCATATTCATGTCCATCAACCTAGTGACACAGCTTTATCCAAACCCCCATGGTATGACCCAGTCCCACTGTCCTTCCCTTATGACCTCTCAGACCTTCTTGTTGACACCATCCCCCTCCAGCAGTGTCCCTTCCAGCAGCTGATCTTAGGCAGCCCTCCTCAGCCATCAGAGGCATGCTCAGGACACAGAACCTCAGTGGGACAGATGAGGAGGCTTTCTCTAAGTGAGCTCCCTAAACACTATGCGACCTTCCTACCCCTTCTCCAGAAACCTTCAACTCTGTACCATTTAGAATAACATTGCCATCAGGATCTAGTACACTAAAGCCCAACACAACTGGTTTAAACAATAAAGATGAGTCATGGGCTCGTGTAACTGCAAAGACCAACGTGGGCTTCAGGCAGACTTCAATCAGAGCTCCAGTTCAGTTTCTCTGAAATCTCCCCACTCTGCATTCTGCGAGGTTGGTTTCATCTTCAGGCAGACGTCCTTCATAAACGTAGATGTCTGCCAGCATCAACTGAGCTACATGCTTCCTTGTTCAAGGGAGGAGAAGACACCAGGCCTCTGTCCAGATAACCACTGAATTGAAAGCTCAGAGCTGAGCTCTTGGGACCTTCTGGGTCTACCTCCTGAGCCTGTCATTTGGTAGCAAGACTCCATCTACCTGCAGAGATGAAGCCCCAGGCCCTAGTCGAGCAAACCAAACAAACACACTCCTGTTGCGCCTTCTCCCAGGAAACTGGGTGCTCACTCTTATTTAGTCTACCTAACTAAAAAGATGCCCTCAAATGGCTCATCCCAGAACAGAGAAGGTATGCTCCAAAGTGATTTCACGTCCTCATGAGATCTTAGACATAGCAATGGTTGGCAATGTGAAACGCCAAATCCCCTCCTACAACACAGAGCTCTGCCTCACTGCTGTACCAGATTGTCACACTCAGCCCCTTCTCCATGAAATCTGAGGACGTTTGATGTGAAGAGATGGCCACATGTCAGAGCATCTGCAGCCCTGTGTTCAGAGATAATGGTAATGCCTCATCTTTGATTAGCATTTTACGGCTGCCAGTGTGTTTGCCCGTGTAGCATCTCCTGTCACCCCTGGGAGCTGGGTAGAATCTGTACTGTCATATCCAGTGTGTAGATAAGGAAATCTCAGAGAGATTGAGTGACTGACTTACCCAAGGTCAATGGCTTGTAAGTGATAGAGCTGGCATGGGGCTCTAGGTCTTTTTATTTTTTTTAGTTGTAAAAGAGGATCGTTTATTAAAAGTAAAGAGTAAAGAGTCGCAGCTCGCGGAATGAGAGGGGGTCCCGACCGGGTTTCTGGGCTCTAGGTCTTTTTGATGCTGAACTTTTATAAGGATCTTTTCTCCGATTAGTCTTTTGGACCAGAGTACAGAGTAAGACAGATAAGAAATGCAAATTTGATTATGGTTCAGAGTGATGGGAGACTGGGCAGGGGTTTGTCGGAAAGGAGGATTCCTCTGCTGCAGGATGTTGGGTAAGCATGAGAGAGAAGACAAAAAAGAAAGATTTCAGCCTCTGCTTCGGCTTTTTTTTTTTTTTTTTTTTTTGGTTTTCTTTCCTAATATCCTTTTTCCCAACGGTATTTCTTTCTCAAATTCTCTTCTCTAATACAACTTTCTTAAACACAGTGCCAAACACTTTCCATGCCCAGGACCCATTACAGAATCAATCCTGAAAAAGAATTGGGGGGTTTTGTGATGGTTCAGTGCGAGGTCGGAGGGATAGTGGATGGGGGGAGGGGGGTTCACAGTGTGAGGGATATAAATGATGAACGTCTAAGTATTACCTTGTCTTGTACACCTGAAACTAATAAATAAATAAAAAAATAAATAAATAAAAGAATTGGGGGGTTGGGGTGAAGGTCAGGGGACAGGGGGAGAAAGGTGGGGGGCTGCATAGGATTGGGAAGAGGGTTGGGAATGGGGATGGTAAAAGAAAAAGAGGAGGAAGTTTGCTCTGATTCCAGAGGTTAACTGGAATCTAAAATGTTCGACGACCAACATTACTAAAGAGAACTAATGCCTTCAAGGCTATGTGACTTTGAACTGCAGACCCAGGAGTGGGGACACTCAGAGATCGGGAAGGCCAAACCCACCAACTGAAGGGTTCTGTTAATCCTTTTAAAGGATAACGGGAGACTGGGCAGCCACTGTAAAACATATTTATATATAGCACTCAGTTTAGATAAATTTGGAGTAATCATGTGCTCAGCTTGTTGAAAATTAATTTTCTGAAGATTCTGCTCTGCATGGAGAAATATGAAAAGAAACTGAAAACCAAGAAGTGGGCAGCTCTGACATCATCTTGGAGGTCTACATAAGGTGCCAAAAGACCTTTTTCAATTATTTGCGCCAAGAATTAGATTGCATCTAATCTCATGGTGGTGAGCAATTTAGAAATAAGTAATCCAGATACTCTTGGGCTGTTGTGATAGTAAAAATAATATAACTGTTGCACCGTGGCATGGAAGGAAAAACAGATGTTGCATATTGGTGGTTCGTGGGCTAGATATGGATTGGCAACAGATGGGATTTGTTTGCCCGCCATTGTTTTGGGGAGAACAGCGCTCTCCAGTTCACCACTGGTCCCCATCATTCACATATTACATACATGTGCACTCACACATTGCCCTCTTCTCTCATCACTTCCCCTGCCTGGCCCTTCGGGCTTCTGAATTTGAGACCTGTTTTAAAAAAAAAGTCATTAAATATATAAGACACTACCAAGAAGAAGCATTTATTTGGGCAAATGCATAATGGGATGAAAATTATAGAACTGTAAATTTAGTTATAAAACCAAGGGGAGAATTCCTTCCTGGAGAATTACTGGGAACTGGATCCATTTTCTGAAAAGCAAAAGTCGCCTCCACCTGGGTCCAGCTCTGGAAAAGAAGGGACCGAGTTGCTGAGCCCTTTGAGATGGCATTTAGCAGGGCTGTTTTCTTCTGCGGCTCTGGGAACTAAACCTGCAACAGCAAATATGATTACAGCAAACAACTGGCTGCAAAGCAACATGATTAGAGTGACTACACACAGGAGACAAAGACAAAGAGCATGACAAAAGCAAAAAGAGTCAGCTTTCCACATGATAGGTGATGGCAACGGTCCCCCCATGCCACCCCAAAACCAGCAGTAGAAAGGCACACGATGAAGTTAAGGCAGGACCAGCTCAAGAGCAAAACAAGGGTGTCTTTTCAGTCTTACTTCTCTATAGAGGTCAGTTTTAAAATAAGGTATTCAGGCAACAGCAAGGAAAGAACTTTCCAAAGGAGAAGGAAAGGGAAAAAGTCAAGCCAAGAGCCTCAACACCTGATGGAGGCCCCAAGCCCTCTCCATCATTGATACCCCACCTGACCCTCAGTACGCTTTCCCAAGTGCACTTGGCAAGTAGGATGCTTTTATCCTCAACCTGAGTGTCTGTGTGGTGAGTGAACATGGTCCTACCTGTGGCCAAGAGCCCAACTTCTCCCCCAGAGTCAAAGGGAGAGAAGGAAAATGATCTCTAACACCCAAATTCAAGTATGGATCCTATATTAAGACAAAGACTCTGGAGTCAGACAGACCTGAGTTCAAGTCCTAGTTCTAGCTCTTATTTGCTTTATGGACCCCAGTAAGTTACCTTATTTCCCTGGGCCTTGTTTTTCCTCATCCATAATTTGGGCATGATGCATTTGGGTATAATCTATCTCAGAAGGTTTAAAAACTGATCCATGTTAAGACAGCTAGTCCCATGCCTGACATAACAGTAGGCACAGGATGACTGGTGGTAATTATTTAAAATCATCATCATCACAACCTTGAACATCTGTGACAGGGAAAGGTGTCCTAATCAGTCAAATAAAAGGAGAGCCAGTGTCAGACCTCATGTCATGGCTGAATGCCTCTCTGCTTATCTCTGTCCAGCTGAATGGCTTTGTCTGTATCTGCAGAGGCTAGGAAACTACTGGCATCAAAACCAATGAGACAAGCATTTTGTTAGTGCCTGTTAGGGGCATAGTGCAGTGACACTCTGCCGATCCTGAAAAGACGGCTCAGCAAAGCTTGGGCCATGATCACGGGAAGGTGTAATCTATCCAAACAGAGAGATGATGGAAGACTGTCTTCCACTGATGCTACGTAAGAGAAGAACAGTAACAAATTGCTGGAAATTGCTTCAACATTGAAAACGGAAATCTTAGCGCGTTGCCTTATCACAGAGCAGGGCGACGTCCCCATACAACTTTCATCGAGTACTACGCGCAGGCACAATGAAAGACAATCTTCTTTCTCAAGAAGATTGGGATCAGTGGCCCCCAAAGATGGAATGCATTCACCCCAAGACGGGGGCCAGACAACTCTGGGGTGTGGGATGAAGATAATAGATCTTCCATTTATGTTTTTTAAAAAAATTCATCTTCTTAAAGTGTCTGACTTATTTTATAATATACATACAATATTTCAGTAGTTGTGTCCATATATAATTTATAAATAAAAATATTCATGGGATCAAGGCTTCAATTTTTTTTTTAAAGATTTTATTGGGGAAGGGGAACAGCACTTTATTGGGGAACAGTGTGTACTTCCAGGACTTTTTTTTTTTCCAAGTCAAGTTGTTGTCCTTTCAACCTTAGTTGTGGGGGGTGCCGTTCAGCTTGAAGTTGTTGTCCTTTCAGTCTCAGTTGTGGAGGGCGCAGCTCAGCTCCAGGTCCAGTTGCCCGTTGCTAGTTGCAGGGACCACAGCACACCATCCCTTGCGGGAGTCGAACTGGCAACCTTATGGTTGAGAGCCCACTGGCCCATGTGAGAATCAAACCGGCAGCCTTCGGAGTTAGGAGCATGGAGTTCTAACCGCCTGAGCCACCTGGCCAGCCCAAGGCTTCAATTTTTTATTGATGAGATTCTTGATTTAAAAAGTTCTGGGAACCACTTGTCTAGGGAAAGAAGGGAGACCCATGAGCCAACAGTCATCTGGCTGGAGCACAGGTGATAAGCATGTAGCGCAGCAGGGAAGGAAGACGAGGCAGAATGCAGGGAAGGCTTCCTGGAGGAGGTAATAGGCTGAGCTGCTGAAGCGTGTTTGGTAGGGGGAGTGGGGAAGAGGGAAGAATGTTTTAGGCAGGCTACACAACACATGCAAAGGCAAGGTGGCCTGTGTGTGTACAGTGAGTGCATTTTGAAAACTAAAATAATTTGGTCCATCTTGAACTGTCAGTATATGTGAGAAAACTGCAGGAAGTAATGCTGCAAGGCTTCTGCAGAGATCTGAATGTGACGGTCAACACACGTTCATTCTGATGGTGATGGTTGGCAGTGAGGGATTCTAGCAGGGAAGGTGAGATCATGGAGCATTGTTCCCAACTTGCCCAGTCTCCAACGGTACGTGTCTGAGTCCCACAGGAAAGAATCGTAATAGTGAGGGCTGGTGACACCTCAAAAAGCTAGGACAAAAAAAGGTGCCAGCAGCCTTTGAAGGAATAGGAAGTCAACACTGGGCATTGCAGGGTGAGCATCAATAATGCCTAAGAACACATCTCCTACAGTCTTTTTCAAGCATTAGGGCCTTAGAGACTCCATTACAGTCAACAGTAACAGGAGTTATCCTCACCTAAGGGAGCCAAAGCTGGAAAGGAGAGAAACGGCAGACATCAGAGCAGCCAAGAGGACAGTAGGTGGAGTCCGCTGAGCTGCCCCAGGCAGGCTCCGAGAACGGATTCAGGAGAACCTTGCAAACCATTCAGTGTTTCCTCATGTGAGGAGAGACTGTACTTGTCTTATCTAAATTGTATCCCCTTGTATCTTGCACAATGGATCAGGACTGCAGGATTGTACAAATCCTGAGGTCACTGCCCATGCACTTGCCTATATAAATACCTGCTGGAGTTGTGCACCACGAGCCTTGCATAGATGTCCAGTCAAGGTATGTTAAAGGAACTAGTAAAATACTGATTACTTGGCTGTTCCTGTGACCTTATTTAAACCCGAGTCTGGGCTGGCCATATCCCGTCTGATTTGGGTTTGGAGCTATCATTGGTGGCATGTGGCAGACTGTAGTAGGGGGCGGACCTGTGATGCTCATTTAGAACTGTAGTCACTGGCTGGCTATTTCAATAATTTCGTTCTGAAGAAATCCTGCAAGGAATTGGAAATATAACGCCAAGACTACGTATCTAGTCAGAAAGGCAGAAGCAGCCAGGTGGGGAGCTAAGGGGTAACACCCATGAGAATTGGTCACTGGTGGCATCTGACTAGAGAACCCATTACTCACTGAGGCCAACCCTTAATTCGAGGCAGAATGAGACTGGGGGCCAAAATGAGAATTAATCATCAAAGAGCAGATAATGGTTCATTTCTGAGCTGGAATAAAATCAATACAAAGAACTTAAGACTTGGTTGCATACATATATATTAAACAAGAAAATAGACATCGTCCTCCTTGGAAGAAGGTAGGGCCTAAAGAAAACACCCTGTCAAGGCAAAGATTGGTGTTGGCAGAATTGGCAACCTGAGTCTTTAAGAGCTGGGGAATATCAGACTTTCTTACAAGTGGCCGTAGATTGGCATGAGCTGAAAACCTGTGTCCATGATCTGCTCAGTCTCTACTTGGTGGCAGTGGAAGGAATGCCTCAAGCCACCTAAGATCCTATTTCCATCTGAGAAACCTGAAAGCACCTTAAGAAAGACCTGCAGAATGACCTAGAAAACATGAGAAAGCTAGAGGTGAAGGCAGTATGGAGAGCCAAATTCAGAATAGAATCCAGTGTTCAAACACATCCTCTTGTGCTAACAGATGACCGTGCAGGGCACAGGAAATACACGGTGTTGATGATCAGTGGATCCCTAGATTAACCGAATCCTGTAGGTAGAGGCGAGATAATTGCATGAAGCAGAATCCTTAGGTGGCTTCCATTGGCTCCATTAGACTAATGGATTCACACCTTCCTGGTGGTTCCCCCATCCCATGGGCAATGGTCATGCTGGATTTTGGGAGACTGTTACCGGATCCCAAATCGTTTGCAATGCTAAGCACCAAGCTATGGGGCCACTATAGATCCATACTTTATTGAGGCCTACACATTAGTGAAACCCAGAGGCACATTGCTCTGGGAAGAGGTAAATGGTTTTCAAGAAAAGGGTCTTACACCCAGGGAATGTGTCTAGTCTATTGCCACTATTATATCCTTTGGACTGCTCAGTTCCCTCACTGTTCTGTTCCTTTCAGATATTTGTACTACTCAAATCAGGCAGGCAAATTTTTTTTTGTAAGCATGGAGGTATATCGACCATCACTTTCTCTTGGACATCATAGGTTGAAGTGTTTGTTCCATATATTTTTATAGCCTAATGTTGGTTTTATCTGAAGGGACATCCTTGACACAAACATTTTTAGTACATATGGTAATCATGCCATTGTAAAGCAATTGTTTTAAAAGTTTGCTTGTGGTCATTATATCTTTGTCCTTTTATTGTCTATTGGTGTCTAACTGACTACACTATGAATACAGATAGGAAACACACTTAACAGGTAAAATTATGAATGCAGTTGGGGTGGGAGTGGGGACAATGAGGTAATTGATTCTTAGGAAAATGCTGGTTTTCAGGGGAGCTACCAAATTCAACTGAAATGCTTACCTGGTCACCATTATGGTTTAAATTGATCACAGGATTGTGCAATCTTGATTAACTGGAGAATCTCTTCTTTTAATAATTGCCCAAGGTAAAGAAAAACACTTGAATCTTAAAAATCAAAATCCTGATTCATTTTATAAGTTACTTGGGCTCATTTATTATAAAAATCTATTGATTAAATTTGGCCATCAACGTTTTATTTAAGGAATACTGAAACTGATAGCAGGTGGTAGAGACGTATTAGTGAAATACAGTCCTCTTATTTCCTTCATCCTTCACCTGCATAATTTTGGCACTTTCCATCTCTGAGCTTTCTTGCCTAAACTACCTCTGTTCCTCTCACACTGTCTCCGGAGTTAATGATTCCAGATAGAAAGTTTTTCCAACAGAGGACAGAGCTGCTACTTCTCCAAAGCACTGCATGGTGGGTTGCCTAACACCCAGCTCTAGGGAGAAGCTGTTTGGCTGGAGCTTTTGCATTGCCTTTCCCTGTACTGTTAACTCAGTTTGGTGTATATTATGCCTGCTCTCCGCTGAAGGCCTTTCCAGGCTGGGCAGCTGAATGCACTGCACAGCTGCCAGAATTCTAATTCAATATCTAGAATTCTAACTCCTGCTCTTTAGACCCTTGTTTGGCCAACTGGGTTCTTGACTCAGTATCAGGCCCACCCAGGCCTTGCCCCAACCCCCAAGTAGGTCCAGGAAACCATTCTTAGCACCAAACTGAACTTCAACAACACAACTGCCCCAGCCTCACCCAAACCAACTCTCATCTCAGCACAAGTTTGTCATCTTGTGAGCTGGGAGACAGGAGAAATGGGCAAGAGGAAATGCCATGGGTGAGGGAACTCATCACAGCCAATCACTGTGACTGTAAAACTTTGCTGTGCCTTTACTCTAAACACACAAATGAAAAGCCTTAACCATCATATTAGAAATAACACTAAAGATGAATATAATTTATGGAGAGGGGAATATTATTTCTCTATGTATCTGCACCAGAGAATAAGTGAAATTTGTCCAAAGAAAAATGCTAAATTCAGTATACCTGCATTAATTAAAAAATGTACTGTTGGATCATAAGCTGCTGAGAATGTAATGTTCCTTAGGCACTTGGAAAAGCTCTATTGGAGAATACATACTTAACAGGTAAAACTATGAGTGCAATTGGGGTGGGGGTGAGGACAATGAGGTAACTGATTCTTAGGAAAATGTTGGTTTTCAGGGAAACTAGCAAATTCAACGGAGGTGCTTAACTGGTCACCATTATGGTTTAAATGATCATAGGATGGTGCAGTCTTGATTGACTGGAGAATCTCTTCTCTTTTAAATGAAGAGTAGATATGTCCCTTGACCCTCTTTCCACTCCTAGCCTTAACCAACGCACCCCATCACGTCTGCTCCCAGGGAGACAATTCCCAGAGCTCAGATGGGATAGTGGGGGGGGGGGGCTGTAATCTGGGGAAATGAACTCATTGGAGGTCTTCGTTTTCCCAAAAGGAGCAGGGAATATAACAAATATGGTACATATGTAAAACATAGGGAAATGCACTTGACAATCAAGCACTCTATTTTGAAATTTAAATAAAGCTAAGATTTTCTTTTGGCCTAGAGGGAAACTTCATTAAAATCAATTAGTACAAACCTCCAGAGAATATGGACTTTCTCTTAAAAGAAGGTTTCGAGAGAAGGTGCACACAATTACCTTTCCTGGGTCCCCTATGAACGTCAGTGTCACACCTAGACAGGTGGCCAAGTGCAAACACATGTCCCTGAGAGGGGCCTGGGTAACTCCCCTAGTCCCCATCGCTGGATCCATGTGTAATTAATAGATGTGTATATATCAAGACTGTAACATACATAACTAAGGAGGCGCCAAACAGATTGCACGTATTATCAACTGCGAAAAGCAGGCCCAGCGAGATCAAGTTGGTGGCAGGCGCTCCCAGGTGAGGCCTCGGTCCAGGAGCAGAGGTTGGGCCGCACAGCTGTTGCCGCGAGCCGTGGTCCCTCCTCCCAGCTGCGGCGGCCTCCCCCCGCCCCCGCCGCTCCCGCCTCCCCTCTGCCTCCCGGTCTCTCCACGCTCTCCTTCCATCGCTCTCGCCCCCTCTCCCTCCGTCCCGTCCTCTCCGCTCCCCTCACCCCGCCTCTCTCCCCCTCCCCCAGCCCCTCCTCTCCTCACCCCACCCTACCTCCCTCCCTCCTCCCGCCCTCCCGGCGCTCGCAGAGTCGACACCAGGGGGGCTCTCGATGTAGCACCATGACAGGCATCGCCGCCGCCTCCTTCTTCTCCAATACCTGCCGATTCGGGAGCTGCGGACTCCACTTCCCCACCCTGGCCGACCTCATCGAGCACATCGAGGACAACCACATCGGTAAATGGCCCGGGGGTGGGCGGGGGTGCCCGGTGCGCGGAAACTCCTGCCCAGCAGAGAACCCCAGAATGGCCAGGGGTGGCCCGGAGGGAGGCAGGCTGCGGCGGGGCGGAGAGGGTGTGTGCGAGCCCGGCGCTCGGGGGCGGCGGGATGCGGAGGCGCGAGGTGCCTGGGGGGCGGGGAGCGGGGTGGGGGCGGGGAAGGGCGCCCCGAGGTGCGGCGGGCCGGCGGGCTGGGGGATCCCGCGGGGCGTGCGCGCCGGCTGCGCCGCGGCGGGGGCGGCGGGGGGACGGACCGGCGACCCCGAGATGCGGCGGCGGGGCCGGGCGCCGGAGGAGGGGGCGCCGGGCTGAGGGCGCGGCCCGGCGGCGGGCGCTGCGCGGGGGCGCGGAGTTACTTGGCCCGGGTGGTCCGCGCGGCCTGAGGCGCCGGGGAGGTGGGGGCGGGCGAGGCACGCCGCCCGCCGCTTCCGCCCGAGCTCGAGCTGTCAGGGCTCGGCGGCCGCTGCAGCCGCGGGGAGGGAGGCGCGGGGGGGCGGGGGTGGCTCCACCGCGGCAGCCATTCCGCTTCCTCCTCCCGCCGCCGCCGCCACTGCGTCCTGTCAGCGCCGGTTGCTAGGTGTGGTGCGTCGGGAGGGGGCCGGAGCCCGCGGGGGCGGGAGGAGGACCCGGGGCTCGCCGGCGCCCCCGGCCCGGCCTGGCGCGGACGCCGGGGCGCTGCGCGCTGAGGTCCCGACTGCACCCTTGGGCCGCGCCCAGCGCCCCGGGGCCGCGCCGCCCCCGAGGCCCGTGCGGCTGCGCCCGCAGGAGAGCCGTCCCCGGGGGCCCGCGGCCCGGCAGGGACACGCGCCCCGGCCGGGCGGTTTGCCTTCCAAACGGTGCTAGGCCCGAGGTGCGCCGGCTGCGCCCCGGTCGGCGTCGGCGGCCTGCGCGGTGCCCCGGGGTGGGGGACGCGCTGGCCGCGGGGGAGGGGGCGCCTGCAGGCCGTCCGCTGTCCCATCCTGCCCAGGACCCCGGGGCTTTTCAACAAGTCCTTTAATTCTCAGAAGTCCTTGCACGTATTTGCACACTCATATGCGAAGCTCCTGCGAGGGGTGGTGGTGGGTCGGGTTCCTCTGGCTCAGACGACCCAGCCACCTGCGGAAGGTGTGGCCGGCGCCCACGACTTGTCCGTCCTGCGTGGTCTGCAAGGTGAAGGTGACGCCCCAAAGAGGCTGTCTGAGCCAGAGAACCTGTAAATCGCCCCAGAAAGTCATTTCCAAATGCATGCAGCCGGTTCGGCCATGTGGATGCCGCTCACGTTTCTACAAAGTGGAGGGAATAAATCACGGCTGCTGTGGATTTATGCACAGCATAAAATGAGGCCGAGCCTTCTGCGCTCCTCTGCTTAGTGTAATGCTCTCTCTTTGCACACAGTGGGTGCTTGTGAAGCCTTGAATGCTAGTTTAAAATGGGACGTGAGGGGGCATGCAGAATGCGAAATACTCATTGAAAATGCCTACAGAAGTCTTGCAAAAGATAACCCTGATGAGGAATTGACCCGGTTTTGAAACTTGCAAAGTTTTAAAACATCCGTGTAATAGCTTCTGTCATCTATGATAAAGGGGTGACAGAAGAGCTAGGCAAATTTTGGTTGTCTTAAAAGCTGGAGTTTCATGGAGTAACAAATTTGCTGATTCATATCATGATTGAACAGTCATCACAAAAGGTGCTTACAGGGTAAATCAGATTTTTCATGATGGGTAGTTTAATACTAAAACCCCGGTATTGCAAAGTTCCAGTAGAAATATTGTTCAAGGTCCATTCCTTACTTTGAATAGCAAATAGAAAATGATAAATATAAATAATAAAATAAATATATATTATATAAATATATGAATAATATTTCCTGACCTAGGGAAGGCTGTCACTGCGTATCCCATTCACTCTGGCTAACAGTTATTTCAGGGTAAACTATAATTAACCTAAGGTGAGTAATAATTTTCCCACACTGCCGGCCTACTTAATTAGCTAGTTAAAAGAAAATATATTTATTATATTTTATATATAAAAGAAAATTATATTGTTAAAATGTGTTACAGATATCCTTGAGGATTTAGTTTGTAATCAATTAGATGATTTAAAACTATTGATGACTCACAAGAGCTTTTTAAGTTTGCAGAAATTGTCTTTAGTGTTGTGCAACCGTTTTTAAAGAGGGTTAAGTGTTCCATCAATTTTCTAAAACTCAACTTTTAAGTCACCCCGAAGGGCTAGTGTTTTTCTCTTAGTGAAAATATGAAAAATTAAGTTTATAATAATAGTTATGACTTAGGCAAACTGTGTAGCAAGGCTAAGAATGACTATACTTAATGTACTGGCAAACTTGATGGAAAGTAAATGTTAAAATGAACAAAGACTTTAAATCCCAGGGTGAAGAGACCATCTTAAACTGTTGTATACCTTGGCTGAGGAGAGGCCCCTTACTTTCAAAGATCAGCTCCACGTGCAGAAAGACATAAGAAGAATAAAAATAACCTAATTCAAAAAGAATTTAAAAACCTGATTAGTAGGCAGTGTCATATAAATACACTCTTGATGAAGAGACATGAATAAAAATATATCAGGCAAAGCATTTAGTGAAAGTTCTATTGTTAAGTGGTTTCTATTGTTTGTGGTTCATTCTATAAATTTTTGGAGACAGGTAGATGATTATTTTTAATGACTGACACTGATTTCATGTCCAAAGTTATCAAGTGGCCACAAATGGAAAGATGCATGAAAAGACTACTAAGAGGTATATATTAATATTATCTTTAATTTTTTTTCAAGGAGCTAGTTATTTAGCAGTCATAAGAGTATTAGAGATATGCTTAGGTGACATTGCCATCTTGGGGACCTTTCCTAGTTATTACCATTTCACACTAATCAAAATCTTTAAGCAGCAATGAAATGAAGATTTATGGAAATATGCCATGTTTCTTGCTTGATAGATTTTTCAAGGCCTTCAGTATACAAGGCCCATAGTTTTCCTTATAACTATTGTTTAGTTCAGGTTAATTAAGTGCGTTACATGTAGCTGACTCTGTTGTACATGTGTGTTTAGCTCTTTTCACCATTTTCCTGTACCCACAAAGAACAAGGATTTGGGGCTGTAGAGCCAAGGGAAGTGTGATTTTCACCATCCTTTGTTTTAGCTGTCTTCCTTCCTCTTGGAAGAGTGCTGCACCTGTGTTCCTGTTTTCTTCCTTGTTTGTCATCACTGGTCTAGTGCCGGAGCACCTGTCTCCGTTTACAGTCCCGCGTATCCCAGCTAAAACCCTTCGCACAACTTAAATTGTCTAGAAATCCTACAGCCCTACAACTGTGAAGTGTTCCTGCATCCAGCCTCCTTATCAATTCATTCATACCTGGCTCTGTTTCCCGAAAAAGGGAAAATCTGATCAGGATCTGTTTGCTTTTAACCTGTGAATAGATAACTTGAGTTTGTAGAAACAATCCTGACATGAATATCCTAAATAGGTGAAGTTAAACTGGTAACTAGGAATCAGAAACACCAAGAGCACTAAATTTAGCACTAAAGGTCATGTCACAGACTCATGATGGCTGCTCCTCCATCCTTACATCCCAGGGTTGTAGAATCTTTTGGCTTTTGGTCTCAGAGACAACTGTCTAATCATTCTTACCAGATTTGATAATTTGGTACATTTGTAAAAATGTCTCTGCATTTTGAATTTCCTTATGTAATAAGTACCTGTTTTGTACCAGGCACAGTTCTAGGCACTCGGTGTTTTTCGGTGAACAGAGACCGCAATCTTTGGGGGGAGTTTATGTGCTAGTGGTGGCAGATAGACAACAAACAATCAGCACCAGCAGTAAATCATAGAGTATGTCGGAAGGCAGTACGGAAAAGAGAAAGATGAGAGCAGCCTAAGGTGGATTGGGAGGAAGTGTTGAAATGTTTAATTGGTTGCCCAGGATAGGCCTCACTGAGAAGCTGGTAGGTGAACCAAAACCTTGGCAGAAGTGAGGGAGTTAGCCATGAGGGCATGCAGGCCGTGTGGAGGACCAGGCAGAGGGAACAGGCAGTGAGTGCAAAGGCCCGAAGGCAGGCTGCATCTCTTAAACCGCAACACGGAATCTAACCCAATTCTATTATTCTCGTGATGGTGTTAAACTAGAGGTCCTTAGAACTAACTCCTCCCAGATGTTAGGAGCCTCAGCTTTGCTGTTGTTGACTCAGGGCTTTCCTGCATGGGCCTCTTAGGAGATGGAGTGTTAGTGGCTAATAGTGGCCTGTTGGAGCTATGACTTGGTGATTCTCGACCTTCAATGTCAGCAGGTTTCTTGTGAGTCTCTACTTGTCGATTTCTTCATCTCCAAAACCCAAGTAATAAATCTATGCTGCTTCAGAGGGTAGATTTGTAAACCATCTGATTAATGAAGATAAAAGTCTTTGGAAAGCAAAATAAGGCAGTTACTATCAATAATCTAGAATTTGACTCCAGTGATAATTGGGTAAACATTTGCATTATCTTCTCAAAGAAGCATTGTAGCATACTAAATAGATGGGTGTACGATGTGTACTAACTAGGTCCATATCATCCCCACTTTATAGGTGAGTAAACTGAGGCACAGATAGCTTACATAACTTGCCTAAGTTTCCATGGCTTGTAAGTGTGAGCTGGAATTTGAATTTCAGGCAGGTACCCAGAGTTGGGCCTCTGCCAAATTGCCGAATAGATGACTAGTGGTACCATCTCTACTCCCCGTCCAGACACAATTAATCTCTGTTTCTTCCTTCAGAAAGTAACTGAACTCTTCAGATAAGGATCATCTGAGAGGCAGCATAGCGAACCCAGCCTACTTGGGTTAGAATATACACCTCTGCCGCTTGTCAGCTGTTTGTGCACAAATAGTTTAACCACACTGTGCCTCAGTTTCCTCCTCTGTATAATGAGGACAATAACAGCCCCTACCCCATAGAGTGCACGATGAGAATTAAGGGAGCTAATAAGTGTAAAGTACCCACCTACAATATTAAATTATCAACATCATCCAGTGTCTTGACATTTTGTGTATTTACTAAATAAGTATGTTTGGAATTCTTCTATCAAAGTCTACATTAGAGGTTAACAGAATGTGGGCTGTGTCCACCTTCTTGTGATGCTGTTTGGGGCATTTTCAAACTGAAATTTTCAGGGCCTTCCCTGGAAAGATTGAGAATAGGAAACAGGAGACCCTTTAACAGTCCAGCGCTGGGCTTGCAGCCTCTGACCATTTCTCTTCTGTGTGGCCAGAGGTACTTTAGACACTGGCAAAGGCCTTTGCCGCTGTGGATTGGAAAGTGGTATCCAGGCCAGTGGCTTCCAACATGGCCTTTCCTTGTGGCCTGTGTTTATTTAAAAAAAACCCAGGACTAAAAAGAGGCACTGTGCCTTGGGCTTGTGGGCACAATCCCACGAGGGCATTTCCTGTGGGGAGAAGGAATGACTGAATGAATAAATGAATGAATGAAAGGCTTGTCACTGCCTGGCCTGCTCTCTCCCTGCACCCTGTGGCTTGGCGGCAGGATGCCCATTACTCCCTCCCAGGGTTCACAAGAAGGTCCAGGTACAGAGTTGGGGAGTTTTAAGTGTGTGCATGGGTAGATGCGCACTTCTGCACACCCCTCACACACTGGGGTGGGGGTAACCCTAAATCTAAAACTTCATGACATTTTCCAAAACCTTCAGTAGTTTTTCCTTTTGCCCACTTCTCACCTGTAAACAGTTAACTCACCCTTTATGAAACATTGCAGGTGAACATCCTGTCTCAGAAGTTTCACAAGCTTCTGATTGTTTTCTTTTAGTGTGCGTGTTTTCTGATATGTGACTGAAACGTACAGGCAGAAAATCCCTGCCTGCAACTGACTGGGTTGACAGAAGCCTTCCATATCCTTTGGAAAATGTTTCCTTTAGAGTGCATATATTTTGGAGATATTTCCCATCTTGACAATTCTAGAAATGCAAACTGACAGCTGTTTTCAGAAAACCCGATTCTTCCTGTTGATGAATGAAGAAGCATCAAGGTGGGAGTCGGCTAATGACACTAGATGAGAGGGGCTTTCCTAGGACTGTTTGGAAGCCAAAGGCCTTGAGTGTTAGACTGAGGTCTGAGAGAGAGGACACGATCCTATCGACCCTCTTACAACTCCTCCCTTCTCCCCAGCTTTCGCTTTTAGGACAGAACCATACCCGACATGTCTTTATATTTCTGTCCCTGTCCCATCCTTACCCCTGATCTCAGATCTTGACAGTGCGGGCATATCATGGGCACCACTGAAGAAATTCTTGCTGGATTGCAGCTAATGCATTTTGTTTCATGATGAAGTAGTACATTTGTTCCATATTGACCTGGCTAAAATGTTGACTAGCAAATGTTGTTTATTTAGACTCTGAAAATCAGATACTGCAAGTGTCAGACATTTATATATTGGTTTTGAAAAATGCCTTTCATTTAATATGCTAAATCAGTTTAAAGAAGTTGTATTTTCCACTTGCAGTAAGCATTGAAATCCTGCATTAGTTGTCACCTATTTTTTTTATAAGCCAGCACAAGCAGGGGCCAGATTAACGTATATTCTCTTTAAGGATGAAGTCTTCTCCATAACTCTTGGTCCACTTTGGTAGGAGTCGGTGACTCTTCCTGGATCACTGACTACAGACTTTACCCAGCACCAGATGGCATTGGTGGTCTCCTAATGGTCAGAGTGGCCTTTGCCTGGCTCACCCAGTGGCCTCCTAAAGGAAGCCCTGTTTACTGTCTGCCGGGCTATAACGGTGACTTTCTCCTGAGATTGACCTCCTTGAAGGGACAAGATCTGGATACCATGCTTTTCACACGGAAAGACTCTATGTCATAGAATTGATATATATGTATATATACACATACTCATGCACGTAATGTATAGATAGATAAATGTATATATGCTTATGTACATTTATATGCATAAATATATGTAAGTAAAACTATAATACATATACATATGTAACATATAATATATTAATATATGTATATATACGTATGTATATATATACCACACACATGTATGTGTGTACATATATACATGCATGTATGTATATTGTGTGTATATAATACAAACATACATTTACGTTATGTATACATTCTCTCTTTCTGTGTGTGTCAAGATCACTAAGGATAGTAGGACTACCACACACGTTTTTGAGGATTTCCTATATGCTAGTACTTAAGACAGTACTTAAGTACTTAAGACAGTACTTCCTGTCTCCAAGGAATTGAAATTTATTTGGAGAGACCAGACATGTACAGACTGAGATAAATGATGAATAATCATAAGCACTACAGAGGCAGATTTATTGTGAAGCTGGTAAAGCCCCAGGGCCCGTCATTGTTTAATCCATGTTTTGCCATTTTTTTTATTTTTTATTACATTGCTAGGGTCCACCCAGCCCTTTCCAAGGTACTGGACGACCCCTACCGGTACCCACAGCAGTGCGTTCGTGGGATCATAACTTGTAAAATTGAAAAAGTAAGATTAATAGCAGTCAGTTAATATTTTCCTTTTCCATTCGGACTTCCCCTCTGTGCCATTTCTGCTTGGGTTCAGTGACATTGGAGTTGAGAGTATTTTTGAGCTACAGCTAAGGGAAAATGGATGGAGGACACCTTTAGTTTGGGTTTAGTGGGATATGTTTATACGGTTTGCAGTTATCTCTGTATCTAGTTAAGTGATTCCTAGCCCATCCTAATGTGGGAATCACTTCCCAGGAACACCATCCACTATGCCGGCTCACCTGGGGTCCTTAAACACAGGGCAGGGTCAGAGGTAGTATAGCATCATGAATGTGTACTATGGCATCTGCCAATAGGAATTGGTTTGAAATGTATGGAGCCAGAAGCTAGTCTGGAAAATTCTTCTACTTGCTAGATGTGTAACATTGTAAATAGAGGGTTCAGTTCTATCTAAGTGTGTTTAATATGGACGTTCCTTCTGTTCAGAATATACTCAATGCATATATACATTTGTAAACCTGCCATTTTTAAATGAGAATTCTGTGTTTAAGTTTCTTGCTCATTTCATACACACACACACACACACACACACACACACACACAATCTGACAGAAAACTGGTTAATGAATGTCTTCAACACAGAATATTTGAAGTTAGTCAATGCATAAGAAAGCTTGTAATGCCCTGAATTCTTATGATTCGTATATGAAAGAAAATTAATAGCGGTATTTACAAATTTGACAACAATCCTAAAAATTTATATGGCATTACCAATACAGAGCTGTGAGACAGAAAATAGCTTTTCTGGGGCTGGCCCGGTGGCTCAGATGGTTAGAGCTCCATTCTCCTAACTCCAAAGGCTGCGGGTTCGATTCCCACATGGGCCAGTGGGCTCTCAACCACAAGGTTACCAGTTCAATTCCTCGAGTCCCACAAGGGATGGTGGGCTGTGCCCCCTGCAACTAAGATTGAACACAGCACCTTGAGCTGAGCTGCTGCTGAGCTCCCGAATGGCTCAGTTGGTTGAAGCACGTCCTCTCAACCACAAAGTTGCCAGTTCTATTCCTCGAGTCCCGTGAGGGATGGTGGGCTGCAACTAGCAAGGGCAACTGGACCTGAACCTGAGCTGCGCCCTCCACAACTAAGACTGAAAGGACAACAACTTGACTTGGAAAAACGTCCTGGAAGTACACACTGTTCCCCAATAAAGTCCTGTTCCCCTTCCCCAATAAAATCTTTAAAAAAGAAAATAGCTTTTCTGAATTATCAATAATTAAATATAAATTTCAATCATCCACACTTGAGAAAGGACTGGTTTATCTTTGCACATTATAGAAAATATTAATATAAGTCATTGTCATATGAGAAGTAATCAGAGTGTGCAGCCCAACAGAAGTGTTTATAGTAAAATCCCATAGTAAAATCTCAGGCCTTGAGAAGGGACTGATTTATCTGTGGTGTGTGAGGTGGTTAATGAATTCACGTACTTGGTTCTTTTTCCAGATTTGATTTTGTATAGTTTGGTAATGTCAACTTTTAAGTTTTTGTATTTGGTATGATTTCTTAATCTAAATAAATCACTTTTATAAGCATCTTGTATTTGTAATGTTGCATTTATTTTTCCCATAAAGAAGCTCTAAAGCTGCAGGGTTCACAATACTTGGGTCCATTTCTTGGTACCGATAAGGGAGTCATTACTAGGTGCCAGAGGCTGTTCAGAACAACTTTCATACCCTATTTAATTTACCCTCACTGCAAACCTATGAAGTAAATATTACCCCATCCTAGAAGTACATCCAGTTTGGAGGTAAATATGCCACTATATTAGTTAAATACCTTATCTAGTGAAATATGAAGTAGAATGTTCCTTTTGATAAGATTGTAAAACAAATATTTGCCTTCAGGGCAGAAAGCCTCTTCTCCCTGAGAAGATAGCATCTTTCTAATTGGTCCTCCCCTCTGACCTGTAGCGTGTACCCACCTCTCTGCCAGAGTTGCGAGCATCAGGCTTCAGAGTAACCACCTATACTTTGCATCCCCGAGAAACGCAGCCCCTTTCTGGAGGATGGGGCCTTGTGATCTTCCTAGCCTCTTCCTCAAGGAGTGTTTTCAGAAATGACATGAAAATAAAAATCGAGAAGTGCTTTGGGGCTGTGAAAAGAACAAGTTACAAAGATAACTTTGGATAGTGAAAAACATACCTTTGCATATATGCATATCTTCTGGAGGTATGCATATATGAGGAATGATACATTTATGTATTTATGTGTATAGGTTCATGGTCTACACACAGATACCAGTTACGCAGTTAGTCTTGGGTAGTTTATATTAAGGGAATTTGAAGAAGACTTTTTTTTTAAGATTTGAAAAGGAAATCCATGTCTTGGGAATTTATTTTTATACTTGGAAATTTTTTTTAAAATTTTTTTTATTGGGTGTGTTTTTCCAGGGCCCATCAGCTCTAGGTCGTTGTCCTTCAATCTAGTTGTGGAGGGCGCAGCTCAGCTCCAAGTCCAGTCGCCGTTCTCAATCTTTAGTTGCAGTTTTCACAGCCCACCATCCCATGCGGGAATTGAACCACCAACCTTGTTGTTGAGAGCTCGCCCTCTAACCAACTGAGCCATCCGGCTGCTCCTATACTTGGAAATTGAATTTGGTTAGTCCTTTCCCAGGTGGAGAACATTATGAAGCTTAGTCAAGTCATTTCTTGTCTTACCTACGATATTTGGTTGCCTAGAACATTCTAGGGCTTAAACAGTGCTAGGAGAAAAGTTTATCTAGGTTCCTACCACCTCTTTGCCAGGGGTTTTTAGTATAAAGCAGGCAGGGGTTTGGGGGTGGGGAGAAGCTTGGATTGTGAAGCTACGGAACTGGATTTTGAATCTTGGTTGCACTACCTTTTAACTTTTCAAACTTGGACAGTTTTGACAATCTCCTTTTTTGTACAAAATAGTCACAATAGCTACTGTTTAAGTACCTACTAGTGAGGCACTAGCCAGTTGCTTTATGTGCATTGCTTCAGAGCACAGTATTAGTCCCATTTGATACAGGACATGGACCAAGACAGACACAAATAACCTGGCCCGAAGTACGCAGCCAATGAAATGCCCGAGAGCAAGGGGTAGGCTTTGCTCTCAGGTGTCACCTATACCTTAGCACCTGCTCTTTAGAGCCTAAGTTGTGACCCTCTATGAGATGTTTGCATTTTAATAGAAGGCTCTTGTGTACCTAAGTGTTTTTGACATACAGAAAGGCTGGATTTTCAAAGGGAGCAATTTGGATGATGGGAGAGATACTTTGATGCTTGCCTACTGGTAGAAATAGAAATGTTTCCAGACTTGTGAAGAAAATGTATAAATAGGCTGGGAGGGGGTCCATGATCATCATAATAACAAAAATGAAAGCGATAATTTGGCAATTCTAAAATGGTTTTGATTACTGAATCTGCTAAAGGTGCTAACCAGTTTTCTTTCTCTCCCTGATATTTATTTACGGGGGTGGGGGGAACTCCTGACAAACACAATACCTAACACTATGCACACTTATAAACTTCTCTTTTATTTTAGATTTTCAAAATTAAAATAATGGCATTATGTCCATTGTTTAAAAAATTTGCCTGGATCAGTGATACCTAACAGAACCCAGCTATAAACATTGTGAATCAAGAGCCAAAATGCTGGTTGTTTTGGGCACAGGTCTCGAGCGCTCCCTGCCAGACACGCCCCTGGTGTCTCTCCCAGAGACGTCAGACCATATGACTCCA
Organism: Rhinolophus hipposideros; assembly: GCF_964194185.1. NCBI lineage: Eukaryota > Metazoa > Chordata > Mammalia > Chiroptera > Rhinolophidae > Rhinolophus > Rhinolophus hipposideros. The sequence goes on from NC_138064.1 coordinate 13,575,701, forward strand.
TCACCAGACCTTCACGAGCTGTGGCCGGAGCACATCTGGGCTTAAAATCGAAGCACCCTTTTTCTTACCTAACTCATTCAGTGCAAGTCTCTTGAATGCTAATTTAGCTATCTCATTCTCAATACATGGTGTAATTATGTGAGTAATGGCCAGAGCAGGGGAATCTGTAGAGATGTATTTGTACAGGTTACTATTAAGTAAACTGAACCCCATGGTAAGAAGCATAAAGTATGCCCATGTTTCCTCAGGTATCAACATTAAATAAAGGAAATGGGGTTTTTGAAGTTTCTTTATAAACTCAAGCTTTAAGTACATAGTCCAGAAAGCGTTCACCTCAAAAATTCCAGATGAACTTTTCTAGGTGGACTGTGGACTAAAATTCCCCTTCAGGACCTAGCAAATGTCACAGGTGTTTCACAGGCCCAAGTAATCTATAGGTAGTTTAGATTTTAGATCTTTACCAAGTCGATATTTTGCTGGGGTATTTCTGACATTAGACGTCTGGAGTTTGGCACCAACTCGACCCAATGGTTGACAACGTGTGATTTAAACTCATGTGTCTCAGTGTTCTGCCCAAGATGGAAACTCCCTTTTGGCTTCACGTCTGTCTGCACTTCCAGGGGCCCACACCAAAATATCTGCTGTTAAAAACGCAACCATCAACAAAAAAATTTGGTTCAGAGATGTTATATGTGCATTTCACTTCAGGTGTTGGAATAAAGTAATAATATTTCGTCAAAACCTGGGAAGATGATAGCGTCTTAAGTGTTTATGGAATGTGCCTTGTAATGTAATGAGAATTATTCTTATCTATGGCTTATGGAAATCAGTCTTACTGATTTATAAGTCACTGTACTCGTATGTCAGTAGATTTACATCAGTAGTTTTCAACTTGGGTCGCCATCAGAATCACTTGGGTGAACTTGGAAAAATAAGGATGCCTGGTCCCCACCCTCAGAGCTCATGATGTGACTGACCAGGGATGGCCAGTCTGTGTTTTTAACATTTCAAAGTTGATTCTAATGTGTTGTCTGGATTGGGAACTCTTTGGTTTACACTAATGAAATAATTGTCATTGTAAGGATTTATGGAGTTTTAAAAAGGAATCAAACTTTTAAAGGGGTATGACCCTTTTTTCTTTTCCCTACTCTATATAGTTTTTAGTTTTACAGGAGGCAGTGTTTATTTTAATACAGAGCAAGTTTGAAGATGTGATAATATCTCAGGTACATAGCAGAGCAGAAATGCTCAAACCGGAGAGCCTGTGGCCTAAGCATTTCAAACTCAACTGCCCTCAGGACACAGTGTCTGAGTAAAGTGACCAAGTTCAATGTAATTGGGCACGGTGCAGACTCTGGGAAACTGGAGAGCCCTTGCTTCTCTTAGAAAGGCAGGTACTGCTGGACATTAATGAATGCCAACTATAATTTTATATATATAATGTGATGGTTCGGTGTGGGGTCGGAGGGATGGTGGATGGGGGGAGGGGGGTTCACAGTGTGAGGGATATGGATGATGAACGTCTAAGTATTACCTTGTTTTGTACACCTGAAACTAATAAATAAATAAATTTATGAAAAAAAAAAAAAAAAAAAAAGAAAGGCAGGTACTGTTCATCTCTAGCCCGGTGTTGCCGTGTTAGAATACAGGCCCCTTGTCGCAGATCCTTTATTAGTGTTATTATTTGAGAGAAAAGCTAGAAATTAAGATTTTTATGTGAAATCTATCTTTCAATATTTGCAACTAATACAGATGGTTTTAAAATATTGTTCAAGAAAACCACTCCACCTGATCCCTGTATTTAATAAGAGATATGAATGACAGGCCGTGTGTTTTAATGGACTACATATGAATGTTGAGATGTAAACTTTGAAGGCTATTGTTTCCAACAAGGAAGTTATATAAACTACAGAGGTGTAATGGAAAGAATGGTAGCTTATAGTTTTGTTTTTTAAATTTCCATTTCTTTTTATGAAATGGTTAACTAACTGGTTTTTTGTTGTTTGTTTGTTTTTGGAGGGCGCAGCTCACAGTGGCCCATACGGGGATCAAACCGGCAACCTTGGTGTTACCAGCACCACATTCTAACCAACTGAGCTAACCGGGCACCCCCTGATTTTTAGTAAGAAAACTTTGCGATTTAAAATTTTTCTTTTATACTAAATTCTGAAAAATGAACCTTCATCCTAAAAGTGTATTAAGATCATCATCCATTGCATTTCTCTTCCCTGGAGATAAAGCAGGACCATTCAGAAACTGTCCTGAGTGTTTGCATCATGGCAAAAAACCCCATAAAACCCAAAAAACTTTTGCAGATGTTTGAGCCTTGTATCACTGAAAAACCACAGGGAAACTTAGAGATAGACGACCAGTCCAATGAGCTAATTCCGGAGATGAAGAAGCAAGGTGATTGCAAGTCATGAGTGAGCGAGAGTGCTTGGCCAAGAGAAGTTGAGAGAACAGCAGTGAGCAATGGTTCAGCTTGTGGCTCCTGGAGCCAACTTGCCCCGCTTGGGATCTTGGCTTTGCTCCTTCTGTCAAGGTATAGGGCCTCTCTTTGCCTCATTTCTTCATCTCTAAAATGGGAGTAATAGTATGGATCTCAAGGTTCAGTGAGATAGCATATATATTCGGTGTGTTAGTGGTTGGAATTCTGGTGAATTCTGAAGAAAAGCAATCTCCAGACAGTTAGTTCCCTTCTTTGCCTTATGGAGGAAATGGAGAAATTTCTTTTCTTCAGAATTCACCAGAATTTGCCGTGGAGTGGGGAGGGCTGCTGCCTCGTGTCCTGCTGCCTCGTGTCCTGCTGGCTCTGTGACCTTGGCCACGTCATTTATCACAGAGTGTTGTTAAGTGCAAACATGCCCGTAAAGGACCTGGCAACTAGAAGCACACCATAGATGTGAGGGTATCATCTTCTTGCACCCATGATGATGCTACCTCTGCCACCCCCCTCAGATTCTTTTGTCCTCTTTGTGTTTCCATAATATGATGGGAGAAGAAGAATCAAAATAACCTTCTGCACTTCTGTTTTTTGTTAAGCGTTTTTACTTTGAGATGTTTGGTGAAATTCGATTTCCCTGGTAGGGTTTTGGTTTGTGTTTGTATAAGTCATACTGAGTGGTCGTAGGAATCCATGAGCTGTTAAAACATTCCACACACAAATTCTTGCTGTTTCAAAATATACCAGCCTTAATTTAGCATTGTTTATCCAGATTTAAGTTTTTGAGACGTTAGATCATGTGATTAGAAAAATGACTTCCATATTTGATAATATAATTTTCTATTTGGGAGAAAAGGTATTTTAAGAGTCTAGAGAGGTTTATTAAACTATATAAACAGAAAACATAATTTTTTCATGTTGTATCAACTAAGCAATGGAAAAACAGATGCTTTTGTATGTATTGTTTGTAATGGTTTATTGTGAATCATTCAAATGTATTTGTGGGGCTTTTGTGAAAAAAATCCAGGAACATGACTGTAGGATTCTCATAAAAGTCCATTTTCTCCTTGTTAAGTGGCTGTGTATCTCTTTAATCATACTCCTTGAAATGTCACATACTCAAATGCTAGAAGCTTCTCAGGAAAGTCCCAGGCTAGGCCTTGTTCTAGGCCTTGTTTTAGAAATTTGAGTGGCATTAGTGGAGTTGTTTACTGATTGTAGGAGTATTTAAAATACTTTATTCCTAAATGGTATTTGACAATGATTGAAATCATTTTCAGTCCTGTAGCATAGTTTTCCCCTTTAAAGAGTATGCCGGGATCCAATACATAAGCTGATCCAGGCTCGTGTGACTTCTCAACAGTTAAATAAAGAAATGGTTTTCTACTCTTTCATCACTAAGGGCCCCTTTGGTTTTTTTTTTCCTTCTCCCTCCCCATGGATTCTGTATCTTGAAAGATTTTTGTCTAACAAACAATCTGATTTAATAAGTAATTAAACGCTTTGTTTTTCTGTTGTTTTTTTTTTTCATGCAGCAACATCTAAAACTCCCGATTTTTATATTTAGTAAATATTTTTGAGTGCCCACTCTGCAGGCCCTATCTAGGAGCCGGGGGATACAACAGTGAATCACACACTTCAAGTCCGTGCTCATGGGAGAAGCAGACAAAACACAAATACATACGATCATTTGAAATTGTCATAACGCTGTGAAGAAAAATAGAGTGAGTCAGGAGGCAGAGGTTGAGAGGCCCATTTGAGATTACGGAGTCTGGGATGGCCTCTTTGAGAAGGAGGCGTCTCGGAAGGGACCCATATGAAGTAGGGGAATGAGCGAGCCATTCGCGTGTCTGTTCCAGGCAGAGGGACCGGCAAAGGCAAAGGTTCTGAGCAGGAGTGTCTGGCGTGCTTAAGAAGCAGCAAGGAGGCTGCTATGGTGGGACAGAGGGAGTGAGGAGGAGAGTGGCCGGGGATTCCACAGCAGCAGTGGTCATGGGCCTGCACATGTAGACCTGTGTGTCAGCCAGTGTCAGCTAAAGAAGTAGAAATAATACCACCCCCAAAAGACGTGGAATGTTGTGCTGCTTTATAATGGCTATAGTTTCCACTATGCTTTTTGTAACATTCAGATAGCTCAAGGACACCACAACCACCCTCAAAGCCTTGTGGAGATCTGGGAAACCCTGATTGATCTCTAGATCTCTTGAAATCTAGTTTGCTGTTTGTTCAATCATGAAAGCCCTGTTTATATTTTGAAATCTATCTTGAAACACAAATTGTTGACTAACATAATTCATTTGACGGACATAATTCATTTAGTGTTTGCTGTTTTATTTTGGAGTGGGAGTGAAAATAAGGATTATCAATCATCATGGTGCATGAAAAATATTTGGTGCAGTTTCTAAACTCTGGAAATCTATAGATTTCTTAGAAATTTTTCTTCAGGAGCTTTGTGAAATCTTGCATAGATTTTAGTGGACATGAGTGTTGGGAGAAGGGGAGGAAAAGGAAGCGGGAGAAGAGAGAATGGTCTTAAAGTGGTAACTTAAACATATTGACAGAAGGACAGAAAGTTTACTGAGGGAGAGTATATGAGCCTGAATGTATTTTTTCACTATCAGCACCTTTTTTTACTTGGAAAGGTAGTATTTCGTGTAGCTCGTCCATGAAAAATAGATACTGGTTTGTCTTCTACATCTGCACCTTAAGGGGAGAGGTTAGTATAAACATTTCTCTGTCAAGGTGAACTTTTGTTTGTATTGAGGGCATATGAACCCGTTCTCCGTATTCTAATCTGCCACTATTTTTGTTCACGTAATTGAGAAATGGTACATGTGTTTGGGGTGAATGAATGTGCAGTTAATGAAACTCAAGGGAAAAATCAAAGAGTGTGAGGTACTCAGAAAAATAACATGTATTTGTACCTGTAATTTAGCCTTTCCAAATAATATAAAATGATGCATTAGTCAACTGCTGTCACAGTAATGCAGCATAACAAACTATCCCAAAACTCAGTGGCTTTCCACAATAAACACTTATTCTCATGCTCTCTGGTGTACAGGGTGACTCTGGCTGATGGAAGCTGGATTCAGCTAGGTGGCTCTGTTTCAGGCTGCTGGTCAGCTGATCTACTGTGGGTTGGGCACAAGTCATCTGACGTGTGTTCATTCTGAGGACCAGGCTGAAGGTCCTGAAGTAGCTACTAGGGGTATATTTTTCTCCCGGTGGACCACTGGAGCACAAGTGGAAACTTAAGGCCTCTATCCATATCTTGTCCATGACATCCCTTTGGCCAAATCAGGTCACATGGCCAAGCACAGGGTTGATAGGGCAAGGAAACGTATTTCTTCCTAGGGGAAAGGGGGAGAGATGTGCGTGAACCATAACCCATTAGGACAGATACCATTTATCAGAAATAGAAAAAGTCCAAACGGATTTGAAATTTAGTAAAGAGATATAAAATTCCCCTAAAGTGATCAGAATACTGTAGAAACATGAGGTTGCTGTCCCTGCAACCTCCCAGAGAACTTGGGAGGCATACATTGGGACTCCCCAGTGAGCAATTAGAATAAGCATTTCACACAGGGAAATTAAGACTTAAGAAGGGAAAAAGCAAGTCAATGATTTCTGCTTAGCTACAAAGAACAGGGAATCTGCATCTCTGGTTAGGGGTGACCTGGTTTCCATTCTGAGGTTATTGAAGAACTCAAAGGCTTTGATTGGGGTTTCCCAGTGCTCTGTGTATGCCTTCTAAGTCCCTGAGCAATTTGGCATGGCTGAGAAGGAAGGGGAGGACCCTTCCTGTGATGCTTTTTCCCAGCACAGAGAGAGCTTCCGAAAAGCTTTGGGGCTGCTTTGCCAGGTGGATCTCTTTCCCCCCAGGTCTGAGCCAGTGTCACAGAGGATGGAAAAGAGTTGACCCACCTGTCGGGAACCTTTTTCCCCCAGTCTCCCACTGTACGTCACACTTTCTGGTGACTGAGGTTCGAGAGTTCTGGTTGGGCTACTCTGAGACTTTAGACAACTTACTAATGTATAATTTTATCGTTTGCAAAATGAGAAATGTATCTGTCATATAGAGCTATTATGAGGGTTAAGTAAGAGGCAAATCCTAGCACAGTGCTTGGCACCTATTAAACATTTAGTAACTATGAACTGATCAATGCTTTTATTATTACCTGTTATAACAGGTACTACAGACAGCATTCCATTATTGTTATTCCATTGTTTCTATTTCTCCTCTATATTGTGAGCCTCCAAAAGGCATGAGTCATGACTCTGTGTTTCATCTCTGTGTCCCCATTCTGTAATAGCACTAAGTTTATGATATAGGGACTTACACCAATATCCACTGAATTATATCCAGACATGTATCCTCTATCATGAAGCCTTCAGTTCCAAGGACCAGATTAAGTTGCTCTTAAAAATAGATTTAGCTGTTCTTTTTTCAAGTTCATATTTTGCTTGAAATAAAGATTTCTGAAGCCTTGAAGGAATTTAAAGGATTTGAGTTAGTTCGATGCTTTCCCTTTAATCAGAGATTTTCTGCACATTTGAGGAAGGCCTATCTTCTTTCTGTTACATCAGATGAGTTGGAAAAAGGACAGGAGCTAATTTTCCCATGTGTCTACAAGATTTGAAGGGCATTTAAAGAATGTTTTGTGCTAATAGTCTTCTAATGTCCACGCTTTGAGTTGCCTCTCAGATTGTGGTTGTAATCTTACCATCAGTTTGTTTAAAGGTATTGTAAAGTTTTTGCTAAGTCACTGCTCCCAAGGAGTAGTCACTGTAGGATAAAGGACTTGGCTATTATACCAAACAGGCCCAACATTATATAGATTAAAGGTCCAAGAAGTTTATTTCTCTTTCACATAAGGATCCATGGTGGGTAGGCAGGCTGCTTGGCTCCATGCAGTCATTCAGAGCTTCAGGCTTCTTCCATCTTATTTCTCCGCTCTCCCACATTCTACTTCTCTTCTGTATGGTAAAATCTGGATTCTCTGGGGTCCTTCCCTGAGGATGAACCTTTGTATTCATCATGCAGAAAAGGAAAGAGTGTGGAGGAGTGCACATACAATGTGTTGTGGCCCAGGCCTTTAAGAGTAACCAGTCACTTCCACTCTTATTCCTTTGGTGAGAACTTAATTGCATGGCGACATGTAGCTACAAGGTGGTGGCATGTGAAGCCCTAGCAGGGCCTGACTACACTTCTGTTACTTTGGAGGAAGGGAGGGCCTGATCTGGGGGGACAAGTTCCTGCTCTGGACCAACAAGTCTGCTTTTGAGAATTTTTGCCTTTCTGTTGAATAGTTAATGTGTAGTCTAGTGGTTTAAGGGGGGAAAGAGTGGGTAGTTATAATGATAATAGGATTTGTAATTTATTGAGCTCCATCTATGGGTTAGGGACTATTAAACACAACTGAAGGCGTTATCTCATTTGACCCTCTCAGAAAAGTTGTGAGGGTGGTTCTGTTATTATCTGCATTTTATAGGTCAAGACACTGAGCCTTAAGGAGGGTCAGTAACCTTGTCAAGATTATACAGCCAGGCATGCTTGACTCCAAAGGTTTCACCATATTGCCCTGGGAACAGTGAAATTCCTGAGGAATAAAGGATAGTTATATACTGCTTCTCATTCTGGTGTCTGCAGCTAGTCAGCAGCAAAGGCTATCAGGAAAAGCAGTGGGTTCTCTGGAAATAATTCAAGCAGAGACTGTATTAACCTCTGTTAGGGATGCCACAGAGGGATTTCCTGCTTTGCACTGAGGGCCATGTGACTTCCGTGATTCTCTGTGAAGGTCCAGTGCCCTGCTTCGTGCATTCCAGTTTCTGCATGTCACCCATGACCCCTCATTCCTTTGATAGTGGTGAAGTCCCATCAGCACACACATTTTGTACTTCCTTGGTAATGAGGAGGTAACAAGAGGGTCAGTAGTTGAGACTGGGATTCCAGTGTGATCTTGACTGGTCACTTCAATGTTGAGTCTCCATTTCTTGGGGAGTGGACTATATGAAATCCAGCTTAATGACTCGTTTCCCAGGAGTGCTTCTTGAGGTTCTGGATTTCTATAGAACTCCCAGTAGTTTTCTTCTCCTACAGATAGCGTTTTTTGGTAAACCTACAGATTAAAGGATTTTTTCAAGGTGAAAAAAAGTGAAAACCAAAAGACTGATTGTAGTGATAATGGTTAATATTTGTTGAATGCCTACAGTATACGAGGCATTGTTATTGTTCTGAATGCTTTCCATGAATTAATTTACCTCTAGGGCACACCTATTATTATTTCCAATTTACAGACGAGGACGCTGAGTCCACAGAGTGGTTAAAAAGCTTGCTCATTGCCATTCTGTAGTCAGAATTCAAACTTGGGCTTTGCGATCCCGAGCTACACGCCGCTGTAGGAATGGACGATTTCTGACGCTTCTCCCAGATCTAAAAGTGCTGTGGTAGTTCTATGCCTATTGTCGCGTACAGACGGCTCAGGAACTTTTCTTCTCCAGGAAAGACTCCCGACCAATTTCCTATCTCCATCTTGACAGTTAGAAGCTGAGTGCAAGTCAGAAAGATGTGTATCTCGCTGACAATGTCAGAAATCCTGGAATCTTTTCATTATCACCTGATGCAGCATGAGGTCCTGTTACACTGACGTTTCTGACGGTGAAGCTGCTTTGATAAATATGCTGAAGCCTTCCTAAAACACAGCTGGGCCTGGGCCTGGGCGTCATGAACAGGGGCCACCTTCTCGTGAGATGCTTTTGGTATGCAAGGAATGACTTCCTGGGATGAATCAAAAATGATACTTTGGCTAATCGTACTTTTAAGGGCTTCTTAGAATCACATAACTTTATAGCAGAAGGAACCTTTGAGAACATCTAACCCAACAGCCTGTTTTCACACAGTCTCACCTATCAGGTGCCTGTACGGTTCTAAATGCTGGGGCCACAGCAGTGAACAAAACCTCTGCTCTCGTGGAGCGTACATTCTAGATAGGGACCCTGAATAAACTACAACAACAGCGTCACGTTAGGTAGTGGTCAGTGCTGACAAGAAAAGTAAAGCAGGATGAGAGGACAGAGAATGGCAGTGGGAGTTGGGTCTGTACTATGTTTTAGATGCAGTGTTTAGGTAAATCTGTGTCTCTCAAGGCTTTTTTCATTAAGTCCCTCCCCAGGAACTATGTCAGACCTTGTCTCCCGTTCCCCCAACATGTGAAGTTTTAATACCCCAGAGACACTATGGGTTTACGTCCTGTATGTATATTTGCGCTTTATATATAAAAAAAGTGAGATTCCCCATCTCCACCCAGAACCAGCTCTCACCTACCTTGAAGGCAAGTATCACCCTGTTGTTAAGTTCTGGTTTTTGCTATTGTGAACAAAATTGAAGTAGCTGCTTTTAAAAGATCACAATCTAATCTAAGAGAACTTTTTCATTCAAAGAACTTTATTTTCTAAAGATGCTTTTATGTATGAGGAGTATCATGGCTTTGGGTAAAAATTTAAAAATATTGTTTAGGCATTAGGAGTCAAGTCTGAGACTCTAGACTCCCAGCTTTTATGCAATATCCAGTCTCACGGGATATATGTACACACACTAAGAAGGATTAAATTCGTGAAGAGTAACTGACTCTTACTGCAACTGGTGAGGTGTCGGACAACTGAGACTCTCTGGCCACTGTCATTTGTGAGGAGGCCGCTGCAGTCTCCTAACGGGCCTCCATCACGCCTCGACCCCCTAAAGCTAGTAGTCCTCTGCAGCAGCAAGAGGGATCTTTCAGAAATGTCAATCCTATCAAGCCATTCTGCTTACCAGCCTTCCCATTCCAACAAGAAAAACCCCAAATGCTGTATGATGCCTTACCAGTCTCAGCACCTCTCACCCCTCAGCCCACCTGCACACCTCTTGGACCCACCTCCTTCCTGCTCTGTGCTCACCATGCTGCAGCCATTCTCACTGTCCTCTTCCTGCAACACGCAACACTATTCATGCCAAAAAAAGATCATTGCTCTTGTTCCTTCTGCTTGGATTCTTCTTGTTTAGATTTTTTTTTTTAACGCAGTTTAATTTTTAGAAAAGTTTTCGATTCACCGAAAAATGGTGACGATAGTACAGAGACGTCCCCTCAGCCCCGGACTCCATTACTTCTCTAGATTTTCCTATGACTGGCTCCTGATTTTTAAGTCTTACCTACTCAGAGGCTTTCTCTCACCTTCTCAGCTTGTTGAGCCGCTCATACTCCCTCCTGATTCTCTCATATTACCCAGTCATATCTTTTCATAGGACTTACCTCTCCTGGGTTTACTTTATGTATTTGTTTGTTTGTTTTTTTATCTGTCTCCCTTACCAGAAGGTGAGCTCCTTGAGGGCAGGGACTCATAGCCAAGTGCACTGTTGTTTCCCAGGGCCCAGAGCAGTGGCTGGCACATAGGGGTGTTCTGATCAACTGACTGGCTTTTGACCAGGGAAGGCTGGTCCAGGCCCTAACGCCATTGGTGGAGTGTGAATATGAGGAGTTAGGTTTTTGGACAGGCAGTGCTTGCCGTCAGTAAGCCCAGTGCTTGTCCTTCTCAGACTGACTTCTCAGCGGCAGTCAGCGATAGAACTGCATGTACGGAGGACTGGTTGGGAGGTATAGTAGCACCAGGATAAACCGAGGGCGAGAGGACCCTCAAGCAAAAACAGGCTTTTCCAGAATTGCCCTACAAAGACATCGTCTTGACCCCAGGTATTGTTGCTCCATTATTTCTGAGAATCTGTGGCTGTGAGCTGTGTAGTGTACAGATATACTCACTTGTGCAGATAGAATCTGATTTGGGGCCTATTTGAGTTTGAATTGCATTGGCTGCTAGTAATAGACACCTGACTACAGTAGCTTAGGTAAAAGAATTCTGGATTTAGCTAGTCACTCCTTTTCAGTGCCCCAGTGTTTATGCCAACTGAGATCTCTGCCTTTCTCTTCCTCTTTACCTCATGGCTCTAAGAACGGTGGGTAGTGTTCCTGATTTTCAGGCTTTCAGGAAGGCCAACAGGACTTTCTGGGAAGCCTCACCCCCCAGCTACTGCTCATGTTACATTGGTCACCCCTGTCTGAATGAAAGCGGGAAGCCAATTTAGCTCCTCTCTGTCCCTTATGAGCTCTGGTTTTGGGAGAGGCCAGGGCAACATTAGGAGGTGTGTGTGTGTGTGTGTGTGTGTGTGTGTGTGTGTGCGCTTTCAATGTGGCCTTCTTTCTCCTTAGGCCCGGAGCCCCTGTTCCCAAACAAGCTTGAGGAGGCTGACAAGTGTAATTCTTTTGCAGGGTTCTGTTACGAAGGAATAAGAAGAGAGTAGGTCTCAGGCAATCTCTGCTGCTGCTAGGACCAAGATGGATGTTTACTCCTATCAGCCACCTTAGAAGGGAGGAAACCACGTGGAGTTTAAGCTTACATCAGGGATTGAAAAAGGAACTCTTGCATTCCTTTAACTTTGTTCATTTTGAATGGTCCTAATATCTCAGACTATTTCACATCAAAATGCAATTTTGTATACCTAGGTGCGAGGTTGATAGTGACACACTAAACTTGAATAAATTGCTCAAAGAAGACGGAAGCTTCTCTGTCTGTTGTTAACAGAAGTAGACTGTGGTTTGGGTGGGTAGTATCTCTGCTCCGTGAGGCTCTCTATGGACAGCTTTCTTCTCCCTTATTGCTTCATCGTCCACTGGGGCAGGGTTGGCAAATTATGGCCCATGGGCCAACTTTGGCGTTCCTTTTTTTTGTATGGCCCACATCCTAAGAATGGAGTATACATTTTTAAGTGGTTGGGGAAAAGTTTTCTAACTTGTGAAAAGCACATGCAAGTCCAATTTCATGTCCATAAATAAAGTTTTATTGGAACACAGTCACAATACTTTATTTTTATCTTGTTTGTGGTTACTTTTGTGTTAACAGTGGCGGAGTTGAATAGTTGCAACAGAGACCATACATGTGCTTGTAGCTGCACAGCCACTGTGTGGCCCTTTACAGAAGCCTGCTCACCTCTGCTCTAGAGTGTGGTCCTAGACTCCACGGCTGGAGCTGGCCTCCTCCCACCACAGGCAGAGGAGGGAAATGAGTTTGCAACTGGGCAACCATTTGCTAAAATCATGGAGCTTCTGTTATTAAAAGGAAAGAGAGTATATAGATGTTGGGGTACGCATAGCAGGCTATCACAGTGGTGTGTGTTTGTGTGTGTGCGCACACGTGTGCTACAGTCTTTCTTCCATTTTAAAATCTTCTGTGGTTGGTTGAAAGATACTGAAGACCGTCTTGATTGATATATAGTGTTCAGTAGCTTCAATATAAACAAATATGGGCCATGTAGTATTGATGGAGGTGGACTTGTTCCCACATGACTTCATTCAACAACTATCTACTGAGAATGATTACCTCTTCTTTTCTTGGTAGAATGTTATGTCCTAGGATCTGAACTTAACTTTCTTACAGGTGAAGAGGTATGCTTATTTATAGAGCATGGTTTGCAGAGTGTGGTCCCCAGACCAGCAGCGTCCGTATCTACTGGGACTGGATTAGAAATGCCAGTTCTCAGCAACGTGTCCTCTTGCTCCAGACCTACTAAAATCAGAAACAATGGGGGTGAGACCCAACAATTTGTGTTTTGACAAGCTCCCAGGCAATTCTGATGCATACTTGGGAACCACTGCTATAGAAGATACAGCCTTCATCTATAATTATAATGAGCAAATGGCCCCCTTCACTGAATGAACATTTTGTGCTTTCAGAAGAATCCACAAACATTTTCTCCTCTTACCTAGATTCCCTGTTAATACTCTCTTGTACTCAGAAAACGTACACAAGTCAAAATAGACAAATCATATTTTGGCTCCAGATTTATTCCAGCAGACAGTGGCAGACTCTGCCAAAGCCACGAAGTGACTCCCCATGAACTTGGCCCGGCGACCACCATCCGTACCACCAGCACCGCACAGAGCATTTTCCGTCCTTGACTGATTCCTCTGTGTGAAAAGGGGCCTTGACAGCCTTGACCCGGGGACTTTCAGATGCTGAGGAAAACAGACGCTTGATGCCCGTCCAACGTCAACAGGGCCCAGAGAACCTTTCGCAAGCAAGGACTTGGTTAAGGAGCGATGGCTCCAGCTGAACAATTTAGGTGATTTGCTGTTTAAGTATATTGTTGCATAGCTCTTGGCAGCCACCAAACACCGGTCTGCTGGAGTCAGTGGCAATTTGGGTTGAATGAGTGCTGTGTCTGTCATGGGTAGGTCTGTCTATACGAAACACTGTACTTGGGATAGTGCCCTGTATTAGCCAGTCGAACCTCATGGTCACCGTGTGAGGTAGGTACCCTACGATCACTTTACAGATCGAAAGGGCTGAGGCCTTGTGAGGTTCACGTGCATAGGGCCTTCAGTCCAGAAAGAGGCGGGTGAGAATTTGAACCCAGGCATTTGGGTTCTAGAGACCACTGCACAGCACAACCTCTAAAAGTGGTGCTTGTGTTTGTATTTCTGTGCTCACACACACAAACACACACGCATAGACATGCATTCTGGGCTGTCACACCTGGATGTGGTGGTTTCTCTCGGTCTCCTTGGGGTGGAGGTCCTGCTTGCTGTAGGCACAAGCGGCCAGGCTCTGCTTTCTGTGTTCAGTGATTGACTCTGAAAGGGGAAGAAAGGATTACTTACTGCAGGCCAGAGAGCTGTAAGAGGTTCCCAAATTACTCATTTCCCATCTGAATTTCTCCTCTTGCCTCAAAACTAAAACACTCTTTTATAGGGGAAGAATGAAGACCGTATGGCTCTGTGGCAGCACATTTTGGTAATTAATGGGCTTGCGCCTCTATCAGCAGAGTGATGTATTATTCCACAGCCCCGCAGAATGACTTAAACCCCGAGTGAATTATTTGGTTTGACTGATGTGTACAGTAACTGAAGACAGTTTATTACTGGGGCGGGTTTTAATCTTCTCTCAAAATGAGTTTTCCTCGTGTTCTGCCCAACTACCCCGTCCCTTTAATGGGCCTGAAATTGAGTAAAATGAGAAGGTGCTAAAATAGTTGAAACAAGAAGTGAAACCTTCTGTTTCATCATCCATTCCAGAAAATATACAGTATATTTTTACTGCAGCCTCTTTTCCACCCCCCTCCCAATCATTTTTATTAGTGATTGATGTGATTGCAGAGTGGTTTGGTGGGAAAAGCACTTGCAACCAAATTTAGTAAACCACAGACCAATTGTATTTTTAGTTTTAGTGAACAAGGGCAGATAGCAGTTGCAAATAGATTACTGTAGCTGCTTCTAGGCTTTTTCTTTTTTTGATGTTCGGGCTCTTGCTTTTTCTATTTTGACTGTAATTTTCATTGTGGAGAAAAGGCCATTCTTTTCTATCATAGGAACCTCATTTTTTATTTCAGTGTAGTAGGCTTCACCTTAGTAAGAAATTGAATATATTTGTAGTCATTGATGTTACAGAAATTATGAAATTGAGGAACTAAGTATCATAATTAATAAATGATAGATAGGGATGGGGTATTCGTGGTTTAATATTCATTATCATCAGCACCCTAAAGGTTCACAGTGATAGATTTAGTAAGGTACAAGCAAACTGATAAAGGATTCAGTCCGATAGGGAATGTGGATGGCATTTGTTTTTCACCCATGTGGACAATGGCGGGCATCCCTTCGGGAGATACTCAGTCAATGTGATTTGGTTAGTTGGTTGGTTGCTGAGTGAACATTTGAGTCCCGCCCTTACTCTAGGCCACCAGAGTATTAGGAATGAGGTTGTTTGCTCAGCGCTCTTGAAGAGGCCGTGTAATGATCAGATCTTAAGTACCAAAAGGATCATTGGAGGGCTCAAAGCCGTCCAGCAGCCCCATGCAAGATGACTTCTGTGGGAATCCTGACAAGGGGCTATCTGCCATCCTTGAACATTGCAGTGACTGAGGGCACATCCACTCCTTTTAGGTCCATTCTGGTCCATTCTGTTGTTGGATTCCATCTCTGACTATGGAATCAATTTGTGGGAGTGTAGCCAAAGCTCATCTGTGATTTGCCGATTCTCCCTTATACGGGCCAGTTATCCTCAGAGGTGGAGGGAAGGCAAGCAGGACAGTCCCCAAAACTGTGGGAAGCCTGTGTTAGGGGCTGCCATTCATGTACTTCCTGAAAGAACCCAAGTACTGAGAATTCTCCGCATTTCCCAGCATTCTCCCTGAATTTTTCATAGCGAAGTTGTGATGGGGACTTCTTTTACATTCGCATAATGATTGTTCCTGGGGTGGGGGGTGCGGGATATGGGGAGGGAGGCAGGTGGGCAGGAGAGGATAGTGTGCAAAGAAGTTCTGGGCTTTTGGTTCCTCACAGACTCAGTAGAAGCCCAGATTGTTGCAGGCTTCACAAGCTCCCTCAGTAGAGATACCACAATCCGGCTGTAGTGAGTGGCAGCCCCAGCATGGTCATTGCTGGACCTTGTCAATTCTGGTCACATTTAATGAGATAGGTCTTCAGAGGAGGGCTGTCAAGAAATGAAGGCTCTAGAAGTCTTTAATGAGGAAGAGATGAGAGGCTGGTAATGCTTACCTTGGTGAAGAGAACACAGTTCCAGGTATGAGGAGGCCTGTGGAAGAATAGGGAATAGATTTGTTGAATGTGGCTTCAGAGGGTGAAGATAGGGTCAGAATGGAGACTATGGTGGACCAGGTTTGCCTCAGATAGAATTTTCTGGTATCTTTATCTAAAATTGATCCATCCTCCTCTCTCTCTCTCTCTCTCTCTTTTTTAACCCTTGCCTTTTTAATTGGGGGAAAAAGAAAAGCTGCAATCTGGATGTTAATAATGAAAATTTCCCCAATAGAAAAGTTAGTCATTTCTTTTTTCCCCCTTTAAATCATAATCTGAATGCAGATTTTCAGAAAAGAAATTTTTAAAAAGCTTACCATTTTTTTTTTTAGTGTAAAAGTGATGCCTTTAGTCTACTTTGTTTATCATAGAGCCAGATGCTTCCAGTTAATTAATTGTATTTGATCAGACATTTTCTAAGAGCCCACTTCCTGACCAATACGATTGGGAATTGTATACGCGAAGATGAGGATGCCAGGGTCTGTCTCACTTTGGGGGTCACATGCTCCTAGGGCCACAGTGGAGGGGAGTGGGAGGGGCTGGGACTTGGGTGAGGGGTCATCAGTGGAAGAAGGCCCAATTTCAAGGCAGGGTTTAGAAGAAAGAGTTACGTCAGGGTTTAGAAGGAGAAGGGCAGACGTTTCCACGTGGGTGACTGTGTGCAAATGCATGCGTGGGGTTATGAGAAGAGCAGGTTGCATTTGGCTTTTAGGGACTGGAGCTACATGGGAGTCGGCCTTTGTGGTAGAAGGAAGTGTAGGAGAAGGGGAGCTAACCCTTGCTCAGTTTGTTGGTTTTCCTTCTCTTTTGTTATGCTGCGGGGTGGGGGTGGAGGTGGGGTTGGCCTGGCAATCCCAGGCTGTATAGTTTGATTGGAGACAATCCCAGGCTGTTCTTTGCCCAAATATTTTTCTCCATCTTTGCTTCTGAATCAAAGGCAAAATTGTCATAAACTGGAAATTGGCCTCTGGATGTTGGAAGTTAGCCAGATAAGTCATTAAACCTTTTACATGATTTATAAATTTTAAAAATTGTTCCTAGAAACTACATACTACTGCTCAGTACCTGTTGTCATGAAAATGCAAAACAGTTTTACACAGATTTCGAAAAACAATCATAAAAAACTTGAATAAAAAGTAATCTTTGTATATCTGTATTTGTTTATCTGTGTATCTTTTTTGTGCTTTCTCACTCTTTGTCATGTTTCTCTGTCTCCCCTTTTCACACCATTTACCTCCTCTTTTTCTTGTATCTAAACCCTTTCTCCAGTCCCATTTGTCGTTCTTCATTAATTTGCCACATTTACTCTTATTATTCTTATATTTTCTGAGTAGAATTTTTCATTTTTATTTTTCTCTTTTGCAAAGAAACACTAAATCAAGATTTATTTTTACTTACGTGGCGTTTGATTACCGCCCTCCCCCCCTCCCCCGCCCCAGTCAATGGTAGATAGAAGAAACTAATAGAATGTCACGCATAGAGAAAGCATTTAATAAGAATTAGAGGAAATGCAGTAAAACTTGGGAGAAAAAGGATGTGCTAACAGGTGGTTAGTTATACTGGGGTAAGTGCTGGGTGGGGTATCAGTGGGTCAGAGGGCCAACTTACTCAAACCGGAACTTAAACTACTAGACACAAGGTTTCATGAGTAGTAAATCAAGCCATTTTTCAGTTCAAATTTTAGGCCTTTCTGAACATGGAACTGTGAAGTATTCAGATGAATCTTAATGAACTTTTTGGAGCGATGTGGTCAAATATGGGAAAATCCTATACAGAGGAGGTCTGGCACCCCTGTCACAAATCTACCAAACCGAATTCATTTTCTTTTAAACCTGTCCATCACGAGCTGAACTGGGGCCTTTTTTTTTTTTTTTTTTAAAGTATAAGAGATCATCTGATAAATCAGCCCATCTGGCTGGATTTCACCTCTACATGATGAAATGATCAAGTCAAATTGAAACTCCCTTCATCCAGTCAGAATGAAACTGCATAAAGCATGAACCTGTTGATTTGTTTTGGGAAATCTATAGGTAAAATGATAATGTGCTAGCTATTCTAAAGCAGAAAGAAAAATAATTCGTAAGTAATCGTATATGTCCACATAAGCCGCAATTCTTTTTTGTTTGTTTTTTTGCTAGTAACGAGTATTGCAAACCTTTACTGAATTGTGATAATTTATAACAATTTCAACATGCATGTTTTAAAAAAAAATTTAGTGTTGAGCCCCTGGTTTTACAAGTATTGCAGAAAAGTGAAGAAAATATAGAAAAATACAAATATAAATTACAGAAAATTTAGAAGACGTAGAACAACAAAAAGTACATTCATAATCCCTCCCTCCCCCACCACCACCAGGGCTATTCCTATTACCATTTGGATGTATTTTCTTTAAGTCTTTCTTTGTTTACATGATTCATTACATTATTATATATAATATATATCATGTTTTTGTGGTTAACCTATAACTTAAACCATTTTACTTCTAGTATGAATTTTTTGTCCAAGAAATTTTTAACAGTTCCTTCTATTGAATCCAAGCACCATCATTTAAAATAGTTTATGAGTTTACTTTGCATTCAGCCTAGAGACACTGAAATAACTGGTGGAATTTCAGATCTCAAGAGCCCGGCTGTTTCAGTTGTCCTGTCACTGGAGGGGCCCTAGAGGCCAGGTGGCCTATGGCAAGAGAAGGACATACACTTCGCTGTTACACGGGTCTCTTTCAGACCCCACCTGAGTGCTTCCTAATCTGTCACCATTGTGAACCTCAGGAGCGGGAAAGCCTGTCCTGAGCTCTGTAGTGATCCTGCCCACACATGCAGATCTGTGCTACCTCATGACACCATTTCCATTGGTTTGCAACAAAAATGAGAAAAAATAGAGGCCCAGTGGGAGCGTTTCTTCAAGTTAAGTGTCATTTGTGCCCTTTATTCTGACACAATGCCCTTTGGTGAGCATGTGTGCGAAACTGTTGTTTCTTTTATAAAATGAAGATGATAATAGGAGATAGCTTTTTTTCTGGACACTTCTTTAGCACATGACTTGTCTTTCAAGTGCTGCTTTGTGAAGTCCAAGTCTGGCAGCCACTGTGTTGCAGGCCAGCTGTGCCAAATGCTTGGCAGTTCCCTGACTGCCCCCTTCATATCTTTCCTCACCTTGCTAGCTCCTCCCAAGATGCTCGGGAACATCTATCAAGGGCCCTTCAAGCACCGCCCTCTCAGCTTTCCACAGGTAAAAGGATCCTTTACCCTTTGTGTAACACTCCTGCCGCTTACTGCCTTCCCTGACTCGCTCCTTGAGGAAGCTGAGTCCTGTTCTGAGGACCCGTCCCCAGAGGAGCCAGTCTCCCAGTGCTCCTGGCAGGGGCACACAGAGGCCCCACTGCCCAGCACACTGCCTCTTGTGACCCCGTGGGCATCTGTTTACTCTGGCGGTCCTGCCAAGGTTCTCTTTTCCAGTCTATAGTGTAAGACTTGTACAAACTGGGTTTATTTCATCGGGAAGAAAATGTGGGGAAGAGAGTGGAATAAGAAAATTGACAATGCAAAGAAAGCGAGATGACTATTAAGAACAAGTAGATTACCTAGTAATTATTGAGCTCATTGCCATATCAGAGGTTTTAACGGACACATTTGTTTTAGACCAATCCCAGGTTTAAAGAGAAGTGAACTTTTTTTCTTCCCCACTGATTCAAATTGAAGAAAAATGGGTTGCTTGTGTGGGAATTTACTTGAACCCATGGGCTTTCCCACTGCTTTTTAATTTTCGCTCTAGATTGTTCTTCCTATTATACTGACAAATTCACCAGTGAGAGAGGCGTGCCCAGGAGGGCTTGCCATAGCTCGCAAAGACAAGCCTCCCACCCCCAAATCTCAGAGACGGGGGGAGTGGGGAACTTTGACCCTATTCATGTTTGACCTTCAGACAAAAAAGGATAGATTCTTTGTCTGTGGTCATCTGTCTTAACACTGGTGACACCCCTCTTCAGCACTATTTCTAGTCTGATAGGCATTAAGAAAACAAGAAAAGAAGCTTTTCATTTATTTGTCGACCGAGCAAGAAAGCGGTTATCGTTGTGTGGTTCCGATTGCAAAACTATGAGAGCTCAGGCTGCTTGAGGAGAGGAGGCTGATGACAGGCAACACAGCCCAGCTCAGCTGTGGACACTCTGGTATCACAAGAAAGGTCTCGATTCCGTCACCAAAAATGACAGTGACAAGTGCTTAAAGCCAGGAGAGAAGAAGTTCCCCTTTTTGCGATGCTTGACTTTGGATGAGGGGAAAAGATGTGGCTACCATCTCTTAGTTAATAGCAGAGCTGATTAGTAGATGAAGCCAGTGTGAGTGGACAGGACAACCTGCCTGTCCTTGAGACCCGTCGCCTGCCCATCTCTGGCTGCATGAGCCATGGAAGCGTTCCTCTCGCAGACCGAGTGCACGTGGCAGCAGCGCAATGCAGCTTAGCAGCGAGTCCGTGGCTATCACCCTACTCCTTTGTTGCTCTCTGATTGTTTCCAGTGCAGCGAGTTTGTCTCCACAGCTAGCTTGTGAGCTTAGGGAGGGCAGGGATCATGTCTTACACTTTTTGACTTACTTTAATAAAAAAGATCTCTAACATCAAGTAGGACCTTGCTAAGTGTGTTTTGAGTGAATCAATATAAGGATGAATGAATTAATGAGTGAAACAGTTCCTTAAACTTCCCTCTGATGACACCAAGGAGTCCTTCTTGAGCCAGAAAGGACTCAGATGTGCTTTCTGAGTACATTCAGCAGGTTAAACTATGTGCGTAAAATGTTCTCTGAAGTCTGTGGACACTAGCAAGGAATCAGAAATATCCTGAAGGAGTAATGATGAGGTGGGATTTGTTTGATAATTGGTGCATTTACTCGCTCTTCTATGCAGCCCCTAAAAAATGGTAGTTATGCAGCAACCTAAAAAAATGTGTGATAAAATGTCATAAAAGTGACATTCCAAATTATATATATGCTCACAAATTTTGGGGAAAACCCAGTTGCACAGGAAAAAAAAAAGAAGGAAATTCACCAAAATGTGAACACTGGTTGTTAAGACGGTAGATTATGAATGATTTCTTTTCTCTGTTTTCTAGATGCCTTGGGAGGTGGCTAGATAAACTGCTTTCATAATGTAAAAACAATTTTTTTTTTACTAGAAGGGAAAAAATGATCTGTAACAAATATATTAATTGTGAACCGTTTCTAAGTCAGAGGGTGAACACGTCGATACTTACTTCCTAGACTTTTCTGTATCATGGAAATATTTTATGATTACATTTTTAAAGGGAAGATAGTAATAGGTTAGCAGGAAGGGCATAGCAACAGTACCAGGTAACATTATAGAAAGAAGGTGGGAACTTCTACTTAAAAATGACAGTAGTCTTAGGCCATTTAGAAACTGGAGACACAAATGTGCCAAACTTGGTAACACCTGAGGACGCCTCTGTTTTAAGAGCTTCACACTGTCCGACTGTTTATAATGTTGATTCTGAATCAAGGAAACATTTAGTTATGTGCAGTAGAGTCTGATTAATAAGGCATGGAATTAGTACCTTTTTAGTACTTAATTAGTACTTAAAGGCACCTACTACAATACATTTCAGTTATCTGAAATTTCACTCATGTGAAACACCTGAAGACCCGGAATCTTCAAGTGTCACAAGGGTATCTCGTGTACCCCTCACAGTGGACAGATGACACTCAGTCAGGTGTGTCATTGTTCCTTGAAACATAGAAATATGGGTCAACCGATCAGTGGGAAATGGCTTTCTCTAACTTAATGTTGGTCTAAGCTTTGACATTCGAGAGACTTTTGTCGGGATGTTGGTTTCTTACCTTCTGTCTTCTTTTCCTCAGCATGTCTAGTGATTTTAAATTCTGTGCTTAAATTCTTGTGGGCTTACTCAGCGTGATCCTCCTGAAGTTGCTTTTGTACCTGGCCAAGTGACCAAAGCCATGTTGGCATTTCTTTGGAGGACAAAATCAAGAAAAGTCAAGAAATAGCACTTGGGATGTTAGCACAGGGTTTATCTTAAGGCTTCTAGGAAGAATAGAAAAGTGACACGAGGAAATGGAATAATACTCAGCAATAAAAATGAACAGACAGCAACATGCATGAATCTCAACATTGTCATGCCAAGTGAAAGAAGCCCGGCACCGAAGGCTACACACTGTAGGATTCTATTTATATGAAATTCTAGAAAAGGCAAAACTATAGCAACAGAAAACAGATCGCGTTGCCTGGGGCTTGGGATGGAGAAAGGGTCTTGACTATAAAGAAGCACCAGGGAACTTTTTGGAGGTATTGCAAATATTCTGTGTTTTTATTTTTTATTTTTTTATTGCAGTCATGGTCACACAGCTGGATACATTTCCAAAACTCATCAAACTGTGCATTTAAAAATAGACGGATTTTTATATTAGCTCTATATTTTAGTAAAACTGTTTAAAGAAGTTGATATGGAGAGAGCTTCGAATCACTTTCTGTGCTCTTTTGAAGATGAATTAGTACCAAACCATTTTCAGTATTGTTATGATTTGTTGGATGTCAACCAGAAACCATTGTGCTAAATGTTTAAAAACGCTTCATCTGACTACTTAGGGTGTAGTTTAAGCGAGTGATTGATTAAGCCACAGGGCTGGGCTATAATTTATCCTCAGCTTTGTATTTTCCTTGTCCCCATTTCAGTATGTGCTCAGGTGTGTTTTCCTATTTGCTTCCAGTATTTTGGGATGGCATGGCCTCATAGAGTCATACCCTCAGTACATGGAGAAGCAGAGATTGTGTACTTACTTGAGCCTTGCCTCAGAGAGCTTTCAGTGCCCTGGACATTTTAGTTACCTTATCCTCCGTCCTTGCACTTGATGGAAACGTGAATCAGGCTTACAGAGGATACAGGATGAGGCTCTCTTGTTTCCTAATGCTCTTGGTCCTTCATTCCCCATTCAGCAGTACAAACTCACTATGACCTCTTTCCTTCTCCCAGTACTTGTATGTGTTTTTATGTTTTCGTGGGGAATCATTTTTAACACAGAAGACAGGAGGTTGATCTCATTTCCCAAACTAAATAAAAAGTAAATGGAAAAAGACCAACTGAAATGAATTTCTAAGTTTCATCAAAATTTACAGTTTATTCTCCCTTCTTGAAATATTAGTAATAACACTGGGAAACCCAGTGTGATTTTTCTGCAAACTTACTTTTGATTTAAAAAACCTGAAATGGAAAGATTAGAACTCTTTATCATCTGTCCATTTTCCTTCATTTTGAGAGGTATAATTTAGAGTCTCATTTGTAGTGTAAATTAGCTTATATGCTGCTAGAACATTATACTGTAATTAAACTGGGATTTTACATATAATGCACTATATATATGTATATATATACATATATGTATATGTATATATATATATTGGCCTATTGTTCATTGGATTTAAGTCTTTCCTATTTTTTTCTTGGTTGTATTTTATTCCCTCCCCCCTCCCCCTTCCATTCTCTCTGTAAAGAGCGTGTTCAGGCCCTGGTGTTGAGTGAGCCCCAGCCTCCTGGTGACAGAGTGGTGTCACTGCTGATTGGCAGGCTGGGCCTGAGACACTCAAGCAAAACTGCAGCTTCCATTGTTTCCTGCAAATGTCTGCCTCTCAGGGCTGTGGAAATTGATGACTGAATAATGCAGTGTACACACACCGAGAACTTAAGATTCCAGACAGAGCAGTCTGTTTTTCTTTTGATGTAGTGTGCTGAGACTGTGTGCAAAGCTTTCTTGGTCCCATGCCCTCAACTCTTTCATTTCCTCTAATATTTCAACCTTTTACAAATCACCGGTATCTTTAATCTCATTCTTATTATCAGCTAGGGGCTAAGCATTGAACTCGAAGCGGATTTCTGTGTGACCTTGGGTTTGAATTCCCTTATCTTAAAATTGGGAGGATAGGCCTGCCTGTACGTAGGGGATGTGGTTTAGAAAAGCTAATTGGTGATTATAAAGTAATTTGTAAATATGCTTAGAAGTGCAGAATTTGTTCCAAGTTCTTTCTCTTCTCGTAACCCCCTCCACCCCCACCCAGCAGCTTTAATTTTCATAGGTTCATTTGTTAGTCCAGTCATTCCTTCCTTCCTTCACTCATTCAGCACTTTTTTTTTTTTTTTTTTAACAGAGCATCTTCTCGGTTCCAGGTACTGCTTTAGGTGCTGGGAATTCAGCAGTGAACAAAATGGCCTCTGCCTTCTGGCTTACATTTTGGTAGGAAAGACAGACAATAAAATAATAAAGACCTGGCTTACGTTTTTGAAGGGTCTCTCTGGCTGCATGGATGAAATTGCACCATAGATTCCTTTTATGGGTAGTATGTTCTCTTAAGTGATCTGTCTATAGTTCCCAAGACGACATAGGTATGTATAGGTAATGTTCCCTGTCCTTGATACAGAGGGATGCTTCTAAAGCTTCTCTGGAGGGTAGAAGAAACAGCCTTTCCACTGGTTAATTCCTGCAGTACATACGGAGTGTGCTGTACTTCTAGTGCTTTGTGATCAGTGGAACATTGTCTCCGAAAGGGGTGGTGTCTACCTGTGATGGGGAGACAGACACACTGGCCAAGGCTTCCAGTTCACCAAGACCCTTGCTGTAAGGAGGAGTGTGTGTTCACGGTGTGGTGGTTAGAAGCAGTACCTGAGGGAGTCGGGGAGGCTTAATGAGAGAAATGGATAGCTTTGAACTGGCACTTGCAGGATAAGGACAAGTTAGCAAAATACGCAAGTGTCTGGAGGGGCTTTCCAAGCAGGGAACAAACAGCACTACACAACAAAGGCCATAGGAATCACAGAGCAAAGCCTGGTGACTTGGGGAAATGGAAGTGTTTCAGTCAAGCTGGGATGTGGGGATGGAGAAGTAGAGAGTCATGGAAGATGAGGCTAGACCCAGAGGGTTAGACCCAGAGTGCCCCAGTGACTATCCCAGTCTTGAAGCTGGTTGGAGGCAGGATGGGGACTGAACGCTCTCCTGACCCCAATGCAGTGCTTTTTCTACTCAGTGCCTGTGATGTTTGCCCCTGGAACGCACACTGAGACCTAGGCCCGGGTGGGCCAGTGCAGTGCCAGCATGGCATCTGACTGGGCTGTGCAGTTTGTTCGCTGCGTATCCGTGCCCTGCAGGGGGCGGAGTGCTGAACTCCAGCCTGCTCTCTGCGGGCCACCCTCTGCACCTTGTCCCGTTACATTCCCACCCAAAAGAGCAGGCATTTCTGAAGTCCCACCAAGGGCTAGACGGGCTAGCAGGGCCCTGGGTGGCCTGCCGAGACATACCGTTGCTCGGAGGGGCGAAGAAGACAGGGACAAACTTCATGTCAACACCAGGCTTTCTTCTGTACTTGGCTTCTTATTCTGTGCTAGAAGCTAAAAGTGGGTGGGTGGATAGGTGCGGGGGTTGGGCAAAAGGAAAGGTGCCCACAGTAGCAAGGCCTCGAGTATTGGGGAGTACATGAGGAGTCAGCTCCCCCACGGCCATTAGAACTCATTTCTGACCTGGGGACGCTGGTGTTCCTGACACTTCCTCTTCAGTGGAATTTCTTCAGGGAATCTTGGGAATATGCTCTGCCCACTGGCCCTGCTGTGCAGATGTTGCTACCAAGGTGGTACTTGTGGCCTATCATCTGTCACTGAAGAATCTCCGGGGGTGACGCCAAGGAATGTCACCAAGCTCCCCGGATAATGTCTGTGGCCAGCAATATTTGAGAAATTTTTTTCTTGTTGTTTCATGTCCTGTTGACAAAGAAAAAGGAAACAGTATTTGAACATCATTAGGAAGTGAACCTTATCCATTTAAAAATTAATTTTCTTTCATTTAATCATCTCTTTTGGAAACCATTCTGTGTTAGTGGTACAACTGCTTCATTCTTTTAACACGTCTATGTAGTCTTTTCCTCTGCGGATATACTGTAATTTACCTCACTAGTGTTTTTCGGACTGTGTTTGTTTTCTAACTGTAAACCCAGTAATAGGTTGTAAATCAATGTGTATGTCTTGGCCAGTATTATTTTTTGTCTTATTTTTGAAATGAAAAGAATCAGAAATGTTTGGGAAACTTTTCTTCCAGTTTTCCACATGGTAGGTGTACTGGTTGAAATGAAATATTAAAAATTATTTCTTACTGCAGGCTGTGGTCAAAAGTTTGAAAGCCATAAATTAAAAGAACTAGAAATATTTAAAGTATCTGTCACACACCGAACATCGGAACTTGTGTTATCTTTGAGGGTACGCTCATAGTAACTTCAGAACTTAGTATGAATATTTATACCAAAACCCAGGACTTTAAAAAAAATTATTAGCTCGACGTGTGCCCGATAATAAGGAAGGCTTTTCATTCTTAAGGTATGCTGTATTGAAAAAGTCTAGTTTGACCTTGGGACTGTAGATAATACAACAACATAAACGTTGAATTGAGAGTCTTGTTGGAATTCACTTGACATGACTCTAAATACAGCCTTTTTACTGAGAAAACTGGCCCGGTTTGAGCAATGTTGGCTTCTTACCAGCACCTTACAGGAATTTTCTGGCATTCCATCACTGCGTACCCAAGGAACATAGGGCAGGTTCTTTGACTCCACCTCTAGAGCTCAGAAAGCTGAGCCTTTAAAAAAATTCTGTTCTTAAACCTTCTCTTCTGGTTGGTAGGCTTCCTGTGTAGCAGCTGCTTGTTCATTTTGTTAATTTAAACTTTCTAGAAGTCACATGTCTCTGAGCTGTGCCTAGATCGACTTTCTATTTAACATTTGGCTTGGGATTTCACTGGAACAGCATACGGGCTGTGGCTGCATCTTTTGAGCCTGCGCATTCTTGTTTGACCCCAAATGAGAAGCTGGGACAACATAACCTGAGAGTTTCCTAAAACTGTGCGCTGTGAGTCTCACGTGTACCACCACAGAGTGATGGCTGTGGGTTTCTTACTGCGCTAAAACATTTAATATTTCCTACAACCATTCGAAAAGTTCTAACAGATCCAATTATATTTGAATATCACTTGTATGGCTCCCTCTGTAAATGTCTTGAATGCAGTGATTTCAAAAGATTGTATCTGGAATATTTATAAAAATCCATTTTTAATACCTTTCCTCACATTTTATTTTTCTTATTATAGTAAAGAAATATAAAGAAGGAAAGCATATGTTTTTAAACCAATCCCCACGTAGGTGTTGCCAAATCACCTCTACTTTAATTCAATGTGTTGTATAAATATTATCATTTACTGTGTTGTGCCATGATATGAAAAAAATATTGGAAGCGCCAACAGAATTTATTGGGGGCCGGATATTAAAATCACCTATAGAAACTTTTAAGGGCATATATGTTCTTTCCGCAACCCAAACCACCTGAATCAGAATCGCAGTGGGGTTTGGGGTGGGGGTGGAGGGCAGGCATATGTTTCCTAGATGGCAGTAAAAATACTGTAATGAGTATTTTTGTCACTGTTAGTCCTGCGATCTTTTGACACCTGAGTCACTTTGCTCTCTGCCTGTGACTGGGGCTTGTAGTGACTTTATTCAACCTTTATAAGAGCTTTTCAACTTTTTCCGGTCTTCCTTCCTCCCTCCTTCCCTGTTCTGAAAGAATGGGGGCCTCTCCATCCCTAGCTCCCAGCATACTCTCAGCATGCCCATGTTTGTCCCAGGGCTGGCGCCTCCTGCGCCACTCAAAGCCCCTTGAGGGCAGGCTGTTGTCTTCATGCTCGTGTCCAGGGTCTAGTCACATCTTGGGCCCTCAGTTAATACTTTGAATGAATGAGTTACTGATGTATGGCCACAGGAAAGGCAAATACTGAGGATTTCCCGTCCCTCTAGCTGGTACAGAAAAGAGGCCATGAATCCTTGCTAAGAAGTCTTTTCCTTGAAAGAAAGATTTGGCCTCCTCAGGGACCAATGGCCCTTCAGGTTGTCAGGCACTGATGGGAGTAGTGTTTTGTGGCAGACTCTGAACCAAGACCAGGTGTCACTATTGGCAGTGGGCAAGCCTGGCTCTGATAAGGAAGTAAGAGTAGTAGGACAAGAGGTCATCAGAGCTGGGCCCTGGGGCAGTAACTCAGCCCTGCCACTTTGGTCTACTGATTAATCAGTTAACTAATGAACGAATCAGTCAGTTAAGTAATTAGTCAATTAATTAGTCAACAAACCAGTTAACAAATCAGTTCACATTCGTGTGGTTTGAAGTTTCCACACAGCTTTCTTTTGAACTTCCCGCCCACTCCACTGCCAACTCTGGGAGGGAGGGAGTTAGTGCAGGTGCCTCTGTTTTATAGATAAGGAAACCGAGGGCAAATTCACAGAGCTTCTAAGTGGCAAGTCTGGGAGTGAGGCCCGGTCTTTGGACTCCCGATTCAGTGCTCCTTTCTCCGTTCTCGACGGCTACAGTCTGTTTGGAGCCTGTCGGTCTTGGCACGTATGCATGCAGCACAGCAGTGAGACCCAGGGCCCTCGTGGGAGAAAACCGGAGGCAAATATTCTTCAGAGACTAAGTTTGGATCAGAAGGCTAGGATTTACAAATCATATTCCCTTGTTCTCTTTGAAAAGTGTCTGTAGTCTAATCTGAAAGCTTGTCATGCTTGTCAAAAGAAGCTAGTGACAGGTGAACGGCAAAGCATTCTGAGAAGGAGAATAAAGGGCTTTTTATTAGGGAGGGAAGGCATAACAACTTAATAATTACTGTTGAAATAGTCACAGCAGTGCTGAAGCGTCTCCATAATTTAATCTAACTTAATACTAACTGCCACCTCCCTAGTGGCAATACATAAATTAATTAATAGTAGGTTGGATTTGAAGCGATGCCTTTATATTTAGGCCATTATTAACTTGTTCTCTGTGCCTTTCTGACTAGGTGGGGTCTGTGCATAGAGTTGCAGAAATAAGAGTAGCTTTTGGTTCCTATTGCCCTTATGATTTCTCCCAGCATCAGGATTTGAAAGCGTAGGCTCTTCTATCTGTGTTTCACTCCCTTCTGGTAATAAATACGTAAGCCCTACAGAGACGTTACACCTACTTGCTCTGTGTCATGTGGTAGGTATGGTGCTGGAACATGGTTCTCCTCCTGTCTTTAGTTTTTCTCCCGAGCGGTAGAGGGTAGCTGTTAAGACTGGGCCCTGGGTGAGATTGCCTAGAATTGAATTCTGGCTCTACCCCTTACTGCCAGTGTGACCTTGGGCAAGGTGTGTAACCTGCCTGTGCCTCAGTCTCCCCACCAGGAAAATGGGTACTAATTGCATTTACCTTGTAAGGTTGTTGGGATAATTAAATGAATAAATACATGTAAAGTTTTAGAGGAGTGCCCATGATGTTCAAGTTCCAATAAATCTTGGTTAACACTAGTGATATTACCCCCAGGCATGAATCAAGACAGAAACACCTCCACGGAGGTCAGTTAGATGGGGGCACTGTAAGTAGGGAGCTGAATGTGTGGTATGACTGGACAGCTCAAGTTCACCACCAGGCATGGGTCCTCGGTTGCTCTTCATTCCCAGGGTACTGACATACTATTCTCTTCCTTGTCACCAAGTCACTCCCATTTGCCAGGTGGTTTAAGAGGATCCAAAATGGCTATCCTGGGTTCCTGGCTGCACTGCACACACACTCACGTGGGGACTCCTGGGAAACAGCCTCGGTGGAGAGGGACGCTCCCTCCAGAAAGCACTGCCATCTCCGTCCTGGGGACACACGAAGATGAACTCCGCATAATTCATCGGAGAGCTCACCATTCAGGGGGAGAAAAGGACTTGCAAGGAAGTGTTTCTGGTGCTTGTGACAAATGCTGCCGAGGAGCCTGAGGAGAAGTGGGGGAAGGTGTTTCTGGTCTGTGGTAGATCACTTGTGCCAAGTAGGTTTCACCCTCTGGATCGGGGATGCCACAGGCTTGTGAAGATTTACTGGTAGGACAGAGGAGCTAGCAATGAGGTGCAGTGGCTGCAGAGAAAAGGCCACTTGTCAGCAGTTGTTGGCCTCCCCCCCTTTTAGCATAGCTGGGGGAGTAGTTTTCCATCATGTCACTTCTCTGACTAAACTCCTTCCAGCCCTCAGGAGCTTACTGAGCCTGAGAGGACACACGTCCGTCCTCTGTGGGCTTTGGGATGGGATGTCCTGAGTTTCAGTCCCAGCCCCAGCACTTTGCTGATCAGCTTTGTGCCAGTCACTGCCCGCCTCTGCCTCAGCTGCCCCACCCGTAAGATGGCATCAGGATGCCTGGCCTTTGGGTTGTTGGGCGGTAAGTGCTTTCACAGAGGGCCTGGCAAAAACAGTAAGCGTGTAGCATTAGCATTGTAACTTTCTGGCCTCCAGCCTCCTCTTCTGCAGACTTCCAGTGATGGCCCTCTCCAGCTTGTCTGCTCACCTTGCTGTCAGCTCCCTCATGGCACCTCTGGGAAGCCTTCTGGGTGTCGCTCCATCCTCCTCAGCGACAGCCCCTGTGCCTGAATAATTGGTACTTCCGTCAATATTAGGTCTTATGCAGTATTTTAATTGCTACTCCTTCTGGTCTCCCTCCCTAGCCAGACTGCAAACCCATGAAGATGAAGATTCTGTTACCTCTGAAACTGATTGAAGTGGCCGTTGGATGGCAGGTGCTAACTAAACAGTGGTGAACTTGAGCTGTCCAGTCATACCACACATTCAGCTCCCTACTTACAGTGCCCCCATCTAACTGACCTCCGTGGAGGTGTTTCTGTCTTGATTCTAAACACACTACTATTTCTAGACTCATTCTTGCTGAATGAGCATAGAGCATATCTTTGTATATATCCAGGTGATGTTTTTTTTTCCTTCTCAGGGGGGATGACTTCCCATTTAAGAGATCAGAAGAGCAGGAAAGAGTTTAGTGTGACAGATAAGGGCTTTGGTTTTAGTTAGGAAAACAGAGTTTGAATCCCAGATCTATACCTTTATGTTTAGCTGTCTTACTTCAAACAAGTAACTTCAATTCTCCGTGTCCCAGTTTCTTCATTTGTGAGATACGGAGAGTATACCTTCTTCGCTGGGATGTAAGGATTATGTGAGATAAAACGTGCAAAATGTTCAGCACGGTACCTGGCACACGGTGAACTTGCCGTGATTGCTGCCTGCTAAGATTACAATCAGTGTGATGTTTTTGGCTTCCAAAGCAGCATTGTAGGCTGGCAGTGCTATCTGTACATTTCAGTAAAATGAATATTTTTCCTGAGGTACAACAGGGAGAATGGAAACAGGTATTTGTACAGTTGCCAGTGGCAGCAGCTTGCAGAAACTTCATTTCATGGAGTTGCTTCAGACGAGAGAAGCAGTACAATAGCACGAGATTTAATACAGGAAGAGGACTGGAGATGGATTTGTGATAACCTCCCTCTACCCAGATACTCCGGTAAACACAGAGGATTTTATGTTGGTGCCACCCGCTTAGCCAGACTACCACCAACTTGTTTATAAGTATTTTGTTCCTAGGGTTTGCTGTAAATGTCACTTCACCTCACCCTGAAATGACTTTTTAAGAGGCATTTTACAGTTAATGCTCTTCGCTATTGATCAGACTTAAAAGTAATTGCTTCTTTTGAAGCTCTCTTTTGCCCTTGAAAACATCCCCTCTACGTTCTCTCAGAATGGTGCCTCAAAGCGCCTTCCCCAGATGTCCATGTGTGGGGGGGTATTTATCAGGGAAGATTTTGGCCGAAAGTCCTGAGTAACGTTATTTTGCTATAAATCCAAGCCAGTACTTTTTACAATAGTCCCCGAACATGTGGCTATGAGCATGTGCAGGGGGCTGTTGGCTCTAAGACACAATTCACTGACAGAACAATTGTAAAATTACTGATTGTAAAACCCGTAACATGTAGCAATCCCTGCATCCCAAACTGTGTATTTCGTACCACATGGTGAAAGCTGTGTCTCCTACCTGCCTGGTAATTAATGTTTGTAGTAGCAACACAGTTCTGTTGTTAGGTATGTAGCCTGTTGAAGAGAAAGGGCTCTTTAGTTTGGGGGAACGCTAACACTGGGACTAGAACTTTCCATGTTTAAACTTTTGCGTTTAATTTTCACTCAAACCTGTGTCTGTGTGTGTGTGCCCTGTGACATATTTGTGTTTCCTTCCAATAGTCTATCTCTCAGTAGTAGATGATGCTGTTACCATATGAGGAAATAATAGTTTTCTCAACTTACCTAGTCATCACTTAGGAAAATTGCTGCTTGCAGACAGGGAAGTTCATAGTTTTCTTCATTCTTTTTTAATAAATTTCATTGGGGAATATTGGGGAACTGTGTTTCTCCAGGGCCCATCAGCTCCAAGTTGTTGTCCTTCAATCTAGTTGTGGAGGGCGCAGCTCAGCTCCAAGTCCAGTTGTCATTTTCAATCTTAGTTGCAGGGGGCACAGCCCACCATCCCATGTGGTAATTGAACCGGCAACCTTGTAGTTAAGAGCTTGCGCTCTAACCAACTGAGCTATCCGGCCTCCCCTCCGGAAGCTAGTGGCAGCACATTGTCTCCAATCTAGTTGTGAAGGGCGCTGCTCACTGGCCCATGTGGGAATGGAACCAGCCATCTTGTCGTTCAGAGCTCACGCTCTAACCAACTGAGCCACCTGGCTGCCCCAGTTTTCTTCATTCTGAGTAATAGTGGAAATATCATTCATGTTTCCGTTTGGTATTTATTGAGTGCCTGTAGTATTCAGAGCACAATGCTAGGCATTTGGGAGGTAGGAGGAATCAGACATGAATCCCATTCCTCAAAGTACTTAAGACCTAGGATAGAGAATATGCATACACATAACTATAATACAAAATAGAAGATGATAAATGATAGGATAAAAAAGGATTGGACAACATACTCTTGGAGTTACAAACTTACACACACACACACACACACACACACACACACACACACACACACACATTTTTCAATCCTCTGTTCTCATATCCTTGAGAAGTCCCCTACCATGAAGTTTGTATTGTCACTATAGGACTCTATTTGTAAACTACCTGAAATTACCTCATTTGGGTATAAAAAACTAAATCATTTTAGACTGGGATCTTATTGGTGCTCCTGAGGAACCAGGGTTGTGTTGTAAATCTTCAGTGAAAGACAAATACTGGTATATTTCAAACAATAGTAGAGACCCAACTCTGGATGTTAAAAGCATAAATATTTAGTTAGAGATTTTCATTGGATATGCCTTTAATGTAGTTTACAATGGAGAAGTCTCCAAATCAAAAAAAAGAAAAGATAGTGTCCCATATGTTTATTCAAGTTCTTTCTGGAACAACCAATACTCGCTGGGTGCTCACTATTGTTTAGTGCACAGAGTAGAGGACAGTCAGCAAGAGATTACACTCCTGCTGTCATGAAAACTTGGGTTTTAGTGAGGAAGAAAGGTCATATACAAATAAAGAAAGAAATGAACAAGATAACATTTCTGATAGCCTTAAGTGCTAAGGACAAAGTGAAATAGGCAATGGGATCAGTAAAAGAATGGACAGTTGTATATGAGTTTTGAAGGTGGCAGGTGGGACAACATTATTTTGGGTCAGGGACAGCCCATCTGAAGAGGTGAAATGTATTCTGAGACCAGAGAGATGTGAAAGACTCTCCAGAAGAAGACTCTTCTTGGCAGAGGGAGCAGCAAGTGCAAAGGCACTGAGGTAGGAACAAGTTGGCCTGTTCAAGGCCTGTTCAAGGAACAGAAGGAAGCCTCGTGTAGCTGAAACATTGTGAGTAAAGTTGGATGGGTAGGTGAAATCCTAGTAGGCCACTTAAAGATTTGTTATAGCAAATAGGTTCCAAAGCTAGTGTACAAAGTCCATTTATCTCTAGTTGAAGCTGGACTCTAATATTAATACTAGGTTGAGTCTGGATCCTGAAAGCAACTTGCTGGTAGATATTGAAAAGAGGAAAAAGAAAAATTCTATTTCCTTTTCTGGGTTCTAGCCGATTTAAAAAAGGAAACAGAATTTGCACATTGTCTGATATCATTTCTCATTATCTGTATCCCTTTGTCTAGGCAGCAGGTGTTCTTACGATTCTTTAATTTTATTTCCCATTGTGGTACACCTTTCCTGTTATATCCCTGTAGCACTTCCTTTTCTAAACTTAATTTTGCCTTTCTCCCCTTTTAACCACTCTCAATTAAAACTCATTTCTTGAAGGCCCTGATGATAGCTGGTGATAGGAAAGCAAATCTGATTCATGGTGTGAATAACTGATATGGTCTGGTCCACTTATACAATTATTTGAATTTTTAGAAGAGTGTGCATTAAACCAAGTTAATCTCCTATGTTAATGAATAACATGGCAAAATAAAGATGAAGAAACCATTTGAGAGGTTTGGCGGATGATCTTATTTTGGAAAGAGAAGACCCAGCCTTGTTAGCTTGGGAATTTGCCTCCGGTTAAAGCAGTGTTAAAGCAGTGTCTGATTTTTATGGCTTCTTCCTTTTTCCTACTCACAGGTTCTCTCAAGAGTTCTATGTATATCTGTAAAGATTCTTTAGCAGCAGCAGCAGCAGCAGCAAGTCCCATATTTGGGAGAAGTGTGACAGTCAGAGATGGGTTGGGGGTGAGGGTGGGCCAGAGTGGTGGCCCTCGGGGTTTATCAGTTGTTTGTAAATAGAATATAAATTGAGAGCTAACTATAGATGGGTATTTTATTTGGAAAATTTCACCTGCAGTTGGAGGATAAAAAAGAAAAAAGATTATGGTTGACCTATCTTCCATGTCTATGTTTCATTTTTACTCTGTGTTTATGCATATGGATGCAGGGTAATTCTGAATAATGGTAATGATGAAGGGCCATCATTACACAGAAGATCATTCTGTGCTCCTAATTAAAATTATGGCTGGAAATTGCTTCCTTATGTGTAGCTCAAATTGCCTTCGCAA
The DNA here is from genome assembly GCF_964194185.1 of Rhinolophus hipposideros. Taxonomy (NCBI): domain Eukaryota; kingdom Metazoa; phylum Chordata; class Mammalia; order Chiroptera; family Rhinolophidae; genus Rhinolophus; species Rhinolophus hipposideros. The sequence continues at coordinate 13,610,653 of NC_138064.1, forward strand.
TCATTTCACTTTATAACTTCTAGTTAATCCTCTCCTTACCACCCTCAAGAGTCCTTCCTCATCCTTGAAGTTGACTCCTTTGAAATCTTTATGGGCAGTCCTGGTTGCCCCTAAGCTATGAGTATCCTGATACTTTGTTCCCACGAATCTTCCAGTTTGTGAGCAAAACAGTCTTTGCTCCCCTTTCTCCCATTGCACCTTTAATGAGTTCTGGTTCTGGAACATGACTTGATTTCATGCTGTAGTCAATATTATAAATTAGCGGAGCTTTGTTGATCCTCATGCTTGCTAATGAATTCATTGCTGTCTTTCAGTCCAAGACTGCCACGTACTGTTTACCCTAATTAGTAGTCTCTAATGGCAATCAGGTGACCAGTAACTCACATGTTTTCAAAACAAGCACTTATGACATTCCACTTCATCAGTTACAGTAGGAAAATTACATATAATGATATTCTCCTTGGGATTCCAACTAAGAAGTGTTTCAGCCAAGAAACATCTGATCATGAGGACAGTATGTATGATCAAAGAGCTATGGTTTTTTTTCATCAATATTTTATGTGATCGGTCTCTGACCCGTATGTTCCAGGTGAGACTGCTGAGTACAGTACATTTGAAGGTTGGTGTGTTGACTTTTGTTATTGCATCGAATTTCAAGCATTGCACCAAACAGCAAGTAGTACATTGAGAGGACTGTGCTATTGCTTTCCCCATGGTGGAGGAAATTTGTGAGAAAGAATGCCCATGGCAAAGCAACAGCCCAGGTTTCCAACCCAGAAATTAGAAAAATTAGTGTTTGACTCTCTAAAAGAATGGGATACTGCTCTGGGATAAGCTCTGCAGATGTGTGGCCGGTGTTGAGAAATGCTTATATTGGTCATTGATTCATGAATAAAAGAATGTTGCAGCCAGAGCTTTGTCAGTATGTGCAAAAGGCAGGTTGTAGGGGCCAAGTGTCTTGTCCTTTTGGCTTGTTGTTTATAGAAAGAAGAGAGAATTAGGATTTTGACAATGTTTTTGAAATTTCTAATCATCTAGTGCCTATTGTGGGATTATTTATGTAAGGAGAGAAGGTTATGGTGAAATAAAACATGTTTGGGGAAGGGCTTGGCAATCTTTTGTTCTTTCTCTAACCTTGGGTACCAAGAGGAAGGTTTGTCATGCATATTCAGATAGTCATTTAGATAGATATTTTTGTTATTGTTGAAGTGATGGAGAACAGTTTCGAGGGCCTTATGTCCTTGTGAATATACAAATCACTGACCTGCAGTTCAGTCATATTGTACTGAGGGTTCCCAGTCTTACAAAAACTATGGAACAATTTTTAATGTGAAGAATAATTTGACTTAGAAAGTATTCTGACAATCAGGGAGGGCATCTTAGAATTTCATACATGTTTAAGTTAAAAACTCACCAGTATCTCTGATGTGGGGACGGAGCATATGTATCTAGTCATGGTGAGTTCTTTGTTTCTAGGTAGTGGTGATGGTCAGCTGAGTGGGGGACCATGCACGTCAGTGTCACAGAACTGTTACTCATGAAGAACTTTCCAGAATGTACCACTTTGACTCCATGTTCATAGTATGGGATCCTGGGGTCTAATCCAATTGTAAAGCAGTTCTCAAGACAAATATTAAAAGGGTAAATTATTCCCTGTTTTTGGGCCTAACATGCATACATTTTGTATTCTGTCCAGGCTCTTGTGTTCAAAAGATTGAGAGGTATGGAGGGGGGTATAGTAGATGAAGCAATGGTGAGTGAGCCCCATTTCAGAGAGCTAACTACCAGCTAGACTCTGGATGACATTGGAGTAGAATTTTAGAACTTCACATGTATTATCCCATTTGGCCATCAGAAAATTCTTGGGAAATTAGTAACATAGATATTATTTATTAGTATCCTCCTTTTCCAGATGAGGAAACCGAAGCATAGAAGCTGTAAGGGGTTTACTTAAGTTCACATGACTACTAACTGTTGAAGTCGTTGCAAGCTCTCTGATACCAGGTCCTGCAGGGGGGAGTGTGAATGTGGACTGGTCACATAAACGCACATTCTTTCTGCCCCATTTATAAAACGTGCAAGAATTTACCTTTCAAGTTATGATGAGTGTATTCTGTGAAATGCATTTATGTTTTGACCACTTCCTGATTGAATAAAATTAAAGTTTATAGACTTTCAGGGCATGTGAAAAAAAATTTATTTGTCTCAATTTTGTTTCAATGGACTCTTTTGGCTTCCTTTGAATTTAATGAGAAAAACCTTGGTCTAATAAATTTTATTAAAGTAAATGCTTGTATTTATATATTGTATATATGTCTACAGGCCTCCAAGTGATATGTACACATTCATTAAAATGAGCTAATGAACTAATGTATCGATGCTAAATCACTAATAAAAACAATAAGATTTTTAGCATATTTGTGCAAATAGCACAAATATTTGTATCTATGTACTGGCCACATAAATAGAATTTTAATTTCTTGATTTTTTTTTTTAACTTTTATCAGTAGAGAGTTAATGTTTAGACTTTGTCATTTTATATCTAAAAGAATGAAGGAGTGGTAGAAAGATGTTGACAATGTTAAATGTAAAAAACACGTAATACGATGTGTGTGTGTGTGTGTGTGTGTGTGTGTGTGTGTGTGGCCAGGAAGTTATCTGGAAGAGAATATAATGTACCAAGTTATCTCAGATGGTAGGATTCTGGGTATTTTTACTTTTTCCCTTTTGCTTTTCTGTTTTTTTCCAATGAACATGTGTAATTTTTGTGATCAGAAAATTAAAAAAGGTACTTCTTAAAACGTTACTTTAATGAAAGACGCATACAAACTTTTTTCTCAACTACAATTCTCCAACTTGGGCACACACAGAGAAAAAAGAGCTTGTCATTCTTTTGTTATAGTATTGCTTTATTTTCCTAAGTTGGGGGCGGGGGCAAGCCTTCTCTTCTTACCCCTATTAATACTCCTTGAAAATTAAAGAAGTGACCGTGTTGGTAATTTAAATACAAATCCACCCGGGTGTGCTCATTCAACAGGCAGAAGGCTGGATCCCAACTCACCGGATTCCAGTCCTTCGTAATGGGGCCCGGATGTCTGCATTATCATCAGGCAGCGCACACGATTCTGACGCATGATTAAATTTGAGGTTCACCCTTCTGGTTGTAGGTTTCCTCATGCTTATTTATCTTACAATGATTAAAGCATCATCTTCTAGATTCTTTTATCATCCTCAAAATTGTTAGTAAACGTATGCCCACAGAGCATCCAGTTTTTTTGTCAGAAACACTAAAAGCTTAAGTGTTCTCTCTAAAATATAAGAGTTAGAGGGAGTCATCCATTCTGCAAGAGTTTCTGGAGTATTTAGTGAGTCTTCCTGTAATACCCGCTATTCACCTCTGTATACCCTCCTGTTGTTCAGGATGGAACTGGAATAGGTCCAGGAAGAGAGACTCTCACCTTAGATGAGCCAACTCGTTGATTCTCAGAAGGCTGCACCAAACTTGAGTTCCCTGTAGAATAAGTAACTTTCTTCTTTTCATTTCTCTCTTAGCTGAAACAATTGGTTATCTTAAGAAATCAGTATATCAGCATCTTGTGTTCTGAGTGGTGCATTCTTTGGAAAAAGTTTCTGTGTCAGGAATTCACACGATTGATGTGTTTATTTCGAGGGCATGCCGTGGTACTGAAGGTGCAGGACAACTCTCCTTGGTTTCCTGTTGATTGAAATAATTTGCAGCAAGTTAGTACGAAGCATAAGCTTGAGACGCACCATCTTGCTGAATTGGCCTCAGAAGGTGGCTCTCAAATTGAGCATGCACAGAACCATTGGGGGGAGGGCTTGTGGAAACAGATTTCTGGGCCCACTGCCAGATTTCTAATTCGGAAAGTGTGGGGCGAGGCCTGTGAACCTGCATTTCTAATAAGTTCCCCAGTATTGATGATGATGCCTCGAGAACCTGAAACTAACCTGTTTGGCATTGGCTTTTCCTTTTAGACTCCCAGGCTAAGTGGATTACTAGTGGTGTTTCCCTTTAAGGGTTAACATGAATTAAGGCAAAGCCTGGTGAAATGTTGTATCATCCAGACAGGTGTGGCAATATCTCTGCAAGCCACGCCCTTGTTACCATTCCCAAAGAAGGTCCATTGTAGGCCAACCAGGTAGATTAGGTCCCAGCCCACTTTCACAGGTTCCTCTGGGTATATGTCTGTAAGACCTCAGCCCCACCCCACCCCCAGATGGGCTATACCTAAGGTTTCCCATGTTTCTTATAAGGTCATTTGCATTTAGTAGTAACTCTTAAAGACTTAGGGCATGATGTAGAAGGCCAGCGTGTGATGTTTTAGAAGAAGAGCCTGTCCATTTTTCCTTGGCTCAGCACTCAGAAGGTTAGTCTGGGGTTACATGGCCTGGTGTGGAGCTGTCTGTAGAATCTTTGTCAATCTCTCAGAAGCAAGCTTCAGAACTTCTTGGAATATATGTCCCGAGCTATTAACCACTGCCTGGGATATTCCAGAGCCTCGATTGGGTGTCTGGAACAAGCTGTCTATTTCCCAACTTTTGGGGGCTCACAGCAGGGAAGAAGCCACCCCATCTTCTCTAGGGAGACCCGTTCAAGAATGTCCTTCCCAGTGGGCTGAGAAGATTCTCAGGGGCCAGGAGTGGACTGAACCTTGACCTAGAGAGCAAAGGACCTTTCCGATTCTGGGACTGACCCTCTCCGCTTTCTTCCCACATATGGCAGACTTGCTTTCCACCTTTTAGTCTTGAAGTGTACTCCTAAGGTGGGCCTAGAAATAGTAATTTCCCTGAAACACCACAAGACGGGCATAATGGTGCAGTCCTGTTGGAAAGGGGTATAGGAATTTAGCTCCAAGCTGCACTTCTCACATCACATCCCCCATACACTTTTCCTGGTCCTCATCGTATCTAACCCCTCACCCCGCCCCCTCCCACTTCATATTCCAAGCTCATGCCTGCCCCAGGGTGCAGACTTACTTTCCCACACCTGTTCCTGGCTAGTTCCTTTTCTTTGAAACCTGTGCGGAAGACAACTTGTGAGAGAGAAGCCTTATCTACTGTGGCCCATCCATCCCTACCTTTCCCCTTACCTCCTTAGGCTACTTTGTTTCTTCCTTTTGTTTTTGCTTCCTACTTAAAATTTCATTGTTGATGTGTTTCTTGATTTATTTGTCTCTCCCCTGAAGTAAGACAAGTGAAGATAGGGATGTTTTTCTTCTTCACTGCTGTCTCCAGCACCTATATCATTGTTTGACGCATTCTAATTGTCCGGTAAATATTTGTTGCATGAATAGTGAAAGCATAGCAAGCACATTGCTTTTGCTGGGTTTGGAATGTTATTAGGGTGGCTTTGGAGCCCGAGGTAATTATGAGGGGGCTACACGCCTTCTGCCTCTAGACGTATCACTTCTGGGTGCCTCTGTTGCCTATGGAATATGGTTATGTTTGAGCTTCTCTTGAATTGCAGGACAGGGCTGGAGTGAAGTTGAAAAAGTGCCTTATTTGGCAGTTTTGAAGGGAATCTGCTCTACGTGGTCGCTGATGGAGTCATCTAAAGGTCAGGTTTTATCTGCAAAACCAAACTTGAGACCAACCTTTGTTTTGGGTTGGCAAGCCCCTTGTATCACCTGACTGAACTCTAAGCCGAAAGCATCATCCATCTGTCATTTAGCACTGATGAGAAATCATTGTCGTTCAGTTCAGCAAGGCCCAGCAATACCATTTTGTTAGTTCCCTGTACTGGGGTGAGGGCAGTGGAAAGGTGAGACAGAGAGGACGGGTAAAGGAAGATGGCAGCCCAGACACCTTGCGGTCCTCCTAAGCTTGCCTCCTTAACTCTGGTGCTTTGCACACCAGAATGATGTTAATCTGAGGATTTTTTTTGAATCAGCATCGTCAACATTTACATTCACTTTACACATTGGATTTGCATCTGAAAAGACCAACTATAATCAACATTTAAGGGATAACACTTATATTTGCATATGATTGAGCAGACATGTTAAGTAATTTCAGCCTGGGTGTTGCTAGGAAACCAATTAATAATGCTCTACCTTTCATTAAAAATTGGGTCCTATCTTTGCTTTCATTTAACTTCACAATTCAGCTGCTCGTGCTGCGCTCTCTCTCCCTCGGTAAATTGTGACAGATAAATTATCGTTTTACTAAATTTATTTCTGTGATTACAGTTGTTAGTCATATCTGTCAATACAACTTCAAAAAGCTTTTATTTCAGTGTGTTAGTGGGGAGAAACGGAATTTTAACTGTTAGTCATTTTTTCCTTTATAGTTCAGAGGGGCCTAAATCATATTTTTGTGAAGGTATCACAAATAGTGGGTTCACAACAACCAAAAAAATTAAAGCAATCGTTCCTTCCGTAATGACACCTCAGTGTGGTGACGAATCATTAGAAGATTAGTCACTATTCAGAAAGTGACAGACAGCAGATTAAGCATTCAGCTGCGTTTTGTTTCTGTCTTTCCGTGGTATGTGGGCTAGACCAGGTTCTGTCCTTTGTGCAGTGCAATTAAAATGTTCACGACTTTGCTTTACACAATAGACTCCCGCTCTTAGGAAGAGAAAATACATTTTTAGCTACCATAGTGCCTCTTTGAACCAATCACTGGGCAGTTGCATTTAAATTGTAATGACATTTTGTAGTGTGGTGTTTTGTAGTATTGATCTGGTCAAAATGCTCATTATAAAGCAAATTAGTTCCTATTCACATCTGTTTCACAGTATTTCAATCACTGTATTTGGGTGATGCATGCAAATCATTCGGGTTTTCAACTTGGCTCAAATCGTGCTCTTGCCCATTTTCTAAGGGCTAACTAAAGCCAGTTAGGATCTGCTTTCATATTTTATACTCCACTTTGCTCTCTGGGACCCAAAGGTGTAGTGCAAAAGGGGATATGGAATTTGGAGGCAGGTAGCCCCAGAATGTAATCCTGCTTCAGCCCCTTGGCGTCTCTGTGCGTCAGTGTCCTCATTTGTCAAATAAGAAACGTCGGCACTAGGCAGAAGAGGACAGCTAGGATTGTCAAGAATGGGGTGGGCAATGGATACTTGGCAAAATTGCTTCCCTTTCGCTCCGGAACTGCTTGGGTACTCCATTAGTTTGCTAAGGGTGCTGTAAAGTCCACAGACTGACGGGCTCAAACAATAGGAATTAATTTTTTCACAGTTCAAGATTAAGGTGCTGGCAGGGTTGGTTTCCTCTGAGGTGTCTCTCCTTGGCTTGCAGGTGTCTGTCTTCTCCCCATGCCTTCACATACTCTTCCCTTCTCTCATGTCTATCCCAATCTCCTCTTCTGGGATAAAGGGACACCAGTCAGAGGGGATTAGAGCACACCCTAAGGGTCTCCTTGAACTTAATTACCTCTGTGAAGGCCCCATCTCCAAATTTAGTCACATTCTGAGGTACTGGGAGTTAGGACTTGACCATATGAATGTTGGGGGTGTCGGTGGGGGGGCACTGAGAAGCTGCGCATGGCACATTGTTGTCTCCTGCTTACTCGGTTTGGGTCCTACTCAGTGGTCAAAACCACTGACTGAAACATAACTGAAAAGGAGCCAGGAAATGGGGTTCTTTGGCTGTGACTTTCCTGGTTAGGTCAAAGTTGATCAGCAACACCCAGTGATACTTAATCACCACCCCCTTATTTTTGGTGCGCCAACCATTGGATATATTCTAAGGCTACTTTTTCATGACCTTAGTCGTACATGAGGATCATCAACCTTAGAATCTTAAGCTCCTCATTTTACCCTCCATTGTTACTAGATATGGATATACAAGGTGTAGGTGATGGGTATCCATGTCCATTTCCCCTTTTAAATGACTTGTGGAAAAGTGGCTCTGAGGTGGCTGGCAGAGGCCAGGCTTTGGGGCCAATACACAAATGGCATTTGGAAATCAGTGACACAAATACTGTACAGATAGTCATTCATTCATGCAGCTAATACTATGCTACTGTGTGCCATTGGGCTAGTCATGGTGGTAACAATGATGAATACAAATAGTCTGGGAAGGAAAATCATATGGTATTGCGAGGGTGTGAATAATGGTGGGGATCAGAGATGGCTTTCCGGTTCAACTGAGGTCTGAAAGGTGGTTTGGGTTTACTTTGATGAAAGGGTGAGCAGTAGGGGCTATGGTGAAGGGGGTGGTTATAAGTTGGAATGTGGACAGTAACATTTCAGGAGAGCAAACTGCATGTGCAAAGGCCCTGAGAGAGAAAGGAGCTTACCCTGAAAGGCAGGAACTGAATAAGAGGAATTACAGCTGGAGAGAGTAAAGGAGGATGTGGTAGGAGGCAGAGCTGGAAACCCTTCTCAGAAGGAGAGTTGGAAAAGGCTTTTTAGGGGAGTGCCATCTGTATCTTTATGTGTAAATATAACTGATTTCTTCTGGTAGAGAAAAGAGGGAGGCATTTGTAGACAGAGAGAATATCGGTAAGGTGGTGTGGTCGGGGTGGCTGAAATGTCACTGATAAGAAGAAACCCCGTCATTCCAGTTAAGGGAAGTTTATACTTCAGTGGGTCCAGGCTAACTAGGAAGCTACTAGATTTGTCACATCGAAATAGGTCTGCCTACAACTATGCAGGGACTCATTAAATAGAGAGGAACGAACGAACGCGTGAATGCTGTGTTACGGAGTGTGTGTGCTCCAGGTTGACCTAACCTTAGAAGCAGTGATACATCAGTGTGACATCTGTTCAGGTCTGGTGAACAGATGGCTGGCGGCCCTGACATGTCAGGCCCAGCGGTCCCCCAGCCTACGTCTCCTTCTCTGCGGACCTGGCAGGGCTCCTCACGCCCCGCTCGCTGACCCAGCATCACCTTAGTTGCCTGAATCAGCCTCAGCTTGAGTCAGGAGACACCAGAAAGGGCTCTATCTAGCCCATGGTGTGGGTCAGTGTTTATCGTTAGGCCGACCGGAGTCGTGGTGGTCCAGTTCTGGAAGGCCGGTTCGGAACATCCCGTCAGTGGGGCTGGGTAGAGGATGTCCTGCTGCAGGGGCAGAAAGAGGAAAAGCTGGGACAGCAGATTGGGGGCGCAGTAGAGGAGACTGGCAGCTGTACCTCTGACGGAAGAACTCATATGTCATTTGGTTTTGACTGAGCTATAAATTTTTGTTGCTTTCCCCAAATAAGCGAAAATCAGATAGAAGATTTCAAATTGGAGCCCAGAATTTTTTCCACCCTGCTTTTAACAATCCATTTGCTTAAATGGAAATTAACAAGGCCACTGGCTGACTGCTGTTAGGTAGGAAATCTCTCTTTTTCAAAGGTTTTCATCAATGTAGGGAATATGCTTTGATCAAGTTTTTTTCCCCCCCTTGTGAATAATTGCTACCAAACTATCCTTTAGGTCCAAAGATAGCTTCAGAGAGAATTATTGATGGCTTCCAAGGTCCTGGTGATGTAGATGATGTTGGATCTGCCGGCAGTTTCTGGGTGTGGGCCGGGATCGTGTCTTGAGAGACCGAAGAATGGAAACACGGACCCAGGAGAGGCAAAGAGTTGTAAAGGAAGACAGTTTATTAAAAGCAAAGGGTCAGAGCTTCCAAGTGGGAGGGGGGTCCCGAATGGGGGTGCCCAGTGACTGAGGCAAAAGCTCTTTTATACCTTCCCTTGCCTGTTTGGGGAAGGGAGCTGGAGCCTTCTAATGGAATTCATCTATCACGTTTGTCCTGTTTGCCCATCCTGAAGGGATTAACAAAATAACCTATTCCTATCTAATAGATCTGCTCCTTTGTCTGGCCAAAAGGGATTTGAGATAATTTATTAACCTCAGGGCGGGTTCTCATATCTGTCCTGGAGTGAAGGAAACATTCCAGAACCTGGAGTTTCAGGATATGGCTGTTTTTTTGTTTATTCCACCGGGGACGTTCTTGTCTACCTAGCAACATAATAACTAACCTGTCTCAATGGGATTCAGCTATGCCAAAAGGCTAGGATGTGGAAGGATTATTGTAGATCGAGGACACAGATTTACTTGTGAATAATGGAACAGCTGCCTAAAACAACATCTGAAGGGCAGTTACCTCCAGTCTAATTTGGTGAACGTGAGCTTCATAATCTGTGGCCAATTAAGTATTAACGGTTCTTCTGGGCCCCACGGAGAAACATACAAACATGACACACTCTTATCTACACTGACCACGTGTGTATGACGGCGCGTCTATTAAATGTGACTTTTCTCAGCTCAAGCAAAGGATGAGCCGACCAGCCTTGCACTTTTAGGAGATTCAGGAAACATTCATGAGCATCCCTCCTGCAGTAGGCACAGCAGGAGTGGGATGAAAACAGGACCACACATCTCCCCTTGAATGTCGTATGAATACTGGGGAGAAAATCACCTGGACTCAGGGAAGTAAATAGAAACGAGGGCTCATGTTAAAAATCCTGGCATTTTTACATCACTACGGCTCATCGCTTCCTAGATGACTTCTGGACTCAGCCTGTTCCAAGTTATGCTTCTCATAGGGTTCTTCTTATTTTGCACATGTAGATACTTTCAAATCCATCTCCACTTCTACTTGGGTTTTCCTGCTGTTACCATCTATCTCCTCTTCACTGCAGTTTCCTGGCCAGGGCAGAGGATGAAGCATTGATATGCAGGATCAGGGAAGGCTGGGATTTCATGGGGACAGTGAAGGGTGGAGCAATCTGGAAGCTGGCGAAATCTGTGGGTTTAGTTGTTTAGCATCACTGAGCTCTCAAGCAAACTGCAGGAAGAGGAGAAGAGGAAAGAGGGCAACAATGCAGAACTGGGCAAATCCACCAGGTTAGTTAGGGCTCAGCTGGGCAGTAGCTCTCAGCAGATGGTTAGGCAGCCTGGGACATGGACATGGATTCCAGGGGAGAACTGCACACAACTAGCAGTTTGGGTGTCTACTTCCACCCCTACGGGAAAGAGAGAAGGATGCCTGCCAGTCTGCCATTCATATGTATCTCCCCCCACCCCTTTTTTTTTACACTTGATACGATGACTTAACCTCTCTGTGCTTCAACTTTCTCAAGCAGTAAGATGGGTTTGATGAACTGGTGTCAGAGGTTTCCTTTGGCTGTAATGTCCTGTGATCGTGGAATTCTACTAGGCAGTGCAAAGAAGAGAAAAAGTGTCTGGTCCTTAGACTTCTGTTCTAATTACAAAGTTTCATTCAACCCATGAAAAGTAAAAAACCACATACACACAGAAATATACAAAGACACACACACACACACACACACACACACACACACACACACACACATATACCCCTACAAGCACTTTTCAAGATAAGGGATGTCACAAGACAGAAAGGGACTGGTGGTCCCTGCCGTGGGCATGGGTGCCCAGGGGAATCTTTACGGAAGTCGGAGGGTTTGGCTCACCTTATTTCAGGATGGGCAGGGTTTAGACGGCAAGGAAAAGAGAAGGCATTCGGGTCAGAAGGGTGAGGGAAGGCCAGAGTGGGACAAATGGAAAAGACTACATCTGTCCTGCTCACTAATAGATCCAACACATAGTAGGGGCTTGTTAGGCATCAGTGAATATGTAAAAATATAGCAGACTATAACTGTCGGTATAGATTTATTTATAGATAATGTTTATAATTATCCAGTGGACTGGTGGGTGACAGGCAGGGAAAAAAACAGGTTAAGACAAGATTAAACATGAGTTTTTGTCTGTTCATCGATGTGTCCCACATGCCTAGAATCATGCCTGGCAAAAAGTGGGACTCAGTAGGAATTTGTCGCATGAATGAAATGATAAATAACATGATTTTATTAGGCTGTCATGTAAGTAATAGGGAACATTGGAGGTTTGAGACATTTAGGAAAAGTACCTGGCAATTTTATGTAGAATTGTTTGTAAATGGCGGAACAAGGAAACAAGGAAATCAGTTAGGAGATTATGAAGTAGGCTCTGGGTCATGAGGACAGTCTGACATTGATGAGTCAGTTTGGAAACAAAAGGGAAAGACAGGATGGGCCACATCCCAAAGAAAGACTTGGTGAGTGGCTATCTTAGGGTGAGAAGAGACTCATAAGATGCCTAACGGGTAAGGTGTGAAAGAGTCCAGGTAAATTGGAAAATGAAAATATTATTGACATAGCTAGGGGAAGGAAGGTAGGGTTTTGTTGGAGGGCAGGGGCAATGGACATGAGTGGTTAATTTTAGATACCTCGGTTTGTTATGGGGTGAATGGGCCTCCATTAGGCGCTTGCAAGTTGAAAAAAGGTGGAAATTCAAGAGTCGTCTCAGGGCTGGAGATCAGGTTTGTGAGTCAGTCTGCAGGTTGACTTGGAAAGCAGCAGTTTAGGGAGGAGGGGGAGAGATGGGGAGACCTAGAGGACACCCCCTGCGATGGCTTCTTTGTTCACAGGGCTGGTGGCTTCCACTCCAGCTGTTTCTTTTAGAAACATCACAGAGGGCTTAGAAGCTATGCTTCATTCATGCCGCGGGGAGCCTTTCCTCCAAAGGACTCTCCTGACCCATTTCCCCAGCATTTCCTTTATTTCTCAGGTCGGATCATTTTGTTGCTATTGTTATTTTTCTGGGACTGTTATCCTCTATGTGAAACTTGATAATTTGTGTCTAATACATGAGCGTCGCCTGTAGGAAATGATCCCCTTGCTATTTTTAAAGGATATGCTGCTCCTGTGTGTGTGCACGTGCGCGTGTGTCTGTGTCTCCATTACTTTTAGAAACTGAACTATAATAACGAGTTTTATAATCTCAAAGGACAGGAAGATATGCAATATTGATTGAATGAAACTTGAAGGGTACCACGATAGAAGATATGAATTAATATGGGAGTAAAGGGGCATGTACCATCGAATATTGTACCTTTCTCATTTTCACTTGAAAAATTTCAGTTTACTAGAAACTTTTTTTTACTAGAAACTTCTAAATAGAAATAATTAAGAATGTTAAATCCTTGTGAACGAAAATAATTTTTCGTGCTTGTTGTAGCAACACATATAGAGCAATACAGAGAAGATTGGCATAGCCCTGTACAAGTACGCCACACAAATTTGTGAAGCATCTGTATTTTTGTACATCTTTAGGAAAACTCAAAAAATATTGTTCTTTACTATTCCACCTGAGGTGGACCACATATTGTCTGAACTACCTTTTTCTCCCCTACCTCTTTTCTTTCTTTTTATTAATTCTTTTGAATATCACACTGGTGATCATATAAAATGAACTTGGGTCAACCAGATTTCAGTCATTGGTGAGAGTTTTGCCAGACTTTAATTGTGGTGTGCTGCCTGCCTTTTAAACAAATTAATTTTGAGAAATAACTTAGCAACCTCCAAATTGTAAACTTCTTAATATGGCAGTTTGTGTCTGTATATCTCTTCAAGTCAAGCATCTACTAAAAAGATATTGATGACCGTGTGGGAGTAAAGGCGTTGCTGTATGAATGCGGTTTCACAAAACTCGGCAGTTCCCATAAATAACTGAGCAGCATAGATTGTATTTACCTCTGTAGCATCCAGATTAGAGAATTAAAACCATGAGTTTATAAAAATCCAGGTCTCTGTCTACACAAGTAGAAAAATCTTTTAAAATTATGTCTCCGATGGGATGAAATGTTTAGTATAGGGTATTGGGCCAAGTGGGTAGCTGTCTGGTGAAAGAGAGGTTGGTTCTATATCTCATATCATTTAAATAAATTCCATCTTGATCAGTTCATTTTATATGATGATCAGTGTAATAGTCCAAAGAATCATGACAAAGAAAGAAAGGAGGGAGAAATCAGAAAGGCAGTTCATAAAATGTCTGGTCTACCTCAGCTGGAAAAAGTGAAAATGATATCTTTAATAAGGATTTCAAACCATGAGTATATATTCAGGTCTTACTAAAATCATAAAAGTATTAAAAAAAACGTGGGTAAATTGCTTTATCACTTTGCAGCAAGAAGGCCTTTATAACTATGACTCAAAATTCAGAAACCATAAAAGATAAGGTTTGATAAATTTAATTCAATTCAGATAAATGTTTTTACCTGGTAAGAAGTACAACAGGGATTGCCGGTCAAGATGGTGGAGTAGTTAAAAAAAAAAAAAAAAAAAGAAGCACTACAACCAGATTCAAAACACAAAGGACAATCATGGAAAAAATATTTGCAATGGATAAAGGGCTAATCTCTCTATGTAAAGAGCTCCTACAAATTAATAAGAAAATGACTGGTAGACCAACAGAAAAATCAGCAAAGGACGTGAACATATAGATTCAAAGAACAAGAAATACAGATCCTTTTTAAACCGAAGAAAAGATCTTCAGACTCAGAGAAAATGCAGATTTAAACTGTGCTGAAGTAGCAATTCTCACATCATCAGATTAGCAAAAATGCCAAAGTGTGACAATTATGTATCATGGACCAGATGTGGAAAAAATGGTCACCATACTTCTTGTGAGAGTACAGATAGCACAGCCCTATGAGGCCAGTTTGGCAGTATCTATCAAGATTACAAATGCAATTACCCTTTTACCCAGTGATCTGGCTCTGTAATTTTTCCCTGCAGATACATCTGAATACATACAAAGTGACGTATATAGGTTTTTTCATTAGACCATTGTTTGTAATAGAAAAGATTGGAAACAATTCAAATATCCGTTAGTAGGAGACGTGAAATAAACTGTAATACATCCATACAGTTGAATATTGTGTAGCATTTAAAGAGAACATAGACATTCTCTATGCAGCGATATGGAAAGATCTCCAAGATGCATTATTAAATGAAAAAAGCAAGGTGTAGGGGCGGCCAGATGGCTCAGTTGGTTAGAGCATGAGCTCTTAACAACAAGATTGCCAGTTCTATTCCCACATGGGCCAGTGAGCTACGCCCTCCACAACTAGATTGAAGACAACAAGCTGCCGCTGAGCTTCTGGAGGGGCGGCCGGATGGCTCAGTTGGTTAGAGCACAACAAGGTTGCTGGTTCAATTCCCACATGGGATGGTGGGCTGTGCCCCCTGCAATTAAAGATTGAAAACAGCGACTGGACTTGGAGCTGAGCTGCGCCCTCCACAACTAGATTGAAGGACAACAGCCTGGAGCTGATGAGCCCTGGAGAAACATACTATTCCCCAATAAAATTTAAATAAATAAAATAAACAAACAAACAAACAAACAAGATGTAGAGCAGAATATATGGTATGCTCCCTTTGGTGTAGAGAGGAGACAAAATACATGAGTCTACATTCAGATCTGCTTGTATCTGTATGAAGAAACATTGAAAGGATAAACAGAAGAAACTCAATCAAAATGATTAACTTGAATTGGTGGGTGGGGGGCGGCTGATCAGAATAAGGAGGACAGCAGCACTGTTTTTTGTATACCTTGTTGTATTATTTTTATTTGTGAACCATGTGAATTATAAGTTACATGTTCATAAAATTGCATTTCAGTGGCAATTTAGCATATGTTCAAGGGCTAGAAATACCTGCCCAGACTGTGATCACCTCTCGTTTGGACTCTCGGCTACAACCTCTAAGTGGGTCTTGTATTGGGTTTATCTAGAGCGGTGCTGTCCAGTATGGTAACCAGTGGCCACATCTGTCTTTCGAGCACTTAAAATGTGGCCTGTCCAATTTGAGATGCGCTGTAAGGTGCTGGGTTTAGATGACATAACACAAGAGAAAAAGAATGTAAACGATCTCATTAATAATTTTTAAAGGGTTGACTGCATGTTGCATGATAATAGTTTGGATTTGGGGGGTTAAACTATATTATTATATTAATTTCACTTGTTTTATTCTTACCTTAAATGTGGCTACTAGAGAATTTAACATTACATACGTGGCTTGGCTCTGTGACTCACCATTGTATTTTGTTTTGTTTGTGCCGCACTGGTGTCGACGTCTGTCCGCACTTGGCTTGTCTGCCAGAATTACTTTCTAAACAAATAAATAAATAAAGCTAAACATGCATTAGAATCTTCATTGACTCCTAGACGCCTATCGAGACACTTTGCAAGAGTCTCTGAGACGCTTCCTTAATGGGGTCCTCACCTTCCCTCACATACAAACACTGCTTCTCTTCACTCTCTGGAGCTACAGGCCCCTTCATAAATGTAAGTCGTTGGACACACTATCCTTCTACTTGCATTGTCCCTGAACTTCCATTTTGTTGCCTTGAAAACTCCTACTTGGGAATCTGTGGTCCCTTCTTTGATGAAGCTTTCCTACTTCCTATGTCCTGTTTTCTTACAGCATTTGGCTACTGTGCCTTTTCACGCTTATCACCTAACACGTTACTAACCTTTTCAAGGGTATTGTCTTCCCAACAGACTGTGAGCTCCTCTGGGGCAGAACCCGTCATTTCTGTAGTTCCAGAATCTGCAAGTGCCAGTAAATAAACTCCAAAAAGCCACTAGGAAATGAGGTTGATTGTGTTTTGTTGAGAGCACACCATGCCCCGTTTACCTGGTTGGCACTTCCATTCGTCTGTATATTGAGGAAAACAGCTTGTCTGTATATTGAGGAAAAGAAGCTCAAACCCCGTAGGTCTTCCCTTGGTGAAGAATAGGCCTCTCTGAAATGCTCCAGCTTTAAACAGGCCGGCCTCCCTATAGGGCAGAAGATGACAAACTGCAGAGATGTCATCCTGCCAGACCTGTGGTGAGTCCTGGTCTTCAGGGTTGTGTTCCGACTGGAAGGTGAGAGGTATTCTGTTTAGTCAGAGAGCAGAAATCTCCAAGCTGGCTATGTGCCCGTGTTTCCAGAAGGCAAAGGTGGCAGGTGGTTGCCAGAAGGTGAGAGCACCAGTGGAAGCCCGCCAGCCACACAAAGGCTGCGAGCTGGAATGATGAAGTTCTCCGCGGTCTTCTTGACAGGCTCTTACTTCAGTGACCATCTCTGTGGAAAGCCACTCCTGCTTGCTAAGATTCCCATGGTGGGACGCAAGCTTCTGCTTGAAAGAGAAAAGAAGAGTAATAAACAGAATATCCAGGATCTCTGGAGCAAAGAGTTTTAGAAGGAAAAATTGGAATTTTGCAAGAAACTTCTCGTTAGCTAAATAACTTGAAAGGCTCATGTTTAGACCCAGATTTTAGAAGCTTCCTTCCGTTGTTCAGGATCCATTTATTTGTTAGATAATGATTCAGACATTTTCACGCAGCAAAGCTTCTTGTACAGCTCTCGTAATCAGGTGAATGAGGAAGTCTTTCTTTTGCAAAACTTGGAGGGACAGTAGTATAGTAGAAGCGTCTACAAGGGGCTAGAAAAACTGGTCTGAACCCAGGGTTGCTACTCCTAATGGTGTGAGCATAAGCAAGTTTTGTCACCTCTCTAAGCCTTATTTTTGTCTGTAAAATGAGTTTATAAACCCTAGGTAGGTTGTGAGGATTTACAAGAAGCAAATGAGCTTCAGTGCTTCACACAGTGCCTGGTCCACAGCAGGTTTTGGTAAATAGGATTTATAGTCCCAATGCGAATGTAGATTTGTCCTTTGCAACTGTCTGCTGTTGAATCACCCGATGGGCACACAAGGCAAAAGAGCAGCGTGTCCTTTCGTAATTGCGATGGACACAGTGACTGCTGGACAATAGTGGTCCCTGTTCACCGCGCTTCAGATTCTCCTCATCTGATGGAGGGAGGGCAGGAGGGAGCAGATGGGTAAGGAGTCAGGACACACGAGTTGGAGAACTGGCTTCGCCACTAGTTAGTCCCATGAGAAGTCACTCTACCTTGCTCCTGAGTCTCCTTGTTTGTATAAAGGTATGGATCTTTTCCATCACTGACATGTTCTGGGTGTCTCTATACAGCAACAGAAGCGGGCCCCTGGTGGTTATGCTGCATGGTGGGTAGGGTGACAATCACTGGGTGATACTCCCACCTTCAGAGGGCCCTGCACTGGAGGCATGTTTTCCTTTCCTTTGGGGATTATGTCCCAAGGCCAAGTCTTCTTTCTGGACTCCATGATCCCCAGTCTGCTCTCATCTTTTCCCAGGATCCACCTGGCTGCGTTTTTCACCAAAGATCTTTGTTTGTTTTCAGGGGTTGAGATCTGTTCCTTGTCATTCTTCTGACAAGGGAGAATAATCATTTTTGAGAAGGAGATTATCAGCGGACTTTTCTAAAGTAATTTTTGTGGATAGCAAACATTTTTATGAACATTTTGCTTTCTCATAAGCACTATGTCGTTGGCCTTCTCTGTCTCGTTTGCTCTCCTTCCTTTGTTCTTGTTTTTGGTAGATGAACACAGTGCTTTGTATGCCTTATGACCAGATAATTCGAGCTGGCAGTAATCAAGCTTTGGGGCTAATTATCATTAAAGAGTAATTTCATTGCTGACCATAACTGATCTTGTCTTAAACCCACCATTGAACTTCTTTTCTGTCATGATTATAAAAGAAAAAAAAATGCTTTTGGCAAGAAACTTTTGAAAACTGGTTTCCTACATTCAGTTGTTTTCCAAACCAGCTTTACAAATTTAAAGAGTGCCTTTATTAGTGATTTTTCTGCTTTGTATTACATATTCAAAATAAAAGAAAATTGAAACAGTTCATCATTGACATGAATTTTGCAAAACCAGCATCTGGTTTGAATAATGAATTTTTTGGTCCAAGTTTTGCTTCATTGAATGAAGCTAATAAAACTGCCCTTGATTGTTTTGTCAGTGACTTCTCCTATCCTAACTTTTGGTTCCTTTCAGTTGCCAATTTGGAAGCCACTAAGGTTTTCTTCAGAAAGTTCTTTCCTAGAGGTAGGTGCTTATTTTATGTAACTCTCAGAAGGCTACTTATCTGTCACCAGCAGGGCTCAGGTGATAACATCCTGTGATCACAAAATCATGGGTTTGGGACATTTCAAGTATCTTCTCTACCGGTTAAGTTCTTAGAACAAGAGCAAAGTGAGAAAAGAGCTCTAGAGTTGGAATGACTGAAAATTAGGTATTGGTATAGCACCATAATATCCAAACAATTCAGGGTCATGTACATAGACAACTGTTGCCAAGTTTTGTTTTTACCTTGAACTTGGATGGTTGCAGAAATATACTTGCACCTGGGTAATGATAACACTACTTGGAGGGCACAGAGCCATTCCCACGACTTATGCTGATAACACATGTGCACATGCATGTAACATGTACACACATACCCACAGGTAAAGACACACTTTTTGCTAGTAGGTTTTCTGATAGCATAGATATCCATGCTAATTATATTTACAAAGCACTTTCAGATTCATCATTTGATTTGGTTTTCAGAAAACCACTTTAAGATGGATAAACTGTTATTCCTCTTTTACTCACGAGGAACCTCCTGAAAGAAGTACAGTGAATTTCTCAAAGACATACAGATGTCATGTGGTAGGAAGAAGTGACATTTTATAACGGCCTATTTTTATATTTTATCACAAGTCCTATATTTTTTCAATAAAAAGCTCACTGAATAAATGAATATATGAACAAATACAACAAAAACGAAATTCTAAGGAATAAAACAAAACCCTAAAGGGAAATCTCTCCAGTAGTCAGATAGTAAAAACATAGAAGCAAATGAGTATTTTCTGTTTGTTATTTCTTTGCCTATAATCAGAGTTAGCAACGGTGCAGGCAGGCCTGTGGTAGGTTCGTGAGAAATATTTATTGAATTTCAGTGAATTAGCGTTACTTAGCCAAATAGAAAAATAGCAGATTAGTCCTTTATCGATGGATACTTAGATATGTGGATTGTTATCAAACATGAAATTGGCTGAGACGGATTATCAGTTCCCTACTTTCTTCACCTAGAAATAGTTGTCCGCTGCAGTAGGGCATTCAGGAAGGTGTAGGCTGGAAAATCAGGGGTTGTCCACCTGTCAGCTAGGTCTCAAGCATTACCCCCACTCTATGTTAAAAAAATTCATTAGCAGTTGTGTTTGTACTGTGCTCCTCACAAGACTGAAGGGAAAACAGAAACCGTGGGGTGGGGTTGAAAGGTCCTGTCAAGCAAGGCCCACAGATGAGAGTGAGATTTCTGGTATGGGAGCCATCAGGCAGCTCTGTGGCCAGGTAGGTAGGCACAGCATCAGCTCTTCGTCTTTCAGGACGTCAGGGCAGAAAATCTGACCCTTTTTCACCTTGTTAACAGAACTCCGCCTTCTTCCTCTGAGAATCCCGGAATCCTTCCTCTCTTAATTGGTCTTTCAACTTTGTAGTGCTTTGTAGGTGATTCCCCCCGCCCCCCTTTGTTCCTGCTTCTTTTTAAATTCTGACTCTTCAGGAGCCAAGAGAATGTTTTCCTTTTTACTGATGAACGTGTGTGATGCGCAGGTGTTCCTTACAAAATATCTAGTACACTTTGTGATTTAACCTGTGCCGCTTCCTTCTAGGTTCTCTCCTGATAACTCCTTGCTGGATCCTACTTGTTTAAATTCACTTTGGCCGTGTAAGACTCCAGGCCTCAAACTCCTGTCTCTTTTGGTTTGGCTGCTTCTCTCCATGTTTTGGCCCAGGTTGGCCTTCAACAGATGAGGCAAGGTGAACATCCTCCAGTCCATCGTCATTTCCGGTGGCTGATTCTCGAGCAGGCTTTGGCACAGGCAAGCGTGAGGAATGGAAGAAGTCGTGATTTAGCAACCAACTGACAGGGTTTGAGCCCCAGGTTAGCCCCTCGCTAGCTATATTAATCTATGACAAGTTAGTTAATGTATACACACCTCGGTTTCCTTATGTGTAAAATAAGTAATATTTATTTCACAGTGTTGTTGAGATGATGTAATTGGAAGGGCTTTATGAAGTGTTGAGTGTTAGTACTGCAGACACTTTTCATGAGGAGCTGATTAATACACTTAGGATAGGTGCTTAGATTATTATCAGAGGAATTGTGTAGGAAAGGCAAGCTATCAGAGTTGCCTGAATAAGGAAAGGGATAAGCCACTCTCGACCAAGACCCTCTCCTACCTGTCCTACACAATGATGAGATCAGTAGATACTGAGTAAGTGGATGGTGGAAGAACAGAGAGTTGTCAGGAAGAGGGAAGACAAAGGACACGAGCTGGTTTGATTATCTGGAGAGATGAGCTTGGGCACCAAGAGTGTAGGCTCTCTTGCCACCAAAAAGTAAGAAAAAGAGCATTAAGTGGAGGGGCCTAGTTGGAATGCTGGTGACCTTTGGGGATTGACTGAATTTGGCAGCACTGGAAAAGTAAACGAGAAGAGAGGTTGGAAAATTAATCCAACCGAGAAATTAACTGGGCTTGGGTACAACTGTGTCCACTAGGAAAAAGCAATGCTGGGAGCACAGTACCTGGCACAGAGTAAATGCTGAGTAAATGTTTGTTGAATTAATAAATGGGTGCAGTCAAGATGATGTGGAGAGCTAGTTGCACCATTGAGCTGTATCCTCAGGTTAATTGTCTCTCTGCCTTCTGAAAAAGCCTGTCCTTGGAAGAAGTGAGTCATTGCATCCTGCCCAAGTGAGCACTTCAACCTGGGAGGGCACGTTCAACCCTGCAGAGCATGTGTTTTTTTGGCTCAGGGATGTGACCTGTACCTGGGTAAGAGGAGACCCATAAACCTGCAGTCCAATGTCTCTCTGTTTTAATTTGAAGGGCACTGTTAGTTTAATAAATGATCCTTATGAACATTGTTTTAGTTCTATTTTAGGATCTGGAAAGTGGAGCTTTTTATGAATTGTGTGGCAGTAAACTAAGTTAGAGGTGTGTGTCCAGTGCTGGTCATTGTGACTCCGTGTTCTTTACTTTAAACCGATATAGAATGACATTTTATTCTGATACCGTAACCCATGAGGTCATCATGTCCTTTATTCCTCCTTTGTTTGTGTACCTCTGGTTGATGACATTTTACTTAATTTTGTATCTTGTCTCTGCTGGTCAGCTGTGGTGGTCTCTGGCTTACACGCCATCAGTGTCATTTTTGGCTTGAGAGGCCAGTTGGGACACTAGCTCCCTATATTCTTGGCTGTTTCGTGCTGCATATGATGAAACACATGCCCAGCTGAGGTCTCATCAGCTTGCAGGGAGAAGCACCGTGTTTACAGGTACCAAGAACATTCTCCACCCTCCAGAGCCCGTTTCTTTAAGTCATTTGGCGCAAAGACGAACACTGCTCCTGGTTGTATTCTCTGCAGGTGACATGGCCACCTGTGGTTTAGCCTGTACATAGTATATATGTGGTTTTTAAGATAAACAGAAGAGCTTTAAGGGAATGGTTTTAGAACTTGGCTCATGATGCCAAATGCCTGAAGATACTTCACTCAATAAGAACTGGAAACTTACTCTAGTGGGGGGTTTGTAGGGTTGGTTGGTATTTGAGGGACAATTAAAAAGCACATCTGTAAGAGTGGGAGATTTAGATGACAGATTCATTTGAATTTTTTAGCTTGTGTCATTTGGAATAGCTTGAAGTTTAGATGCTTCTGCTACAGTTATAAGTTTGTGGTCACCTTCGTTCCCTTTTCCCGTGATAAAGCAACTGGGACATAATTTTAAAAACTTTCCTAAACTTGAAATGTGTCAGGAATTAAGGAAATCCTGTAACCACTCAGATTTCTCCAGTCTCAGTCTTGGGCAACCCACTAAACCATGGGGCCTGCATGTGAGATGGAAGTCGAAACACGTGAACCTCTCTCTCCTAACTCAGTGGAATTTTGTGTGTCTTGCTCATGTAGAGTACAGCATTTCCTAGATGTACATGTGGTGTTCTGAGCTGAAAGGAGTATTTATGTAGTGCCTGTCAGAGGTATGCGTGGTATGAAAACGGGAAGTGATTTGCTTCACTGGTTTGTTTAAAATTCTCAAGCATACTGCTGTACTAACATAGCTTTTATTCACCGAGTCTCCTTTACAGTGTAGGGAAAATGGTCACGTGGTGCATGGAATAAATATACTGGACTTGATCCTCAAGAGCGAGAAAGGCCTGTGATGTTTATGTGAAAAGGTGATCCTCTGTTCCGTCTGCTTGGCAGAAGGCCTGGATCTACAACGAGGTATTGCCACGTGTCAGATCTCGTGTCTCTCAAGAACCCGGTGTTGCCTTGTTACCCTTACGTTTCAGTTATTGAAATGATGATATGCTGGCTGCACTGGGCACACCAAGCCAGGTGCAAGGCCCCGTGAGCGGCTGATGGAAGGCGTGGCTATGGGAGCATTAACTCCGGATTCCCTCACTTGTGTGTGATGGAAATACCCATTCCGGTGTGGGACTTAACAGCAGGTGGGCAGGGGGGGAATCATTGCTCATTGGAAGCAAAAAGGGTCACGTCAGCAATACTAGGGAGAGTCTGTATTTGTAATCCTTTGGTCTGATAGGGACTCATTCATTTTTCTCTGGCTTCACTGTAATCAAGAAAGCATTTTGTATGCTGAAGTAAACTGTAAGGTACCATCCACAGTGAAGATCCGTTCTAGTACCTGCTGAAAACCTCCATACGTGCTTGGATTGGGTCCTAGCAGCACGGATCTTGAGCGTCTCTGTGTGTTGTCCTTAAACAGTTTCCCAAGCCGTCCTAGCCTTCTTGGGAACACGTTGTTACTCCTAGAAGAGAGTCCAGAGATGTAGAATAATTTGGCTGTTTGTTTGTTTTTAATGAAGGAAAAGGAATCCAAGATTGATGAGGATGAGAATCAGTATTCTCATCTAATGAGTCATGTAATGTGAAAAAGGAAAGCTTTTTCTGTAGAAACGTGTGTGATTCTTTCTGACTGACACTCTTCCTCCTTCCACTTCTTGGGTAATGTAGTCTTAACATCACGAAGGGAGAGGAACAATCAGGCGTGGTCTGTCCTTGACAAGCAAAATCTTACAATTAACCTGATTAAGTCTTAAATCAGTACGTTTTCTAACTTTGATGTTAGGGTCTTTAATAGGATATAATTTTATGAGTTGCCTCTTTCTAAAGGGGCCAGGGGGTATGAGGAAGGAAATCCATTTCTAAAATGTAAAGTTTGACAACTAAACCGTAAAAGTGAAGCTCCGTAGGATTACCCTACTTTCACCTCTACGCAGTCCCTAAATGGAGCTGGCATTGTCACTGGGCTCCTGGGCTCAGGTATCCCAGGATGCAGTTTTATCCACTTGAAAGTCTTTATGTGTTCAGCTCAATTAGATTAATTTCCTTCCTCACCAGGATTCACAGTGCTTTGTGACTAACAATAGCTGTTAGTTTTAGCTGCAGTAACTAACTGTTAGTTTTGCAAGTAAAAAGGTACTATTATTAGCATCTAAAGGGCTATGGCTTTTGGGGAACTCAGAGAGGCGTTTTAAACAATCATTAGCCGCGGTGGAATATAGGTTAGCAAATTTGTCTGCAAGCTACTGAGTATTTTTTACTGGCTGTGAGATATTTGCATTTAGAAGAGAGTTCTCATTCTGTATCTGTGGTGTCTCCAAAAGCAATTCCGGGTGTGTCATGATAAAACATGCTATTTTGTCTATTAACTCTTGGAGTTAATAGAGTGTTTTGTATTTTCTTGGTTTCCTCATTGAGCTGAACCCAACTTTTTGTCCATCGAGAGTTTACAGAGAAACCCACCCTGGGTGAGATCTGGTGGCTTCATCGGGGCCCAGCAAAAGTCAAGGACAGAGTCCTCTCTCTGAGCTGCATGGAGGCTGAGCAGTGTTTCTGACATATTATAAAGGGAGATCTCATACTCTGTGCACTCTTAAATGATCATACTTAATCTTTTCCTTTCCCCTACCCTCTGCCCCTATTCTTCTCCAAGGGAAGACAAAAATCCCAATCTGTGAGTAAGATAATCATTTGTAGGTTTCCACGTTGAGTGGATCCATGAACCTAATTTTTCCAGAATCCTAGTCTTGTGGGAATTCTGTTACCAACCTTTGTACTGAAATAGATAAGTAAAAGAGAGGTGAGGAATGGTCGTAAAAGAAAGACTCATTTAGGCCACATCTAGCAGATTGGGACACATCTTCAATATAATAACAGTGATAATAATAACACTATCCACATATTTCTCTGTCAAATTATTTAGTAGTTACTTTCACATTCTTTATTGCGCATGTCCTTATATAACTGAGAGAGGTTAAGGGCAGGTACCGTTTAATCCTATTTGTTTATTCAACAAGCATTTATTCATTGCCTACTGTGTGTTGGGCCCTGTTCTAGGTACTAGGCTGGGAACAAAAACAATAAAAAAATTCCTGCTTTTGTGGGACTTAAATTAGCTGTGGGGAGACAGGCCATAAATAAATGAAGTGAAGGAAATACAAGTTATGTTGGGTGGTGTATCTGCTATGGAACAAGGAAAGGGGATAGGGAATGTGTGTAGTGGTGATGGGGAGTTTTGTCACAATACTTAACAGGGTCGTTGGGGAAGCACATTCTCACATCGGTGAGAAGACATTTTGAGTAATGACTTGAAGAAGGTAAGAAACGATTATCTGGGGAAACAGTATTTCAGGTAGAGGGACTCCTCGTTCACTGGCCCTGAGTTGGGAACCTGCCTAGTATGTTTGAGAAGCTGCAGGGAGACCAGTGGGGATGGAGTGAGTGAGGAAGAGGGTCGTGGGAGATGTGGTGGGGTGTCCACAGGTAGGCCAGATGAAGATGTTGGCGTTTTATCTGTGGGAGATGGAGAGCCATTGGGGGGTGGGTTTGAGCAGAAGAGTGACATGATGGGCGGACATGTTAATAGTTACCACTCTGGCTGCTGTGTTCAGAATAGACTGAAGGGACACTGATTTGGGGGCTCTTGCAATAATCTAGGATGCAGATGATAGTCCTGGACCAGGGTGGTAGCTATGAGGTGGTGTGAAGTGGTGGGTTCTGGGTATATTTTAGAGGTAGGGTCAACAGATTTAGGTTTAATGCATGAGGGAAAGACGAAAGTCAAGGATGACTCCCAAGTGTTTTACCTGAGCAACTAGAAGGCTTGTTCATCACTCACTGGGATGAGGGTGACTGGGAGGCACAGGTTTTGAGGGCTCGAGGGAAATCACTGTCATTGTTTATAGGCCAAGTGAAGTCTGAGACCTCTACATGATTATGTCCAGTGGGCAGACTGGACATATTTCAGTCTGGAATTCAGGGGACAGGTCAGAACTGAAGATACAGACATTTAGGAAGAGTTGGGGTATAGGTGGAATTGAAGCCGTACACTGGATGAGATCTCCTGGCAGGTGAGAATAGATAGAATGGGGAAGAGGTCAAGGGTTGACCTTGGGCACTGGGAAGATAAGAAGCTGAGAAAGGTAGAGGAGCCAGTAAGGGAGACAGAGACAGAAGGAGCTGCCAGAGAGGGGGGAGGAAAGCCAGGAGGACTACAAGCTGGAAACCAAGTCAAAGTGTCCCAACAAGGAGGGGGTGATCGTCCCTGTCCCTATTGCTGTAGGTCAAAACCGAGTCCCAGTCAGTCATAAACTGAGGCCCACAATAAATGGCTCCCCAAAGGCCGTGGCTGGGAAATAGCTGGGCTAGGACTGAAAGTCAAGTGATGAACTTGACTTTGGGTCCAGGAGAGTTCTTTGCCTTACCTGACCTTTGTGTGCCATTTTACGTTGTCACGTGCTTCTTGCATTGCATCGTAAATGTCTACATTAGTTCCTCTATGGAAATAGCAGTATCTCATTATTTTGTTCTTTCGTTTGTAAGAAAATTTTCTTCTCCCATATCTTTTATATAAATATGTAATGTATGTTCATTATAGAAAAAATAGAAAAACAGATAAGCAAAAGGAAAAATAGTTTAGATGAATAATAATTGCACCATGCAGAGAAATTGGTGTATGTCCTTCCAGACTTTTTTCCAGCCATCTAAGTGGACATACATATTCTTTCCAAAGATGATTCTGTAGTAAGTATGTTACATATTACTTTTTATAACCTTTTTTTAATCAATGATATGTCATGGGTGTCCATATTGGTGTGCATATTATGCAAATTGTTTATCTCTATCTTTTTTAAAAATAGTGCCTGGATATCTACAATATAGTTTGCCAAGTTCATGATTATAAGAAGTAATTTAGAGGGTAAGGGGGAAGGAGGTGGTAGATGAGGGTAAAGAGGATCAAATATATGATGATGGAAGGAGAACTGACTCTGGGTGGTGAACACACAATGGGATTTATAGATGATGTAATACAGAATTGTACACCTGAAATCTATGTAAATTTACTAACAATTGTCACCCCAATAAACTTTAATTAAGAAAAAAAGAAGTAATCCGGGTTAATTCTATGGGAATTAACCCCGAAATAGGAGAGTGATGTGATGATAATGGGAAAGTTTATATTCGTGGAGCTCTACCATGTCCTGGGTAGGCAGTTTGCCAAGCATTTTATTCACAATGTCATTTAATTCTCCACAGTCCTGTGAGGTACTGTTATGATCTCCATTTTTGTAGTTGAGGCCCCAAGATTTAGACACATGCTCATGGCTGGGATGCAGCACGGGTTGGAGCTGGGATGGATTTGGACCCAGTCAGCCCAGCTCCAGGGCACACAGCATTCTCCATTGTCCATTTCTTCTCTCTCACTGTGTGTTCACATTTGACCCCATACTGAGCTGTCTATGAGCTGCCTGCCCCCGCCCTAGCCCTACATTCATTTCTCGGGGGAGCTGGCCACGTAGGATGGTGGAAGGGAGCACGTGCCGGGAGCAGTATCACTGATACCTGCTTCCCACTCACAGTGGCACCACCACATACCCCCGTCACCAAGCCATATTTGATGAGATGCCATTTATTCATCTGCGATTCATGTACAAAATTAGGGCTTCATCCCTCCAGGTTCACTGGTTAAAACGAAAAAGCTCGACATCTAAAAGAGTCCCTAGTCATTTCCATCCCCTTTGGGCTTAAAAAAAGTAGCATTTCAACCCATTAGTTACAGATGTATTTGCTTTTTTATAGATTCTCAAATCGGTAAGCACTCTTTGAGTGACTTAAACTTTAAACTTGTCAGTACCTTTTGAGATTCCTTTTGCAAACCTTGTGCATCTTAGTTTTGTTAGATATTCTTGTGGTAGAATAAACATATATAACATGTAATATATGTAAATGTGTAGTGTATAGTATACAGCATACGATATAATTGTGTGTCTGTGATAGAGATGGGCTGAATATGTGGGATAGAGTAGTTAAAATGTTGACAGGCTGCAGTGCCAGATGTATCAGATTGTGTTCAAAATCACAGTTATGGTGTTATTTGCAAAATTCATGTGGCACAGTGACAGTGAAAAGGGAATTGCTGTATTCCCAGTGCCCCTGTTGTCACCTGTAAAGTTGGGGAAATTGATTGCTTACTCCATTAAGTCACTAAACATCGTGCTTCAAAGCAATAGTGAAAATGCAAAATACCACACAAAGCATTCGGGTGTTATTCTCTTTTTAGGTTCTCAGCTTATATCGTCTCTTAAGTAACTACTACCACCAGCTCACTGTTAGATTAAGTGACATTTATCTTTTTCTAAAAAAATGGTAAGTGCTGCTTAAGGGTTTGGTGCATTCCTTCCAGTTTTTAACCCAATGCAGAACCTCATGCTTCCACACGCATGCCCCAAAGCTGTTTCGCAGTGATCCTGGGATCAGGGTCCACAAACTTGGTCCAGCTAGTCTCCTGATTCTTCACTTCCAGGCAGACCTTTGCTTTTCAGAATATTGGCAGGGGATTTTAAAAGCAGTGCATATTGGCGATCACCTTGTGACGCTTTTCCATCCTCATGCTTCCTTGAGGGTTTGCATCTAAAGTGATCAGAGAATAAAGGCACTTCTGTGATGGATGAAGTTAAATAGAGCTCTTTCCTAGGAAACTACTTATGCTGCTAATACCGTGTTTCCCTGAAAATAAGACTAGGTCTTATATTAATTTTTGCTCCAAAAGATACATTAGGTCTTATGTTCAGGGAATGTCATCTTGAAAAGTCATCCTAGGGCTTATTTTCCGGTTAGGTCTTATTTTCAGGGAAACATGGTAGAACCTGACATGCCGTGTCTAAAATACAGAAAAAGTAAAGTAAACTTGTGGAGTCATCCTTAGCGTTCGGATGTTGTCTGAGACCCAACTTCCGTGCTTCTGAGAGTACCCATTCCCGTTGCTAAGCTGCGAACTTCCTCATTCAGTAAGAATCACATCTTGTTAGTTATGTGTACATACGTTCTACATGAATAGTCAGTAGTTTCAGAAAGAAAACATTTGTAGTGGTTGTGTGCTTTACAGAAATTTTAGGCAAGCCCAGAGATACTAATCTGAAACCCAGAGTTTGTGTCAGGATTGTGGCTCATAAAATAACGTTCTTCTATGCTTTTTTTTTTTATAAATCTTGGCTTACAGTTTATTTTGAACTTGACTGATGAACAAGTTTTACTCTCGTTGACTAATGCAGATCGGTTTCTCCACTCATCCTCTGTTGAGAACTTGCCCCTTGCTCTCTTTTAATAAGTGGGGAGTATGGAACATGCTGTCCATTTCTCTTCCTTCCAAATTTGGATTTCAGATTAATTAACAGAATAAGGCGAGCATCTTTCAAAATTTGATTTTACGTACGTGGATATATATATCATGAAGACTATTAAAAAGAACAGGATGTTTGGTATGCACATCCTGTGAGCACAGAAACTTCTCTTGGTGAGCACAGAAACTTCTCTTGGCTGTCCCCCATATTGAGGCCGGCCAGGGATAGCTCTGAGCACCAAAATCTTAGCGACTAAAAAACCAAGTCTCTTGGTAGGAGAGTGAAGACCCCCTTTTTGTTCATCAGTTTTGTTTTTGTCACTGGGTAACTTTTGAAAATATGTTCAAAACCTGTGCCATCTTGCACACTCCCTCTCCCTCAGTTTGGTGCGATGCCAAAGCTTGGAAGACTTAACCTTTCTCAATTGGAATTTATTAGCTGTAAAAAAATGCTTTCTAGTCTTGCTGGAAGTTGTGAATAGATGGTGAAAATTTCATAGATTTTTTTTTTTTTCTGGTTAGTCTGAATACAAGTTTTTCCTTTTTTTAAGTCCTAAATCCTTTCACATTGCTATTTCGGGCTGGGGGTGTGTTGGGTGACTATCGGATACAAGATAAGATATTGGACATTTGGACAAAATAAACTGTCCTCTTTGAAAAGAAGGGGAAAGTTTCAGTTCCATTAATGCAAATAATTCCCAGATTATTCTAAATCACGTTGGCTAAAATGTCAGCAGTAACTCAGTCAGGCGACAGTGAGGCTGACAGCCCTAAATCCTGGTCCTAGCTCAGCCCCCGTGACTTCTTCGGAAAAGTTAAAAGAGCTCATGGCTGCCTACCATGACAGAGAGAGACACAGAGAAAACATTTCGTTAAGGACAATAGTTAAGAACATTTAGCTTTGTTTCGTGAACAATGTCAAAAGAGGAATTTGGGCGTCATTAGTGGACTTTCTTTTACTGATCTTCCGGATGCACTGGGAATGACAAACACTGTCCTCAGAGTTTTCTGATAATTAGGTGAGGCACTGTGTGTGGTATGCTCCGCACAGAGCCGGAAACGTTAATGTACAGTGAGTGTAAGCTGTGGCTATTACCACTATTTTTAAATCATCTGTTACCATCAAATGATGACTTGTGAATCCCAGCATTCCCTATTCCCAGTGGGACACATGATGAGTCATCCCTGCATTCAAGGGAACTCGAATCTAGGTAGGACCTAGGTGTGCTTTCGGGAAAGGGGAACCTGAAATCCAAAGTGAGCACAGTTTCATTACAGAATGGAATTTGCATTCTATTGGAGCGGTTGTGATTAGTAGGATTGATTTGTTGATGTCGTTTGGTAGTTAGTTACCGAGCACCTTTTACGAGCCAGGCACTTGGCTGGGTGCTCAATATAAAAACACGAAGAAGACAAATACGGTCCCTGCACTCAGGGAGCTTGTATTTTCTTGGGCTGCAGACAAGTAAAGAAGCAGTCGCAATTGCTGAATAAATGCAAGATACAGCTTTCTCTTTGGTGCCTCCTGGGGGTATTTGCTCCAGACTTGGAAGGTCAGGGACAGCCTGGTGGAGAAAGGGACCTTTCAGCTGGGACCTGGAGGAAAACAACGGAATATTCCTGCAGAGGCGCGGGATGAGCCTTGGTCTGTGGCAGAGAGAGCGGGGAGCATTAGAGGAGCTTAAAGGACCCCATTATGGCTGGAGTGTAAGGTCAGGATGGGGGCTGGAGGAGGGCCAGAGTGTGCAAGCCTTGGCAGGGAGACAGGAAACAGCTGCAAGCAGGGGAGTGGCCTAGGTTGCTTTGCATCTAGAAAGATCAGTGTGGCCCACCCTGCGGAGGCTGGATTGGAGGAAGGCAAACTGCAGGCAGAGAGGCCAGTTAGAAGGGGGTCTGAGTAGTGAATGCAGGTGCAAGAGGTGAGAGGGCCTGGACCAGGGTGCTGGTGAATGATGAGCATGATAATAACCACGGAGATAATAATCACCATGATAATAATCACCTACCCACGGAGCACTTCCTGTGCCAGGCACTGCTCTGGCTACCTTATCAATAGTAACTCTTTTAACCTTCACATTACCTTTGGAGGTCTGCGCTATTAGTGTGTAAAATGTGTTATTCCATTGAACAGATGAGGAGCCCCAGGGCCAAGAACTTGCCCAGTTACATCATTGTAAATGGCAGGGGCAGGGTTTGAACCCAGGTGGACTGTCTTGACCATCATGCATAAGTGAGTGGATTCAAGACATATTTGGGAGGTAGAATAGATAGCACTGGATGATTTTGACTTGAGGGTTGGTGATGAGACAAAGCGATGCCTGGTTTCTGGCCTGGGTATCTAGGTCGATGGTGGTTACCTTGACTGAAACGGGGGATACCTAATGGCGAGTAGCCTTGCAATTGAAGATGATGAGAGACAGGTTCTGGACATGCTTGATTAGTGATGCTAATGAGGAGAATGGAAGGTAGGATGCAGATTTCAGCAGCATCATCCCATAGGGGCAGATAAGTTTGCCCACAGGGAGGACCCATAGTTACAGAAGAGCAGAGGGCCCAAGGGAGTAAAACCAACATCTGAAAAGCAGGAAGAGCATCCCAAAGGAGACTGAAGAAGAGTGGTGGTGAGCTGAAAGCAAAGCAGGAGAGCTTGTGCACAGAAGGGGATAAGGGGGTTTCAGGAAAGGAGGACAGGCTCTCAGTGCTCTGCACTTGCCAAGAGGTTTAGAAAGATTAAGGGGGTCCGTCAGATGTAGTACAGTTGAGGTCATTTGGTGACTTCAACTAGAGCCAGTTCCGTGGACTAGCGCGTCTGTAGTCAAGAGTACAGGGCATGGGAAGACCTGGGAAGTGAGCAGCCGGGGAGGCAGCTGTGCAGACCAGGCTTCTAGAATCAGGGCTGGGAAGTAGAGAGTTAGGGAAGCTTTTCTTTTGTCTATTTAAAGATGGGTAAGTAGGCAGGTTTAAATATGGATGGAAAAAGATGCTGATGGGACAGGTGAGGCCCCTGAGGAGGTAAATGGGGACGAGACTGTAAAGGACGTCAGGGTAGGGAAGGAGACAGGCAGAGTGTGGGTGCTGGAACATTGCAAGTGGGAGCGGAGAGCTGAGGAAGAACTGGCCATCTAATTGATGGCTTATTCCTTAGGGGTGGTGAGAGGCAAGGTAGCCTGCTGAAGATGAGGAGAGAGGTGGTGAGACTCTTGGTAGTGGGAGAGATTGCTAATGCCCGTCTAGAATGGGGAGGAGAGCCAACAAGGAAAGTGTGGGGGGATGTGGGCAGCACAGTTAGGTGGAAGGTAAGTGGATGGCACTGCAGGCGGACCGCTTTTTATTGTGCCTCGCTCTATCGGCCTCCGCAGATGTTGCGTTTTTTACAAATTGAAGGCAAGAACCCTTCTCCAGCAAAAAGATTACGACTTGCTTTATGGCAGTGCTCTCTTTATTGTGGTGGTTTGGAAACGAACCCCCAGTATCTCTGAGGCCTGCCTCTAGTTTATACCAAGGTAGAATTCATTGACTTGTTAACCGTTTGAAACTCCAGGTTCTCATCAGCCACTAAAATACTGTTGAACTTTACTTTCTATAATTTGTATTATTAAAAACATAACAAACAGAAAAATACAGGGATTTATTGAAATGCTCTTTAAAACTACTAGCCCTCCCCCGGAGACTCTTAAACACTCCCATAAGAAATCTTGCCCACCACCCCTTATTCAGAATCTGAATGGTGGAGTGTCACATAGTACAAAGGAAATGCTTTAGACAGGGGATCTGGTACCCACCTGGAGAAGTATACGTACAGGTAAGACTGGCTGCATGTGTACTCCTGAATTTTGCCTCATTCGGGCAGCTTCTTGTTTACATAGGTTCCCTATGCCCTCCCCATAGCTGAAATCATGTCATGATTTAAAAAAATAATAAAAAAATATTCTTCCATGCCGACTGTAACTCCTGACTCCAGGGTCAAACCTGTCCTTCCTCTTTGGGCTCATTTCTATTTGGAGATTATAACATGCATTACGTTATTCGACACGGCACAGTAGTTAAGAGCCCAAACTCGGAACCGGAATGCCTGGCTCCGCCACATACCTACTTGTGTGAGCTTAGGTACTGTGTTATCTTCTGCGAGCCTGAGTTTCCTCGGATGTAAAATTGGGAATTGAATAATGGTGCCTGTGCGGCAGCTTGGTTTTGAGAATTTAATGTGTTATCGCTGTAAAGAGGCGTGGGCTCTGGTTAGATGTTTATTGAGTCAAATAAATAAATGTACCTAAGAGCAGTGGGAGAACTTAAGGCATTGACCATCTTACGCCAAGGAAGGTTGGAAGTGTCCTAGACGGCCTGTGAACAAGCACGTCCGTTGGTGAAGGCTGGCTAGGGACTCGGGGCTGACTTCACACCTGCGTCCAGAGCTCTCTGAATGCTTGTGAGATAGTGGCCGACTCGGAGCCTGGAACCCGTCGTGCCTGTGCAGCAGCACATAATGCCATGGACTTATTAAAAGAAGTTGCCGTGTGGCCACTGGGAGTCATAGAATTTCTAAGAGTTCCTTCCTTCCTGACATTGTCCCACTTCTCTGTGCAGGAGACCTCTCAGATTTGAGCAAGATCTGTTCCTGCCTCCTTCAATCCCAGATCCCCCGAGCCTTCCCCTTTCCCCTCGGTTCACCTGGCACCCCATCTCCTTCCACAGGTACTCCTGGTCACCTTTTGTTGTAAATATCTACCTCATAGAACTCTCCCCGTTTTTACCTCAGGAAAAAATGCAGGTACACTCACTTCATTTAATATGCCTGTGCTGTTTGTTTCATTGTGTCAATATGTGTTACTTCATCTATTTTAAGAAACAAGCTCTCAGGCGAGGGTTTGGCTTAACTCATTTATACGGGCGTTAGTAAAATGCTCTGTGGAATTAGAGACACCTAATAAATGCTTTAGACTTTTGAATGATGCTATAATCATTTTAATGGAGGCTGATGTGTGTGTATTTAAACAAATGGCATGTTTTCAGCAACATTCTGGCAAATTAGCAGCTTCTAAATTAAAAAATAGAGTCTATACATAGAAAATGAATTTTGTAAACTGCAGTAACATGCAGTTATATTGCTAAGCTGATTTAAGCAGAGGCTGAAACGCCGTGGTGGAGCGAAATTTATTATTATATTTTACTATATTTGTTTTCTGAAAAGTTGGTTGGCATGGCAGGGGTTAGGTGGGAAAGGGGGGCAAGTTAAAGGCGTTATTGTGAATTTAATGCATATTTTAAAGAGTTAGTTTAAAAAAACCCTTCATATTAGGTTAGCAGATGTGATTTGGCACCACCTCTTGCCGCACATGTGCCCTTTTCATTAGGAATGTGTGCCTGATGTGGTGCAGATGGTATTTAAGCCACTTAGTAATATTTTCCACAACCTGTTTTTAGTAATTAGGCTTGCATTTGCTGGTTCAAAATACTGGACTGCCTTTTGGCAACTTTGTAAACCAAGGAAATTGAAATGTGGTCAGTGCACCAGCAGAGGGCAGTGTAAGGCAGTGTTTTGTTCACAGTCAGCCTCCCCACTGCTGTGTTTCCACGCTGCAGAGCTAGAATGTTCTCAGTTTAGAGATCTGATTTGAGAATTTAAAAAAAAAAAAATTTATTTGACAGTGACACATTTTAAAAGTCCCCTGTTGACTGCCCTCCAGTAAGACAATTTTTCCAGAACAGATTTGAGCTGCAATTTTATTTTATGAATTTAATTTTTTCTTGATTCTTCCATTAACCAGTATGCATGACTGTGCCGTCCGTAAGTCATTTTATTAATTCTCTTAAAAGATATCATATTTAATTTGATGGGATGGTTAGAGCTCCATGCTCCTAACTCCGAAGGCTGCCGGTTCGATTCCCACATGGGCCAGTGGGCTCTCAACACACACATACACACACACACACACACACAAAAAGGCAAAAAAAAAATGTAATTTGATGGGAGATTTTTTTCCCCCTCAGCTCAGTTAGGGAATACTAATGTTTTTCAATTTGAGGGGTTTGCATTGTTTTGAAGACAGGTAGTAAAGTAAAGGTCACTTCTGAGTTGTGTGGTCCAGTCAAGTGTCACTGACCTTCAGAGAGTGACACCAAGGACTGCCTCTCGTTATAGTCTGTTGTGTTATATTCTATTGTGCTGCATAACGTAACACCATTGCTTTTCACACATGCACTTTTCCTAACCACAGCACCTCTCGGTGAACCCAACTCCATGGCTTTCTCATTCCCCTGGTTCCTAGTTTCCCTGACTCTAAAAGCACCATCCTTACCCTCCCCCTTCTCTCTTTATTGCAGCCTGTAAATTCTGTTCACTCCTCTCCCTTGTCTTACATCCCATCCCATCCTCTCTGTTGTGGACTGAATGATTGTGGCCCCCCAGATCTATGTGTTGAAGCTCTGACCCCCAATGTGAGTATTTGGAGACAGGGCTTATGAGCAGGTGATACAGGTTAGTGAGGTCATAAGGGGCGATGCCCTTAGAACAAAAGGAAGAGACGCCAGAGCTCTCTCTGCTATGTGAGGACACAAGCCAGGAAGAGGGCTCTCACCAGGACCCCAGCTGGCTGGCACCTTGATCTGGGAGGTCTAGCCTCCAGAGCTGTGCAAAAATACGTTTCTGTTGTTTAGACCACACAGTCTGTGGTATTTTGTTAGGGCAGCCAGAGCTGAATAAGACACCCTCTTCGTATCTTATGGGGATAAAAGGGACAGAGAAGGGAACCATCACTGTATGTTGGGAGGTAGCAGAGGCTCCACTGGAAAGGACAGGTGGGCTGAGGATTAGTAGAGAGACGGGACCGACCGCCTGTGGTGGGCGTCTGGCCAGGAGGTCTGGGAGAACGAGTGAATGCTTACAATGACTGCTGCCTTTGGTGGAGAGTGAACAGATGGACTCGGATGAAAATGAAGAACGTGAGGATAGATGGCATAGGCTGGGTGAAGCCTTGAAAACCAGTCTAAGTAGTTTGGCCTCGATACTGTGGGGAGCTTCTCAAATTGGGAGATGTCAAACTTGTGTACATGTAGGTGTCTGGGGTAAGCCAAACCACACAATAAGGACAGTGCCTCTCCCTGGGTGCCAGTTTTTCTGGTGTGGCTTCTGTCTTGCTGGGACTTCAGATACATTTCTGGGTATGTATTCTTTTAAGCCTTACTAAGGTGCTTTGATGGGAATGTCCAGGCCACTGGAAGAAAGAGGGCATTGTTAAAAAAACCCTGAGCAAAAACATGGAGAAAGTGGGGGTGGAGCTAGAGTCTCTATTTAGAAGGAAAGACTTTGGGTCGGCCTGCCCCTATTTCCTTCTTCTAGAAATTTCCAAGTGCTCTGTGCCTAATGGTTCATTCTTCACTCATGGCATTCCTGTAAGACAGGTGGCTGCTTTTCAGCAGATGGTAGTCTAGAAACAGAGCTTGTTAACATGTATAGGGTCACAAACTAGTTGGTTCATGTTCCTAGGACAGGGGCCCAGGCCAGGGTGAGCCTCTCCAGGCCTTCCAAGCTACGTAATGTTGGCTTTATAGATGCTGGGCAGAGCGGGGCAGCCCTAGGAGACGGGGCCTGGAAAGACTGTGGCTTCTGATGTTTGGGGAGCTGGTCCTTCAGGTTCTGCCACTTGCCAGCTGTGGAACCTTGAAGCTGACAAATGTACCCTTTATTCTGAGTGAACATCAGATATATGGGTCAATGAAGAAAGGAAAGAGTGGTTACTGGGTAGGCAGACAGCTGTTTGTTTTTAGGCTCTTTCTTGATTAAAAAATTACAAATACCTATTGCCACAGAACGATAGAACTCCAAATTCTATTTCAGAGGACTACACTGATGATTTTTCCCCCTCCTTTTTAAAATAATTTTTTAATTTTTCAATTATAGTTGACATACAATATTGTATTAGTTTCAGGTGTACAACATAGTGATTAAACATTTACTTACAAAATGATCACCTCAATTAGATAATAACTATGTATGGTTACCCATCTGATAACCATACATAGTTATTATAATATCATTGGACATATTCCCTATGCTGTGCTTTCCATCCCCGTGAGTATTTTGTAACTGCCAATTTGTACTTCTTAATCCCTTCACCTTTTTCATCCAAACCCCCAACCCCCTCCCATCTGGCAACCATCAGTATGTTCTTTGTATCTATGAGATTGTTTCTGTTTTGTTTGTTCATATATTTTGTTCCTTAGATTCCACGTATATGTGAATCTTATGGTGGCTGTCTTTCTCTAACTTGCTCCGCTGATTTTTGCATATTATGTTTCATAGTCTTACCACATTTTGGACATTTACACTTTTTCCCTCCTGAGACATGGGGACTTTTATCAGTCTGACACGACCTTATTTATGTGTTTACCTGGTTAATTGTCTCCTGCTTTCACTGCCCAAGAATGTAAGTTCTGTTAGGGCCAGGATTTTGGTCGGCCTCTTGGGTGTCTCCACATTTATGATATGCTTGTAGCACTTGATAAATATTTGCAAATGAACATATGGGATAGTGAACGGGAAGGGAGCAAGTTTTACTGAGCACTGAATTCATTCTCTTCTCCCCGGCTTCTGCTACCCAACCCTTGCTCTGTTGTCAGTGACCCATTCTAAAGGGGATCAGTCTTTGTTATTGGCTCGTTTGCAGGCATTGCCACAGGGGGGCGCTACAGCATCTCAAAAGAAGTGAGCCTCACTTGTCAGTGTGGGTGAGCTCTGGGCTCTCTGATGGAAGTGGACTGTGGAATATCGCCACTGAGCTCCTTCATTTCCCCACAACGGGCTGTGTCCAGCAGAACAACCCAGTTGTTTTGAACTCACTGCCTGGTGGACCCGGCAGTGGATTTTAGGCGTGCAAAGTGGTCATATACCAGGAGAAATCTTTAGTAAATTGAAAAGATGTCCAAGTGATGACAGATCAAGGATCAGGTTTTTTGGAGAATTACATTTGAAGTTATTCCATTGCTGCTTTCTTGTTTGCAACAACAAATTCACTGATTTTCTAAGTAATGGTGGGAGATTGTGGACTGTAAGTCAGATACGGTAACATTACAGTTGAAGAATGTTTTTAAAAAGATGTGCCCTTTTATGTTCTTCAAATACACATGGTAACTAGAACTAGAACAAACTAGGACTAGGACACCTGTAGAAATCCTTCAAGGAATATGTGTTAATAAAGGGATTAAAATGATATGAACTAACGTATTATTTGCCTACGAATGGAATTTCTAGATAGAGATTTCTAAAACCAGTTCTATGAAATAGTTTAACCTCCCCCCTTATGATTTTTAATACTTTTTTAACATAAACTATAACAGCAAAATTCAAAGAAAGTCTGTATTTTAACTAAACAAAAACCGAAATAAGGAGGTGTGATTTCTGAAAACGAGATCTTTTTATTTCCTTCTTTTTCTGCTTTGACAGTGGTTGGTATGACTCTGCTTTCTTTTTGTTAAAACGGCATATTAGAATTTAGATTGTTGCTGCCAGATTTAAAACCCAGTTTGAAACTAACTAAAGTTGATATTAATAGTTTAAATATTAACCCCTATCCCTTGGGTGCCCTTTACATATATGAAAACACAATGTTTACTTATATACCTGAGGACATAGTATTATATATAACACTCTAATTATACCCTCAAGGAGAGGATAAAGAAAATACTAGAGTTTCCCAAAATCTTCACCTCTTTCAACTAGAAGTTGAGTGTTGTTATGTACTTGTGTAAGTAAGCCATTCTAGCAAAAAAAAATTTATTGAAGTAGTAACACTCGCACTGTATGAAATGTTATTGCTAAATTGATTTTCCAAGGTTTCGACCTATTGGCATGCAAGATAAAAGGTGAATTCTTTAAGTTCCGTAAGATGGGATTCAAGAACCATTATGACTGAAAACAAGAGAGTATTTTCTTGGTTGGGCCACACACATACTGACTATACTGATAGAGAGATATGAAGGTTCAAGTGTATTTCTGAATTTAAAAACCCAAAAGTAATAAATGCAATACATTTTACATTAAACAGATTTCCCTGTGATCTTATTATATATATGTATATCCATTTAAATTTACAGTGACATCTTCATTCAAGATTTATTTTTTCCAGGTTAATATTAAGTTGATTTTGAAAGCATATAAGAACTTAAAACCTTCCCTTTTCTCTAAACATGGACTTCATGGGAGTAATACCTAAACAAAAAAATCTAAACTATTTTAAGAATGTTCTTTCTTGGTGGTGAAAATTGTTCTGGTAGCACATTGGAAGCAAGGGTAATGCCTCATAAATACCTCGTTTAACAAGTGCGGTTTTTAATTATTGTGAAAAATAACATGACTGTTGGGGGAAACATAAAATATTCATGAAAATATAGACTTCTGTTTGAGATAGTGAAAAATTGCAGTTCAGAGTGATAGAATAAAGTACAACTCTCAAAAGTACATAAAATAATACTAATGTCATTTCACCTGACAGAATAAAAAATAATTATTCTAATTAATTTTTATATAAAACAACTAATACAAAAAAGTTCCACAGATTAGGGGAAAAGGATGGCTTGACTAGAGGAAGGGAAGACAAATGGGATGAAGAGGCATGTTGAAAGTCAGTTGATGGCTTCAATCTGGGTTCCATCAGTTACTAGCCTTCTTTGGGTAAGTGAAGCAGCTAAGTTAAGCCTCATTCCTCTTCTCTATGATATAAGAATAATAATTCCTGGTTGCGAGGGTGTTGTGATGCTCAGGTGAGATGATTCAAACATAGAGTGAATTAGCTATTACTCTTTGTCTAGATAGAATAGAAAATGTTCAAGTGAAGAATGCACTGTAACCCTAAAATAATCTCCCTTTGGTACGTGGATCGGCCTAGAATTTCTATTAAAAGTCAACTGTAGATTCTTATGCCTTGATTTTTAATGTTTCAAGTTATGAAAAATAAGATAAAGAATGGGCAAGTTAAACAGTTACAGAGAAATTGGAGGAAACCCAATATTCAATGCATTCTGACCGGACATGTGCATTTTGATGAGCAGAGAGGTTTGTGGTTCATTCTGATAAAGAAGATGATGATGACATGACTGTTATTGAGTTCATAAGGTGTGCTATGTAAGCACTATACAGGCAGTGTCTGATTTAATCCTCACTGCAGAGGGAGGGTCAGCCATTAAACTGATTGACAGTTGAGGAAACTGCCTTTTAAAGAGGTTAAGTAACTTGCCCAGTTTATGTGTTGGGGGTCGAAGCCTTTGCCTGACATGGGCACCATGATGGATTTGGGGGTGCCTGTGGTTATATTCTTCGGGACCCAAATCTAACATGGGCTTTTCGGTCCAAATAGTATAATTCTACCATTGACTTTCTTGTTCCTCTTGCCTCTTCTGTTTGTTTCCCCCCCCCCCCCCAAGAAGCATAGTTTTGACAAACTGATGAGTATGTGTGTAAGGGAAAGGCTGTAGCTATTTATATTTAAATTTATTTTAAGTTTCCCTAAATATCTAATAACTATTTTTGCTTTAGTCTCTGTATTGTTTTCCCCTCAATTGCTCACTGCAATTTAATCTGATGATAAGATATATATCATGGAAGGCATTTTCATTCTTGCTGAAAATCAGTGGTTGACGATATGACGAATATATGCAGTGCTAATAATTTGACCAATTTCCTAGCTTGGAGATGATGAATTAAAATGACCTACGAGGAAGGAATTCACATGGGAATCAAACTCCTTAGTAGCTTAACAATGAATTTATCTTTAGAGAGATTATACAAGCTCACATAAACACTCATCCTCACTCAAAAAAGAAGAAGAAAGAAAAAAGAAATACATGAGGCAACAGAATGCAAACAGTGATTTAGTGGAATAATGATGGTTTAGCAGGTGAAAATAACAGTGTTCCAGCAGAGGACGATCAGAGGGCCGCTCCCAGAAACAGAGACAGGCCCCTTTCCCTTTGGGGGGACTGTAGGGTAGGGCTTGAAAGTGGAAGGAAGAGGAGACACTCCTTAAATCTGGCTAGACTTCGTCACACTCACCTCTGACTTTGATCTCTGTGGCAGGAAGCACTCCTATTAAAATTGGAACTTAACTGAGGTTTTCGTGTGTAATTAGGGAACAGAAAAACATGTTCCACAATGGAGCCTCCAGGTCTAATTACCTGCAACCTAGTTGTACCTTGATGGCAAGAAGTGAGCCACCAGGAGCGTTTATTACCGACGTGCTGCATTTCCTTATGAAAGACACTGGGAGCCTTTTGGGAAGCTAGCTCCAAACAGAAAAATATCTCAGAATCATCAACAACAACACAAAGATTTAGAAGTATGGAAGACAGATTTGTAGAAAAATGGAGAAATTGGACTTTAAAAAGTGATGAAACTTTTGGACCTCCATTCAGTTGGAACTGCTTTTGGCTAGCGTGCTCCTACATTGGTGCCCCTTTCAGAGCAAATTGTAGCCCTCTGGATGTTAACCTACATGGCCCTTAGCTCCACTAAGGGGCATGTTTTCAGACATGCCTGGTTTTTAAGGCTGGCTGTCAGCGTAAGGCATCTAATCTGTATGAGGAGCTCTGGATGTGGTCCAGCAGTTGGCAGGGAGATAGCCACTGAGAAACAGCCTTGTCTAGGTAATTGCTTGAAAAAAATAAAGACCCTTCATCAAACCCCTTTCATTACCTCCGGTATTCCCACTAGGAAAAAAGGTTGGGTAGGAGAAAGTATGAGAATACTGATGGTGGTTATTTTTTTCTCTTTTAAAACTAGCATTTTACTGTAGGAAGATAGTCATTGATCAAGGAAAAGAGAAGAAAGGAAACAGGACAAAGATATAGATTTTCACGCTCTTCGGCGTCTTCTCTGTTAGTAAATTTGAAAAACCATATGTAAAATGATTACATTTTGAAGGCTCATGTCTGAAGCAAACAAGTCCTTAATAAAATTTTCTCTGTTAAGAAGCAAGAGATGATTAACTGGATGTAGAGGGTCTTATGTTCTGTGACTTTTTCCTGAGAAAATGGGGAGAGGAGTTATTAATGCCACTCATAGTGCATTTCTCACCATGTTATTTTCTGAAGGAGTACTGCAGCGATTTTGTGTTGTTTTTTTTTTAATCGTGTTCCGATAAATGTAGGCTTTTCTAAAAAATAAAAGCAAAGAGGAAAATCCCCAAAGCGCTGAGAAATAAAATTAGGGATTACTTTTGAAGACTGTGCTCGTTTGGATGTGATCATATCCATTTTGCCCTCTGAAATTAAATGGAGTATCATTCTTTAAAAAGGGCTTTGGACCAAGTCAACCTCTCCGAGTTTCTTTCCTAGGGTAGTTCTGGCAAGTGTATTCTTGTCAGTAACAGGGTTTAGGCAGCTTTTCAGGATTATTGTCGGTCCTTGAATTCGCAGCAGGCATCTAGTTAGTTTTGTCAATCTG
Organism: Rhinolophus hipposideros; assembly: GCF_964194185.1. Lineage (NCBI taxonomy): Eukaryota > Metazoa > Chordata > Mammalia > Chiroptera > Rhinolophidae > Rhinolophus > Rhinolophus hipposideros. The sequence goes on from NC_138064.1 coordinate 13,653,462, forward strand.
ATCATTCATGTATAAACTATCCACATAACTTGTTGAAAAACAGAACACAAAACCTTGTTAAATCAGTCATTTGGTATCAAAAACTGATTGTTTATTATAACATTCAACTATTTTTTAAAAAGGAATTAAATCAAATTGACTAGTGTGAGTTACAGAGTAAAGAGAAGAAAAACATAACAGGTGAAATAAAGGAATCTGTTTTCCGCATGTTATTCTGGTAGGAATATTTCCCAGGGCACATCACCCTTACAATACGACGGTGGGTAAGTTGTTAACTGTTTTTAAAATTCTACTTCTAAGGGTATTTGTCATCATCAGAGGTAACCTTTTCTCTTGCTTCAGATGTGTTAAGTCTTTACACTTATTAATTCTTTTATGTAGTGTTTGTAGTTTGTAGAAGGAAATTGATTTTCTTGTAATGGGAAAATCATCGCTCCTATTATGACATAAAACTTTAATTTGATGTCTCCTTCACTGACCCAAGCTAATTACAACAAATACATGTTAACAAAGTGAGTAAAGTTCTTTCTTTCATGCATCGATTTTACTACTCAGGGCTGCCCCAGAAAGTCTTAAATGAAGGTGCTGTTCTGTTATCGTGTGTGTGTGTGTGTGTGTGTGTGTGTGTGTGTGTGTGAGTGTGAGTGAGAGAGAGAGAGAGAGAGAGAGAGAGAGAGAGAGAGAGAGAGAGAGAGAGAGAATGAGAACTCTGACAGGCAGTGAAATGTTGCTGCTCAGGGGGAAACTTGAACTCCTCAGATTATCAGCTTCTAAGGAGCAAAGAAATATTAAAGGGGTTATTGGTAATGGTCAGAACACACAACAGCTGAAAAACATGGACAGAGCTTCCTCTTTAATTTGGGCAGATTGGAATGCACTCCCCCCAAATCAAACGGAAATAGTAAAATTTAAAAACTTTTATGAGTACCCAGCTCAGCTGCACCTGGCTTCCCTAATTGCCTTCAACCCGTCATTACTGTCGAGGCAAGATGTTTAGCCACCAACAGCCCTTATTAATGTATAATAGGAATTTACTTGTAAAACAGAATTATTGGGATGGCATGATGTCATAAAGACAGAGTGCTGACATTTTAGATCGTTTTATATAGGAATGTGGAATTATAATTTAGGAGTGGGCTATTCCTTTGGTAATTAATCACAGTTTGGGGCGGCCTCGATGTAGGCGAGGCATACGGATCGCACTGGTCCTCCGTTAACGTCTGTGTTTGTGCCAATGCACGTCATTCTCATGAATTATCTGTGAAAAAGAAAAATCTTCTCTACCATGTTTTCCTGAAAATAAGACCTCGCTGGACAGTCAGCTCTAATGCGTCTTTTGGAGCAAAAATTGATATAAGACCTGGTCTTATTTTACTACATTATATTATGTTATACTATTACATTGACCTGGTCTTACAGTAAAATAAGACCGGGTCTTGTAATAATTTTTGCTCCAAAAAACACATTAGAGCTGATTGTCCGGCTAGGTCTTATTTTCGGGGAAATACGGTAGTAACCTGTAAATGTGCAGAACCTGACCATAGCAGGTGTAAATAAAGGAAAGGTTTCAGCAGGGCTGTTGCCATGATTTCTGTACAAATGTCAAAGCCTTAGAATTATAAAAATATCTGCCAATTTTCTTCCCTATCTCAATGATACAAGAAATGGGATACATTAATTTTGCTGGACCTCAAACTTGGAATCTGTCAATATGGCTCTGTGATTAATGGGTACAGACGTTTACCTGCCTCATAAAGATAATGTGCCTTGATTACTGCGCTCTGTTTGCAGAGCAATAGTTAACATAATGTCAACACTTTCATTGTAAACCCCATTTTTGGAGGGGTTTATAACTTAGCCATAAAAAAATCACTCGAGATGACACTTTGAATATGAGTTCTTAGTCCTGGGGGATGAAGATATTTAAAGGAATAGATTTAAGTGTTCCATTTACCTATTTTTAGGTTTATGAACACCTAAGCTGCATATGAAAAGTTCAAGTTTTATATACTTTATAGGGAAAATATTTTAATAATAAAGAGGGTCTCTTATTGCTCATTTTGTTCAGTTTTTCTGGGAAAATACTCTCTTCTTAGGTGTTGGATCATTTATTTTAAACCAGAAGAGAACACTTTAAACATGGTTATGATACATATCAGAAGACATTTAAAAAATCATTCAGTGTTAATGTCTTTGGGATTTTATGCCAGTGAGCCACATAAAGTTATGTTTTAGGTCAACAGTAAGAATTCTAAGACGGAGCTTGAAATATGCAAGCCTTGGAAAGTATAATATGAAGTAAGAAACCACCTTGGGGAAGACGACAAACATCCTTTTTGAATTAGAACCTACATTTTCTCTAGTTTCAATGTGAGAGGAAGTCGCCAAGACCTGCTCTTTGTTAAGTCCTGAGGTGTGATTGCATGGAGGTACCTACTCACCTTTGTAGGGGTCGGGGCAGGGCGCCACCCTCAGGAGTTCGGCCTTTCTGTCCTTTCAGGGAAGGACGGAAGGATCCCTTGTGGTGGTTGTGTACCGTACTGTCTTCCAGTTTGTGAGAGCAAAGGCCGGGAAGCCAGGATAAACTAACTGTTGGAGTTTGAGGGGCGTTGGATGGGACGCTGTGGTCAGAACCCCAACTTTTGAAGTGGGTGTTCAGCTGCCACAATTTACTTGATGTGTTAGATTGCTTAAGGGTTTTAATTTTAAAAGTCATCCTACAATCCTTTGTAATTGGTTCCAAAGCCACCCGTTGGTCTGACCAAAAAAGGTTTGGGTTAGTTTGTTTTTGTCTTTGTGTGGGATAGGGAGGCTTTCTTGTGCCATAACATCAGTAACAGAATACTGTTAAGTCTGCTGTGATGGGCAAGTGTTTTTTCTTCCTTCCTCCCATCATCCATCCTCCTTCCCTCCCTCTCTCCTTTCCTCCCTTCCATCCACCTTCCCTTCCTTTCTCCATCCCTTTCTCCCTACTTTGCTTCCGTTGGAAATAATGATATTCCTTTTAAGGCAGCAGTAACAAACCATTACAAGGACAGAAAAATTTTTGGAGCCCACAAACAGCAAGAGGGCTTTTCCAGAATCTTCAGCAGGCAACCAAAAGGGTTGCAGTGTGGTGGTTATAAGAAAGGCATGTATTTCAGGTACTAGTACCTGGAATATTTATCAAAATATGCTCATAATTGTTTCTGCCCTCATTTAATCACCCTGGGAAGGAACCAACTATATTTTTATATAGATAGATGTGTTACCACAAAATGTGAAACACAGAAGTAGTACCTGTAATTTTTAGGTTGATTGGCATTAGACGTACCAGTTTGCTTGAGTAACGATGCAGGGCCCTAGATAAATGTGCTGAGTTTATGGGAAGCCTGACTTCTTTGAATATCTGCTCACATATAGAACTTTGGAAATGTCGCTGATGGCCTAAAAGTTAAGGCAGAAGTAGGTTTAATTGATAACCATGATGAATAAGTATGTAGCACTGAATTTTGAAAAATAAAAAACAATACAGTGCACTTGTTGCTTTATGTCATATGTATTTTAATCCTCACAACCCTAGGAAGTAAATTGTTTATTCTGTCCCTACAGCTCACATTTTTTGTGAGCTGGAATAGGAACCCACGTCTGTCTTACTCTAAAACCCACAGTGTTTCTATTTTGTATTGACAACTCAGAGGTCATGTACTCATGAGTAAAATAGTAATAGTTATTCGTTAATTCATCAGTAAATATTTTTGAGCACCTATCATGTGATAAGCCTGGTTCCACTGACACAATATGAACAAGACAGCCTTAAAAACTTTATAGCCCTCAAGAGTTTATAAACAAGTATTGGGGTACTAAAAGTATTGGGGTGCCAAGAAGTAAATAGGAAATTACAAACTAGGTATAAGAGCTAAAATGAGGGACCTCAAAAGACCCAAAGAGTATTTCTGGAAGAGGTGTTCCGGCAAAACTTCCCGAAAGCTGAAAAGCTGAAGGAGGGGGGACCTTAGTCAGTTGGAGAGAATTGTTGGGGGGCAGGGGCAGATACATAAAGAAAAGCGTTTTAATCTGGAAGTACTACAAATGCAAAGTAGGTGAGGAAAGTATTTAAATTGGGAGAGGTTGGGGCCCTCAACTGTGGTCAGGAAGGGAAGAGCCCTTGAATTGAGTTTTAAGGAGTTCTGACTGTTTTGAGGGCTATTCGAAGGCGAAGGCGTTGGAAGGCTTTGAGCGGAGATGAGGTGGTTAGATTAACAGTTGAGAAGCTGGCCCTGACTGCCTATGGGGCATAGAATAGATGGGGGGGCACTGGAGCCAAAGGCCCGTCATAGTTGCGGTGACTGGGACCCAGAATGGATGCCAGGGATCCTTGGCGATTTGTGGGATGTGAGGGGTAAGACTCCAGGCAGGAATCTTGACAGGTGGCTGGGCGGATGGTAGTGCCTTTCACCCAAGAGAGATTGAGAGGACAGTGACCAAGTACAGAGGAGCAGGTGATGCCTCCAATGTTGAACGTACTGGCGCCAGGGGAGTTATCATATACATGTCTGATAGACAGCTGAAGTCAAAGAAAGAGATTTGAGAGCCCTTACTGTACACGTACTGTGTTTCCCAGAAAATAACACCTAGCTGGGCCATCAGCTCTAATATGTCTTTTGGAGTAAAAATTATAAGACTTGGCATTATGTTATGTTATATTACATTACATTACACTGCACTACACTACACTACACTATATTATTGTACCCGGACTCATAGTAAAATAAGACCTGGTCTTATATTAATTTTTGCTCCAAATGACGCATTAGAGCTAATGGTCTGGCTAGGTCTTATTTTCAGGGAAACAGTGGTAGTAACTAAAACCACAAGAGATATAAGAACATGTGCAGTGAGAAGAGACGAACACACAGGAAGATCCTCTATGATAAGGACACTGTCAGATTGGACAGAAAAAGGGGAGCCCACACAGAACAAAACGCATGGCCAGAGGCAGGAGAGCAATGGTGCCATGGTCTGAATATTTGTGCCTACCTCCACCCCCCAATTCATATGTTGAAATCTTAACTCCCAAGGTGATCCTATTAGGAGGTGGGACCTTTGGGAGGTGATTAGATCATGAGGGTGGAGCCCTCACGAACGTACCATTTTTAAGGTTGAAAGTAACTTTTGAGGTCAACTTGTGTAGCCCCTTAATATTACCTCAGTCATTGATACACAGGTACTCAATAAACATTTATTAACTCTGATACCAGCCAGGCATGTAGATTAACAGGAGCTTTACGATACTGATCTTGCTAAGAAAGTATAAAAGTGCAGAATTTTGTTGTTAGTAGAATGTCATAATATGCAAATATAAAGAAATAGAAAAAATGCAGTCTGTTAAATTATTTTTTCCTGTTTGGGAAGATGAAAGACACACTATAATGCGTGCTGCATCCTTCTCTGCAAGTTTCTGAGCACTTCACACTCCTTCGCCTTTATATTTTACTAAGTTTCTCCACGTTGTTGTTGCCTCGGGTCTTGTCCCATGTTGCTCTGGGCAGTGTCAGGCACCTGGCCAAGGTGCAGAAATAGAACCAATGCCCCCGGCCCCACCAGCTTCCCCAGGAGTATGGGCACTGCATTGTCCAAACCCAGGTCCCTTCTGAGTCCCTAAAATCAACCCCCCGAAGCCACGGTGGATGGGTAGAGCAAGCCAGTGGATGTGGCAGTCACTCGCCATGTTGGTGCTGGTGTGTCCAAATCTTGCAACCAGAAACTCTTGGCTCTTCCCCTCCTGCTCATCCTCTGCAGTGTAGACCTTCCCAGACCCCTCCAAGGTGGAGCTAGACAGGGTTGCTCTCTTGCAGTTACTATATTTCTGCATGTGTTTTCTCTCATCCTGATGGCATTGTCACACAGAGGGAAGGCACCCTTCCAGGCTTACTGAGCAGTGGGACACCCAGCTTAGCCTGTCCCCCAAACCTGAACTTGACTTGGTCACATTCCACGTGTGTTCTCTGCTGCCCTGAGGCTGCAGGAATGCCAAGCATCCTCTCTGGCTGTGCCAGCTGCTCCTTCTATGCTGTTCTCCATGGGGTTTTCGTGACGTTGCCCCAACTTGACCAGTACAGGTAGCTAATATTGCTAGAGGTCGTGATCGGATTATAAGGAACAAAGCGTTTAAAATAGGGCTTGCTGCATAATGAACATAATTAAATATTTCGTAATTAAACAATGTTGAGAGGAGTGAAGTTATTTAGCATTTAATCCATCAACAAGCCTTTACTGATGTGCTTATGAACTGACCGTCGTTGGTTTTATTGTAGTTATTGCTAACCCACAGGTAAACTTGCAAGTCATTTTTTCCTGTGTGGAGACTTGCTACTTGCATGATTCTTCATAATGAATTCTTTTAAATGATAATATTGACATTCTCTTTTGCTCCCCATGGCTTACTTTTTCAGCATTTTGCAACATATTCCTCATTGCCGCATGCCAGTGTCACAGAAAACTGGAAATGAACTTGTACTTTGAGCAGTGACTTAAGATGTGATTAAAAATGGAAGCAGGAGGCGGCCCGGTGTGATGTGTGTGATGGTATTTCAGGAGTCACGGCCCAAGTGAGGCAGGTCTTTTAAATTATCTGGATTTTAGATTTCTTAATTACAGTTAACCCTTGATTAATACGGGGGTGAGGGGCGCCGACCCCCATGCAGTCACAAAACCCATATATAACTTTTGACTTCTCCAAAACTTAACTACAGTTGGCTGTTCGCATCCACGGATTCAACTGACCACAGATGAAAACAGTCTTTTGGATCCTCGGTTGGGAATCTGCAGTAGGGAAACTGGAATGTGAAAGTACTTTTATCCACCTGTGGTCGGTTGAGTCAGAGTCCAAAACCCTCTGATCCAGCCAAATCTTCTTACAGATACTGTGTTTCCCGGAAAATAAGACCTAACCGGAAAATAAGCCCTAGCATGATTTTTCAGGAGGACATTCTTTGAACATAAGCCCTAATGTGTCTTTTGGAACAAACGTTAATACAAGACCTGGTCTTATTCTTGGGGGAACATGGTACGAAGGGCCGACTGTATTTATTGAAAAAAAAACCCACCCATATATAAGCTGACCCATGCAGGTCAAACCAGTGTTGCTCAAGAGTCAACTGTATAAAGAAAGGAAGTGGAACATGGTATCTCTCAGGTCCCTACCAGTTCTAAAAGTTTATTATTCTAGGTCCCAGGCAACTATTTGGATGGCTTTTTGTTCCTACAATTCGTGAATAATTCCACTGGCTTGAATATCAAAGTGGGGTGGGGTAGGGTGGGGAGACTTCCTACTAATACTCAACTAACCTCCTGAGACAGGTTCTCTTCCTGTCCAGTACTTTACACTGTCCAAAAATTTTTTATCATTGTCTAGTGGTTAAAAAAAATGGGTAGGAAATGAAGTGTTTGGATTCATGTTCACAAATGTAGGATTCTTCTCTTAAACTTCCTTTCTGTTCCGTGTCACTGAAACTCAGGTTAGAAAACAACCAAACTAGCTCCTTTGTGTATTCCCTGTCAAGTGTCCCACTCTCCACGAGTCGAACAATCAGAAGTACAATCTGGTAGTAATATAATCTATTCGCCAAGTAACGGTGCCTTTTGAATAGCATTTCAGCTTATTTACCACAAGAGGGCAGTGCAGGTGATAGAATGAAGGCAATGGCTTCTGCAGAAATAATAACAACGTTTGTAACACTAGTTTTCAATTTACAAAGTGTTTTACACACAGTGTTGTGACGGTCTCAGCAGTTCTCTGTGACAAGTAAAATAGGCATAGTTATTCCCATGTCATAGATGGAAAAACTAAAGCTAGAAAGGCTTAAAGATGACTTGGATCGAGTTGTGCAGCTACTAAATGCTGTCCAGCGCTTGAACCAGCCAAATCTTCTTACCTGAATCTAGGTCTCTTTCCACCATGCCACTCTGCACTTAATGGTGTATTATCATCCTTCCAGTGACCTCTGCAAGTAGAACTGGAAGGCTGTACAAAAGCTGAGAAAACATGTTCCATGGCACCAGTTCTCAATTTTTTTTGCCTGACGCAACATCTTGGGAAAGCTTTCCAGCTCCCTATGCGTCCTCCTGTTCTGGAAAGATGGGAAAGAATGGGAATGTTTGCCTGGTAAGTACCACCATGAACAGCCGTCATTGCAGCTCAGTTATTTAGATCTATATTATATAGTGGGTCTTAAACAGAAAGGAGATGGGTGGGAAGGAAAACGAGAGAGGTCAAAGTAAAGAAGAAACTGGACCTGGAGGTACGTAATTCAAGTAACTACTTTCGTTTCCATGGTGAGTTTGGATGTTCCCTGTGGACTCCCAGAACTCCACCCCTTTAGATCTCAAAGGAGACAGCAGGATACGTAAAGGCACAAGCAAGGCTAAATCAAAACGAAACAAACACCCCATTATTGGTCATTCATATCAAGTTCTCAAATCCAAAACCTACTAGCATTGGAGGGCCTGCAGGCAGTCCCACAAGTGGTCACTTTGCTGGGTGACTTACACACAGAATTTATTCTAAAGGGATTTTGCCACCTTTTTTTCTCCTTTGGTAATTAGGGTGATTCTGTCAGATAATTAATTTTAAGTGTTTTTATTCATTTGTTGGGAAAAAATAAAAGGCTCAAGTAGCAGCCTGTGGTTATACCAATTGCACAATGATTCATGAATTCAGATTGAAAACTGGAGTAGGTACAATCAATATGTGAAAAATAGGAGCAGCCTAATTGCCTTTTTAAATCAGTAAAATAATTAAAGCCCTTATAGTCTGGCCAATTAATTGTATAGTCGGCTTAATAAGGAAAATGCTTGAGAAAGATGAAATTACAATACCAAAAGCAACTAATAGCTGAAAAAAATTTCCTAGTGTAATTGATTAATTATCCTCCTCTTTTTCTCTTAAGACACTAAACATTTAGTAAATCCGTGTAGTTCCAGTTTAGTCAGCATTCCTATTGTAAAGTGCCTGTGTTACAATTTTTCAGTCATCATTTCCTTAGATTCCAGTGTGAGAGTTGTTGTTGTGTTTAGTAAAAGAATACAAATATTTATTTTAAATGTTTCTTTAAACAGAGTCTTAGTGGAGGGTAGGGCTCACTAATGCTGTACAGCTGGGTTTCGGGACTTGAAAATTGGTTGTCGTCTGCATTCGGGGTCCTCTGCAAATACTCAACAGCAAAGAGAGAAATCCCATCTGACAAGAAGTCTCTAGATACGGATTTATGCAATAGGATGTAATGTTTACTTGGATTTGCTATGATCTACCTGGGAAATTTTTCCTATTATACCTTTATTAAAAGGTTCTAAATACATATTAGCTCGATGTTTTCTTATGGAAACAGCTCTAAGGAATCTTTAACTTACTCATTTCCAAAAGGGAATTTTTCAAAGAGAGAAAGACAGCAGTTGTGTAAGCATACCAGAGAAAAGGTACGAACATAATACATTTAGAACTAATATTCTGAATTCTGGCTGGATTTTCTTTCATTCTCATGTTGATGCAAATAGATAACATAATTGTTATCCTAACCGGAATTGAGAATCTGCATCTTATTCTGATGTCCTTAAATTAAACATTTGATCAGTCTTTTTTAGCGAAGCCTGTCGTGGGAGGAGTTGGGTATTGGCGCGTTCTCTCTCTCTCTCTCTCTCTCTCTCTCTCTCTCTCTCTCTCTCTCACTCTCTCTCTCATTTTCTCTCTCCTTTCTGTTTAGCCTGCATTGAACCTTTGGCCTTACCCCAAGTGTATGGGTGGTATATGGTTTAAAATTGATATATTAATGTTGAATTTTTATTGTCACAGTTTCTGTTCGTGCTCCTTTCAAACCTTTCATTTATTTGTTTCTGAACCTTGGATATCTCATAAAAATGTCACCATTGTGGTTGAACATTAAGCACCTTCCCATTTTGCCCTGGGCCGTTGAAATAAATTTGGACCAGGTGCTCTGTTCATAATGGAGCCCCTTGAAGTGCTCTGATAATGAGCCGGAGCGGAAGCTGTCAGCCTTCAGCTGGCCTGAAGAATGCAATTAGAGCACTTTTAATACTGTGGAGGGACCCCATCCAATCAAGGCCATTCTGAGTTAAGCCAAGCCTAGAATCTCAAACATGTACTTTTAAGCGTGTGAGCCTGGTCTTTGCACTGAGAATGGGGAGAAAGCATTCCCGTATAATGGATTCATTTTGAGTCAAAGAGAAAACATCTCTTCCAAATGCCAATGAAAGTTCTCTCATCCGTCCTCTTACGTTAGTGTGGCCTTATTTATGGTCTGATGTCACTGTGACCAAGATAGCTAATGTCAAGTGAAGTGTCAAATCGGTCAAGTCCTTAGCAAGACCACTTAGCTCAATTTTTTTTAATAGCAAAGAAGAAAAAATTGGATTCATTTAAATATCTTCATATAGGGAGTGCTTCAGTAAAGCATATTCACTGTACGAAGGTATTAAAACGAATGTTGTCTATTATATGTTGAATAAAGCAAGTCATTTACAGGACAAATTTACAGGACATTATGAACAGTGTGATCCTGTTTTTTGTTTTGTTGTTTTTTGGTGTGGGGGAGACCAACCAACTACAATATACATTTACAGGTGCATAGAAAAGGTTTGGAAGAATTCACACCAAATTGTTAATGGTAAAAATAAGGGAAAGTGGGATGGGGATAGGTTACATTTTTTACTGTCTCTCTCTATGTAATTTTAAATTATTTTCTCATTTACTTAACCAATAATTTTTATATTCTTGGGTAGGTCCGCTCACTGTCAAGCCAGTGACTTATTGTAGGTACATAAATGAGCTTCTCTTCAGCGGGAGGAGGCAGGAGGCTTGCGTTTGTTATTCCCCGAGATTCTGGGTTACAGTAATGAGAGAAGTTACCACCGAATGAGAGCTTCGCGTTCATCATTTCAGATAACCCTCCCAATAGCCTTACTGCACAGATACTCGCTTTACAGCCCAAGACACACAGGTTCAGAGACAGTCATTGATTCGCCAGGTCACACCTTTGAAGTGAGGTGTTAGGATTTGAACCCAGGTCAGCTCAGCTCCAAAGGTGATGCCTGTAACCCCTTCTCTCCTCCCTGCTTGGTTTGTGAGGTGAGTTCTTTAAAAGCTGATTTTATTTCCAGGGTCACCTCATCCTTCTGTCCTCGATTTCTTTCCAGAAAATGAAGACATACTCGGGAGTAGTTGTTACTGTTGTTAATGGTTGACATTTCTTACAAACACTTGGACCAGCCCCTGAAAAGTCTCATTTTGGGGCCTGTAGGATTAACAGTGGATTCGCCAGTGAGGGAGAAGCATTTGTCCTAAAATGAGCCCATGTGTAAGAATGTCAATTCAGTTTCAATTGAAAAATAGATAATTTCACACAGCAGGCAAGGTGGGTGATATCCTCATTAATAAGAAATAGAATGCAAACTTTAAAGATCAGAATAACTATGAAAGTTCTTTTATAAACTCCCAATTGCTGAACTTAAGCTGATCGCTTACTCAGATGTCTCATTTCTTCTAACACATTTATTATTTAATAAGCCCAGAATCTTTTTTTATTCCTTAAAAATACAAAGCTTATTCCATAGACTAGAAATCTCTTTTCTCTCTGTGTGTGTTTGCATACATATGTATACAAATATGTATTGCTGTTTCTTTTTTTTTAAAACCCTACACATTTCTTGTTTCTCAGATTTTACTTAGCTTAGATTTCTGCTTCATATTTCTGCTTTCCTGTTGGCCTTGTAAGGTGTTATGCATAATATTAAAATCCCATTTCAGGTTTCACCTCTATTCCACAACTCAAACTTTGGAATTATTCCTGTGAAAGAAATAATTAATTACTCGGAAAGTAGAAGTGTGGTTGCCAGGAGTTGGGGGGAATAGGGAGTTATTGTATAATGGTTATGGAGTTTCAGTTTACAAGATGAAAGAGTTCTGGAGATGGATGGTGGTGGTTGTACAACATTATGAATGTATTTAACACCATTGAACTGTACACTTAAAAACATGTAAGATGGTAAATTTTATGTTATGTGTATTTTACCACAAAAAAATTGGGGAAAAAAAAACTTACTAAATTTAGCCATAAGTGAGCCTCATTCAGTGACCGGAACTAACATTTAATGGCCCTTTTTCTGACATCCTAACACTGACTTGTTAACTTATCTGGGGCAAAGTAATGTATTAAGGCCAAATAATTTAAACATTCTCCTCCAGAAGCCTAAAAATTTAGCATTTGAAATTTTACAGTACCTTGTATAACACTGTCACTTAGCTATATTTTTATATAGCATAAGAAAGTGATAGAATACATTGGAGGGGGAAAGCATCCTCTCTGAATTCTTAAGTGAAAAAAAACCTATTCTTTTTGAGCCCTGACTCCAATGTAAGTGATTGGGTTTACTTGGCATTTGGTTTCCTTTTCATGATACAGTTTCTTTCCAGTTGTGAAGATTTTTCTTAGGTTTGCTTCTAATCAGTCACTTGGACCATGTAATCATGCGGCTTCTCATCCTTTGCTGCAAGGAATTCATAGATTCAGCGTGTGGGAGGTTAGTTGCTTTGAAACCGGCCACCAGAGAGCGCTTGTCCTTCTGGGGTTACCAGCCAGCCTCCCCCAGGCAGGGAGAATGGTGCCGATGTGAAATTAGGGACATAAACAGCGATAGTCAACATGACGAGGGTCCTGTAGTCCCCAAAAGGGGTATACCTTGGTGGTTTTAAGTGCCACCTTGTGAAATTTTCTGCGAAGGAGAGGAGAAGATTTTAGGCCAAACCATTAAGAGAGTCAGCTCAATACACTGCTTAGATTTAAAGTAAAAATAAGCAAAATGCAAAGATTTAGGTCCAGAGTCAGGTGGGGAGAAATGTGGTCATGGGCATTCCCGTGTGGGGGTCAAGGGGCAGCAGCCTGAAGGCACCACACTGCAGGGCAGATATGAGGATGGGCCCCCCCCCCCCAAGTGAAGCTGCAGATATAAAAGATCCTACAAATAAGAGCTTTGGCTGGGGTGGGTGGGGTGGGTGGGAAGTCCAGAGACTGGGTTTCTAGCCAGGCCCTGGCTTTCCTAGCTCTGCACACCCCATCTTTCTGGGGATTGGTGGCTCGTTTGAAAATTTAGGGGAGTCGGCAGTCGCCGTGCTGCCGTCGCACTCTAACGCCAGTGCCGCCTCTAGAGAGCTCCAGCCGAAGGAGAAGGGGGGTAAGTAAGGAGGTCTCTATACCATGGCTCGTACAAACAGACTGCCCGCAAATCTACCGATGGTAAAGCCCCCAGGAAGCAACTGGCTACAAAAGCCGCTCGCAAGAGTGCGCCCTCTACTGGACAGGTGAAGATACCTCATCGTTACAGGCCTGGTACCGTGCGTGGCACTCGGTGAAATTAGACGTTATCAGAAGGCCACTGAACTTCTGATTAACAAACTTCCCTTCCAGCGTCTGGTGCGAGAAATTGCTCAGGACTTCAACACAGATCTGCGCTTTCAGAGTGCAGCTATTGGTGCTTTGCAGGAGGCAAGTGAGGCCTATCTGGTTGGCCTTTTTGAAGATAGCAACCTGTGTGCTCTCCATGCCAAACGTGTAACAATTATGCCAAAAGACATGCAGCTAGCACGCCGCATACGTGGAGAACGTGCTTAGGAATCCACTATGATGGGACACATTTCATTCTTAAAAAAAAAAAAAGTGTCTCTTCCTGTTATTGGTAGTTCTGAATGTTAGTTATTTTTTTTTCCATGGGGTCAAAAGGTACCTAAGTATATGATTGCAAGTGGAAAAATAGGGGACAGAAATTAGGTATTGGCAGTTTTTCCATTTTCATGTGTGTGTGAATTTTTAATATAAATGCAGGGACAAAGCATTAATGCAAGTCAAAAGTTTCAGTGAACAAGTTTCAGCAGTTCAACTTTATAACAATTATAAATAAACCCGTTAAATTTTTCTGGACAATGCCAGCATTTGGATTTTTTTAAAACAAGTAAATTTCTTATTGATGGCAAAAAAGAAGGGGGAGTCAACAGATCCTCTTCAACTGTAATGAGTAAAATCCAGGAAATAACAGTATTGTATTTTATGTGAAAGAAAAATTGTGGGTCATACATTCCCCCTCCTCCACCCAATACACATAGTGCTAATTATAGAAGTCACACATATGCCAACTGGAGCAGTTCTGGAGTCCCCTGTCCTTACCCACTCCACCCCCATTGGGAACGGGGTGGGAAGGGAAACAAGGTGAGAGAGGTCTTTCTGTTTTTTCCTAAATACAATTACTTTCTGTCATTCACACAATGTAATTGCAATTTTAGCCTCTTTAAAAAATATGTATCCAGAGAAAAATCTGGAAGGTATGTGTGTATGTATAGAAACCGGTTCTTTAAAAATTAAAATTGCAATACACGTGCATGATGAAAAACTTAAATGATACAAAGAAAGGGAAACTCATCCTCCTCGATCCCTTAACCGCATCCCAGCTTTTCCAAACAGCCTCTGTTACGTCTTTATCTTTACTTCTAAAATGTTAACTGTGGGGTTTTTTGGGTGTGAAGGGAACTGAATTACTGGTGCTTTACATTTTCTTCTTCATGTTTTCTATATTTTCTAATTTCTGCAATTATTTCTAGGCTTTTTATTTTTTTAAGTTTTGTACGAGGATTTGTATCTTTATCTCCAAAGTGAAGCGATACCAATCGCCATTAAAGACCTGTGTTTGGAAATTGTTTTATGCGTTGCAAGCATGGCGTGGCATGGAGTCATATCCATAAGTAAATATGGTAACAATTATTTTAAATGAACTTTATTCTCCAGCTTGAACAGATTAAATTCTATAGCGGGCTCATGCCATTTCTTTAATTGCATTAATTATTTATTACATACTAGCATGCATACAGTTCAGTTGGTCTGGGGGAAGTTGATTATAGCAGCTTGTTTCAAGTCAGTTTTACACCCTGGGCTGACAACATTATCACACTTTCTCACTGAAATGAAAGAGCTTGGATTGTGCTCCAGGGTAATTATAACAGATGCAAGGTTAAGGTGCAAGCTCTGTTTGAAGCGTATCCACCATATTTATACTGGGATCCAGTTTTTGCAAGCAATATGGATTTCCTTCATGCATCTTCTTGAAAGTTCTTCATTTGGGCAGGTTTCACAAAGGAGGAGCTGCTTAATGCAGGTACTGTGTTCTCTCAGAGGCTTCAGACGGTATGCTAAGCTGCCAGGATCATTAATTTCTTCTTTAATCTAATATTTTCTGTCATCTGACAAGAAAAACTAAGTTAAAACCAGCTCCTTTTTGCTGTTAGTAGTTTTGTCCCATGTTTTTGGAATAAGAAATACCAAGAACATATTAAGTGTGGAATCCGTCACGACGCTGTGCTGTGAGCAGCTGCACAGCCACTCTCTCCCTCTGGACCCGGGCAGTCCTAATGCAAATTGAAAGCAGCTTCCTCCACAAATTTGTGCTTTTTCTGATCACAGATGTGCCCTTCCATGTTGCCTGTTTTTGTAAACCAAGCATATTTTTGTCATCACCTCCAAACCCTTTAATCAGCTGTAAGTGCTGTCACTGGATGGAAGGTTGGTCCATCTGTGGGTCTGTATGTGGGTGGCAAATGGTAAGTGAACGGTTCAGGAGAAATCTTGGCAGGTTAGGAGTTGGGTTAAAAATACTTTTATGGAAAGTATTAACATTTGTGTATTCATATACTTATTCAAAAATCCAGACCCTACCAAATGGTCCTGTGAGAAAGAAAAGAAGTGAAAGTTTAATTGTAAATGTTTGTTGTGGAGGAGGATTCAAGATTTTTTTTTGAGGACGGTGGAGGCAGGATTTTCAGAATTTGAATTTCACAATTAAGTTGTAGACGCTTCCTGGTGTTGTGGTTGACAGCGGTATATTGGCTAAAGACATTCTATCTTTGTCCTGATGGGTAAAAACTGAACAGAAACAGGCTGTGAGCTGAAGTCTTCTTACAACATTCAGGGGTTCTTCCTGCAACTTGTAACTCTCTAAGAGTCTCTGTCGGAGCCAAACCTTTCCTGTGTGCTCAATTCTCAGTTGCTTCTAGTTTGGAAGCTTTTGTGTCACGCCACATGGCTTGCTGACATGCAAGATGTTTTATTAAATAGGGCAGCCTGGTTCTTACAGTGGGAAAACCAACCTGATTCCATATTAAGCAGCTGCATTCCCCATGTAGGAATACTTTGTCTTGATTTTTACCTGGCAACTACTTCTAGTGACGATGTCCGCCGGTCATGGCCCTTTGCACAAAGGTATTTGTAGTTGTAAGTCTAGTCAATCAAATTTATTGAGGGTCTGTGTGTATAGTACACTTATGCTTGGTATCCAGAGTTCAATAAAAACACAGGTCTATGCCCTCAAGGAGCTCACGTTTTCATAGGAGATTTGGGGGAACCTTAATGCTTCAGGATGTAAGAAGGAAGCCTTGTGTGTAGCTGTGAAATGTTAGGCTTTGTTGATGACTGTTGTGGAGAGAATTTGGTATCTTCTGGCTGGTTTCACAGTCCTTTTGTTGGCCCTCCATGTGGTTCAAATGCCAGTGACTCCTTTTAGCAGGCAGAAAAAAAGAAAATGGGGAGGGGAAAAAAAAGAAAAAAGAGCTTGTTCTAAAGCAGAAAAAGGGCTAGATGATTTGCTTTGGGGAGCTTTCTTCACATCCACTACCACGGACAGCCTGTCTGTGGGCTGGACACCGGGCAGAATCACACAGGAGGTGGCAGCGACTGGATGGTGGAAAATTTTGCAAACACATCTGTTCTGTTTGGATGGTTCACATATTTTCAAAAACATTTGCTTAGCCAAAGCTCATATTTCATAAAACCTTTGCAAATATCTACAGTTTTTCTTCTTCTTTTCCATGTGGACATGGAAACAGTGGAAAGGAAAAATGTGGCCACATGCATGTTTTCAACTTCTTATTTCCAAGAGTTTGACTTTTTCAGGCATGAAAACCAATCAAGTCACCTTCCTGAGGTGTGTGGTGCCTCTAGACTTTTCTCTGTCTTCCAGATAGATGGATGAAGTCTTAATGAAAGAAAGATCGCCCTAGACGCAATGTGGAGAGAGTACAGTCATGATATCAAGCTGCAGTTTTAATTGCTTGAACATAAACGAAGGAAAGTGTCACAGCTGGTGGAGGGCAAGGGATCAATCAGGGAGAGAGCAGCAGAAAAGCTCCCCTTTCCTGACATTACCACTGGGACGCCCTCTCCACATCTGAGGAGACTTCTGTAAAGTGCACTTAGCAGCGAGCAGAGAGGGAAAGGCATCCAGAGAAGGTGGCATTGGGATGTCTGTAAGTGAGAAGCCTGGTTTCTGGCTTTGTTCCACGCCTGCAGGCCTCAAGCTTAGGTGTGTAGAAGCTCACTGGGCACCCAGCCGGGGCCGCGCGAGGACTTCTTTAGGGACCCATGTGAGTTGGTTAAGACTTGGGAGAGATGAGGTTTTAAGCAAACTTCCACTGTCAGCCCTGTGAGTGCTGTGAAGCGAGCATCAAGTCGCACCCCAGTGCCTCCAAGAGAACCAAAGCACCCAAATCGAGTGCTGAGGGCCTCTGCGCATGATTATCAATGAACCTACTGGGTTGAAAAACGTTGTTTTCTCCCAGTGTGTGTAGTTATGTGCAAAAGATGGAAACAGTGACTGGGAAAATACCCCAGAGGAAATTAATTAAACTGGAAATTAATTATAAGAGCATTTAGCCTTGGTTCCCCGCGTTGATTTGAGTTTAGATGTTATCCAGACGCCTGGGACTTTGGCCTGCTCCGTGAGAGCGTCATCAAAGGTGGGTGGGTCATCTGCAAGGTGGGTACGACTGATGTGTAAGCCCCACGTCTGATATGATAGTCTCCATAAGCCCATGTCTAATAGACACCGAAGCACAAATTTTATTTCTTCCATGATTCCAAGTTGGGTATGGAAAGAAAGAAGCTTTTCAGGTGGTTTGAATGTCAGATGGACCCAGGAAACCGGGCTTCTCCTACATACAGTACATCTCACTTTAGGTACATGGCTCAAGCTTGCTCAACATACCAGCTCAACTTTTCTTTGTTTCATAACACTCGTTGGCAGGTGGGGACCTACAGGTCTAGGGAAGCTGAGACACTTGTCCTTAAGACCATCTTTGGTAAAGTGGAAAGTATAGGATCTGCCATTTTCCCAGTCACCTTAAAAAGGGAAGACTCCACAAGCTACAAATATCTAACTTATGTGCAGTTCTCATATCCCCCAATTAAAAAAAATAATATAGTCATGAAGCACGAGTCACTTTGTGAAAACAGTGAGTGGTGAGGACTTTCAGTTTTTACTGAAACTGAAAAGATTAGGCTGTGAGCTACAGAGAAAACGGCAGTGAGCATGGAGTCCAGCTAGTCTGGCTCTATTTCCCTTTCTGCTACTAACTGTGATGGTGGTCAAGTCACCAGCTCCGGTCCCCATCTGTCCGCCTTGTACAATAGGCAGGTTGGATGACATCTGAGTTCCTTTCTGCTCTGAGAATCTGTGAACCAGCCCCGTGTGACTGAACTGAGGACCTGATTTCCAAAGCCCTGGGAGCATCTTAGAAATGGAGCAAACCCTCTGGGATTTTCCCATCGGAAGCCTTGATCCCATTTTGTGTGACATCCATTCCTGTGCAGTTGCCATTATCTCAGGCAGCATTTAAAACAGTACACAGGGATGGAGTCGATGGCCTGGGTCATCTGTCTTTGCTATCAGCGCCAGCTCCTTCTGCAATTCCAGGGGACACTCTGGGCGATTGTTAACACCCCAAAACGTTTTGTAGGGTTTCAAACAACGTTGTCAGCAGATTGTTTATCAATGACCCATGTTTTCTTTTTCTCGTCTCCACCTTTTTGGTTTTTTTTTTAAAGTGACATTTCCTAGACCTGTTATTTCTCTTATTCTGTGTTGCATAGATTCCTATGGGGAGGTATCTTGATACTTGAAATTTTAACCTCTGCATTTTCTGTACTTATCCTGCTCATGAGATTTCCATGTGGCCCCTGGTTAAAATTTTAAATTCTTAATAGAGTTAAATCTCATTAATGATATTGCAACAGTTGGGCACTGAGATCATTGGCAAGGTCTGTGGGGAAGTCTGCCTTTATGCAATTTAGGAAGATTTTATTAATTAGGTGAGTACTATAGTAATATAACAAGGGGAATGTGAAGCTTAAGGAACCAATTCATTGTGCATACATTAGAAACCTCTAGGTATTTATTGACCAAGTGCATGCCAATTAGAGATCCTTCTTACATTTTAATGGAAGAACATCTCATACTCATATTGTTCATCTGCTAGCCCAGTTACAGGTATACATGAAAGTAATACAAATAACTTTTTAAAAAAATAACAACTCAGGAGACGCAGAGGTGAGGCAGGGAGAGGGTGCTACGCTGAGAGACTGAGCCCGAAGTACTGACCAGCAGGTGACCGGAAGTCTCTTAACCCCTCTGTACAGTTTGGAGATTGGATAGAGCACCAGTCGAAGGCCCCCATCCAGCCTTTTTAGGTACTGAGATTTTACTAATTCACACTGATTTTTCCTACTTGGTTCCAGTGCATTGTGTTTTTAAGAGTAGCCAAAGCATGTCTTCCTGTTTATTTTATTTTTCTCATTTTGTTAGACTGAGCAAAAAACAAGAGAAGGTCTCCCCAGTCCATTCTCCATCACCTGTCCTCCAAAGTTTTCCAGGGGCAACAATCAGATTACCTGAGGCCTGGTGACTTGATGTTGAAGTCCCTTTAGTTGCTGGATTATAAAGTGCCTCACTTGGCTCCAGGAAAATGAGGGGCAGGTAGCAGCCAGGAATTCCTTTGCGGATGTGGGCACAGCAGCATTTGACAACTGAGGCAGCCATAGTCTACTAGTTTAACATCTATAACAGCGGAATTCTGTCCTATTAATGCCCCGGTCGTCATCCCCTGGAAGCTTTGCCTTAGACAACACTGAAAGGGTGGGGGATCATTTTTAGTGAAGATTGTATTTCTGCCAACTCAAATTTGTTCACACCCAGCCTTTCCTACCTCCATCTGCTGCGGGCCTAGTGAGTGATAAGGCTCTGTCTATCTTGCCAAAGTGGATACAGACTCCAGCATTGGTCTCCTTTGCTTTTTATCCAGGTGGTTTCATAGCCAAGGATGGATGGCAGGAGCTTGTCAGAACCCCTCATGTTCAAAGGTGAGGCAGGTGTGAAGGAGTTAACTAGCAGGAGCATCAGTCTAGAATGGGGTCTGGCCCTGTGTGGAGATTCTGTAGGGACTTACTAGTTCTCTTGGCTCTGGAAGAGTGGCGGCCATCTTCCAATAGAGTTTGTAGGGATTTTTTTTGGAAAGCCTTTCTTAAAAACGCCGTTCATCTCTTCAGTCCATAAAATGGATTTTCCCAATTAGACTAATAAAACAACAAGAAGAAAATCAGCAAGAGCAGCCGTCCTCCGGAGAGTGTTGTTTGTGTTGTTAGACGGTAACTGCAGAGCACGGGCAGCTCTGTTCCCTACAGAGATCTCCCAGTACTTTAGTGAAGCAGCATTATCCAGTGTGATGTTTTTCATCGTTTGTGGTTGATGTTTTCCAGCTCCCAGCTCTGACCCGGCCTGTGTCAGAGCCTTTTCAGTATTCTTTTAGAAAGTATCAGGCAGGTTTTGAAATACCTCTGGTGAAATTCTGTAGCCTTAGAGATCTGTTTCTGTAATTGTTTGTGTTAGAATTCAGTGCATCAGAGGTGTAAACCACTTAGGTAATTTGCTAAGCAAAAGACTGACTCTGCCTGGGGGTCACTTCCTCAGCATTTCTCAGCCCTTCGTTCTTGGCAGAATAAAAACAAAAACAGAGATAGAACTAGCAAGTTCCATGCTTATGTTAGTAGTTCTCCTGTGAACATTTAACTGTGCTCTTGGCAAGTTTGCAGCCCATCTGGTCCAGTATTTTTGTCACAAGTAAAAATTTGTTTGATGGAGCTCGATTCTCCCCTGCGACCCCTTCTGCCTTTTGTGTCAGATCTAAAAGGTACAGTGTTTGGGAAAAGAAGAGAAAGAAAAAATAGCCCCAGGCTGTATATAGCTAACACACAAATAAAATATGTTGTAATTTTATTTTCTTTGCTTTTCCTCATTTAAAAAGAACAAATATGGGACCTGTATACATTATAATTTCCTAGGAAAGAAAATAAAAGGTCATGAGATGGTTTGGTGATTTTCTTTTAGCTATCACATTAAACTGTTGTGATTTTACTAATCTAGCGAGTACGATTTTAACAATTAAAGCATCTTTGGTAATTTTTCAATATAGTTGCAAAACTTCTAAGTCATCTTGCACTGACTTAACAACACATGTTGGGATAGGATGGTGACATTTACAGGCTGCTCATTGTCAGGGGAGGATCTGTGAAACCTTGTACAATAAACAAAGGGTTTTCTTCCATTTTGCAATAAACAAAGTGTTTTCTTCCATTCCCTCACTTCACCTTCCAGAATGCTCTCTTGGGCACTTCTCCACCCACCCTCCACTCCCCTCGCTCCCCAGGCTTTCACTCTGCCTACATTCGTGGAGAACTCCAAACTACATCCCTCAGACCCAAGGCTGGTTCCCATCTGGCCCCTCCTCCTATTCAAAATTTAGCTGTGCGGAGTCTTATTCCCAGAGGATTCTCTATCAGTGCTCAGGGAGAAAATCATCTTACTGATTCTTTGGCCATTTCACCAACACTACCATTAATTTTTGCTGTACTACTGTCTGCCAGGCTCTGGGGTTATAGAGGTAAAGGAGACCCATCATTTGCCTAAAAGAACTTAACCCTAAATGTAATTCAGATACATTCCTTGAATGAGTTTGGACTGATACAAATGCCTTTCCAACTCTCAGATTCTTAAATAAGATGTATAATGCAGTGGAATGAATCTCCAGTGACAAGATTTCAGACATCCTATTTGGCTGGTTCAGAAATTGTAAACTCAGGGTGATGTCCTAGTGTCCCCCAAATTGCACCCTATTTATCCCACCTGCTCATAAGGCTAGTTTTAAAAACAGAGCAGTTTTTAGAGGAAAAAAGAAATTTATTTGGTTTTGGATTTCATAATCTGTCAAAGTGGACTGAATTGGATGATAAGATCTCTTCCTGTTTTACATTCATGATATTTTGTTTGGCAGACGTGGAGTATGGGGAAGCTCTGCTTAACTACTTGTGTTGTTGACAGTTTGTTTTCCCGTCTGTCATTAAATTACTTCGAAAATTTATAGCATTTCTTTTGCAACCACTTTTTGGAATGCGTTGTTTTAGTTTTTCATTTTAAAAACTAGTTATTTGCTAAGTGGATGGTAAGTACGATTGTGTCTCTTCTCATTCTTTCCTAGTTAATAATCAGTTTCCAGACATGTTGCTTTCTGCTCACGTGGTAGGATAAGAACTGGAAAATCATTTGCTTGCATAATATTTTTTACATAATTTCCTTCTTTTAAATTTTATGTTGGTTTCCGCTGGCTGGTTAAAGTAGAAAATGCTGAGGGTTGAAATATATTTTTGTGGGAAATTAACTTGAAATTAAAAGACAGAAGAAATACATGAATATATGGCCAGATTTTTCTGGTCAATGAGGGGTGTTAGTTCCATATCTTTGGCTTGTCTTGATGCATATAAATTTTGCCTGCCTCAGTCATTTCTATTTTTAAAAGATTATAATTTACAAGATGCCTAATTCAAAAAAATTCTTGGCAGTTACTTATCACCATTAGACTAGAGTGACCTTTTAGAATTCTTTTTGAGGCGAAAGAATAGAACATTTCTTGCCGTCCTGATGACGTTCTCTGCGTAGACACGGGATACAGCTCATTGCATTTGAAATTCCATTGTGATAACTTTCAGATGGTGACATTTCTTGAGGCCTCCCTCACATGTCACAGAGATGCATATAGATTGGAAACTATTTACGCAGGGAATCTCAAATGTTACTGAAAATACAGTTGTAAAATGTCAAATTTTTGCATGCTGGTGAATTGGATGTCCTAAAAAAATTTTTAATTCCAGATATTTGTTTGTTTTTATTACCAAGAAACGGGGCAATATTGCAAATGAAGCATACTATATGTTCTTCTTCCTTTTTTCCCCCTTTCTTTCTGTTTTTGTATAGTAACTGCTATGTTGTGGGTAGTTCTGTTCTATTTTTAAATTTAATTCAGCTTTTTCATTTAAGAACCCAAGTCCAAATGGCTGCGATATGAAACTTTTTAGGTTTTATTCTTGAAAATATTTGATCCTTTTTCTTCCTGAATATATGGGTATTTAGTAATACTTAAGAGGTACTTCTTAGTAATGTTTGTAGTGATTAAAAGGGTGATTCTTTGGGGGAATTTTTATTTTTTGCTACTAAGTCTCCCTTCTTTTTCCTTTTTTCACCAGTGTTTTGGTCTTAGTCCAGTGAAGAGAAGGGGGGTGCTTCATTCATCTTTTTGTGCCCTAGTACCTAATGTAGGATTTGTCTAATACTGGGTTCACAAACAGCATTGAACAAATAGACAAAAATCCATATTTTTAAATGTAGTTTTAGTATCTTTGTTGTAAGTTGTTACCCTGGAAGTAATTAGGATCTACAAATTTTTGTTAAATATTATATAAGGCTTTAGAATAAGGCATGGTGAAATCTTCTATTTGTTATTTTGAAATTATGAACAAAAGATCATCCTCTCCTTGTGAAAGGAAGACAGAACAGCGTGTGAAAAACAGGATGAAGTAATTAATTTCACTTTAAATCCTTGGATAGGTGAGGTGCTGAGCTTGGAATTCTTTCATATGATGTACGAAAAGAATAAAATAAGCTTACAAGATATTTCCTGGCATTATTCAAGGATTTTCAAAATATGTGAGGACTCATGGTTGGCCAATATTTTAGCTGTAATTGGCATTAAAAGACCATTTTGTAAAAAATCAGCAGACTGAGTGGTGTAGGAAGAGGAAAAGGTATATGGCTATATGAATTCAGAAATACGGTGTCTACCACTGCCAGTCTGGGTCAAACCAGGAGACAGAAACCACAGTTACTCAAATAGGGGAAGTTTAAAATTAAGAATGATTAAGTTAAGATGGGAGAGTAACTATAAAGATGTAAAGAGAACTCTGCTGGGTTCCCTAAAGCTGAAGAAGAGAACACAAGGGAGGACACTCTCGGAAAGGGGTTGTTCCCCAAGGCTGGAGAGTGTGTGGACATAGCCCCCTGGGCTGGCAGGAAGTTTGCCTGGTTGCCTGGGCCACCGATGGCCAACCTTTACTAGACTGGAAGGAAACAACACTCTTGGCACAACACTCTGAGCTTGGTGAGCCAATGTGCAAAGGGAATTGGGTACCACTGTGGGTTCAAGGCCTGCGGCATGCAGGGTCTCTGTAGGAGGGCTGTGGGGAGGTGGCTGCTGGGCCCAGAACAGTGTTGTGTGACCGCTGAGGGATTGCCTGCTCTGGACTCCTGGCTGGAGCAGAGCATCACCAGATGTGCTGGTATGCATGCAAATCCCAAGGCCCAAGATGCAAAAACACAGTAATGCTGGAATCACTGCAGTGTCCCTACACCGCCCTCTACTGACAGATTCCAACATTGAGCTCACTGGAAAGAAGAAATGCTTCAAGAGTGAATTTGGAGTTGAGCCATGGTCAACTGGTAACTGGCACGACCCCAAATGCCAGTTTAGGGAATGATGTTCTGTTTTGTTGTGAAGAAAAACGATAAATAAATCCAAAGGAGCTGATTTCCCTTTGAGGGCTCACTATCTATTTTGTAACTGAAGAGTCCATCAATGCTGGCAGTGTAAACCAAGTACTCAGTTAAAAATTGAGTTTATGTGAGATTGATTTTGACAGTTTATTTTTTAAATCAGCCCATATTAAAATCAAGAAATACTTGTCTTACAACAGCCATCTCTCTGATTATTAAAAGGTTAAAGACACACGTAATATATGCTCTTTTCCATTATTTGTAATATGTTGGCTTTTCACACAACCACTCTGGGCCTGAAAACTGTTATGCCTCTTACTTGTGTATCCATATCCCATAAGGGTTAGTAAGAACAAGGGAAAATCATATTTAACAAACCCCAGTCCATTCTCCCAACAACGTGCATAGTTACTCACCTTTATACCTAATGGCCAAGCTCCTTTCATTAGACATCATTAAAATTACACGTTGGGTCTTTTAATTTATGCCTTTTAATTTCATTGTGCTCCCTCTTGGTCCTAAATTACGAGAGTGGATAAACAGGAGTGTTCAGTGAAGTGTGCCTGTAATTCATTGTTACGCATATATTTGTGTGTTTTGTGTACTTTCTTAAATAGGAGCTTCAGAAAAATGGATGCATTGGCAAAAAGGTTAATGTAAAGTTACATTTGGTAGAGCTTGATTTTACAAAATGGTAATACACGGGAGAAATATTATAGAGAAGAAAACATCTGCATTGTGAGGTCTCATCATAACACCACTATTTAATAATAATAATAATAATAATAATAATAATAATAATAATAATGGTAACAGTATTCTTTTTTTAAGTTCTGGCTATGGCCAGGCATGTTCTAAGTGCTTTACATGTGTTAACTCATATAATTCTCAAAAAACCTGCACTCATGAGGCAAGTACAAGTCTTATTCCCATTTTATAGGTAGGAATACTGAGACAGAGCGTTTTAAAAACTTGCCCAAACTACCTAGTTAGTAAGTATTGTGCAGGAATTTGAACCTAGGCTGTTTGGTTTCAGAGCTCTCATTTCAAATCTCTATATCCCACACTGCCCACAAAATCAAGGGAATGGATTCTTTTTTGATGCACTGTCAATCTGAAAAGACAGGAAGAAATGCTCAGATATTGGGTACCAAGTGAAATCTGGAAACCCAGGAAGGTAAGCTGAGCACTACAGACCGACTTTTACCTTAAACCCGCTCTTAGGTTTTTATAACCTCCAGGGCCACAGAAAGCAAACTCCTGGACCTACCCAGGTTGGGTGGTGTAATTAACAAAGGCTCTTCCTAGCATGGAACTGGAACCCCTAAGCTACATTCTCTCCATAATAGCAAGCTAAGGGGAAAAGCAGGTTCCTCCAAGGAAAATTTTCTGTCTTGAACATTAGAACTGTGTGGAGAAGCAAAAACAAATCTCCTTAGAAAATGTATAACCTCAAGGTAGCTCGTGGATGTACAGCTAGAATCCAGTGATACCAGGTTGGTAGTCCCTTCCATCACCTAGCAGAAGCAAATACAAATTCTTTGTGGAGGAACTCACCTTAAATTAACCATAAAGAACCCTCACAGAGAGTTTCTAAAATATATTAGCGCCCATTCAAAAATGTCAAAACACAAGAAAACAAGTCATGGTGAAAGAGAGTCAGCAGGATCACCTGCAAAGACTGTAGCTATTGAATTTATCAGACACAATATATAAAGTAAATATGTTATCTATGGTTTAAAAAAATGAAAGAAGAGATTGAAAGTATGTCCAAGGAATAAGACTATTAAAAGGACAAAGAAAATTTGGGAAAGAGGCAAATATAATTTATATAAATAAAAATATAGTAATTGAAGTTCAAAGCTCAAAAGGCAGTTTAATGGCAGATTAGACAGAATTGAAGAGAGAATTAATACACTGGAAGATAAGATTGAATAAAGTGTTCAGAATGTGGTACTGTAGGACAAAAAGATAGAGAATGTACAAGGCTAATAAACAAGGAGAATAGTGAATTTTCCAGAAATGATGAAAGATACCAGTCTACAGATTCAGGACACGCAGCAATTTAAACGAAGTCCATAACTAAATATTACATAGTAAAACTTCAGAACACCAGGACTCTCTTAAGTAGTCAGAGAGAAACAATAAATGCAAGAATTGAGCGGATTTTTTTTTTATATTTTGCACTAAACAGCATCAAAAAAGTCAAAAATTGGTTCTTTGAAAAGATTAACAGAGTTGACAGTCTTCTCCCAAGATTGATCAAAGTAAATGAAAAGAGGAAAGCCACAGGGGAAATTATTAGTAAAAGAAAAACTGCATTATCTGCAGTTAAATCTAATAAGAGACTATTTTGAACACATTGAAGGCCAGTACATTTTCAATCTTAGATGAAACGGACAAATCCCTAACTTACTAAAACTGACTCAAGAAGCTACAAAAACCTGGAAGCCTATAACCATTACAAACAGGAGTCAAAAATCTTTCCCTAGTGGGAGAAAACCAGGCCCAGATGTTTTTACCGCATAGGATGGTTGGGGATAATACTGGATAATACACATCAAGTGCTTTGATAGGACTTGGCACAATAGTAAACGCTTAGTAACTTTGAGATGTTGTCCTTGTTATCATTCCTTAGGCTCGTTCGTGGAGTCTCTTTTTAGCCTGTACTGAGATCTAAAGGTAGAGTATAAAATGTCTTAAAACAGAATAGATACAGATACGTAGATTAAAGTCATGAAAACAGTTTTCTTTAATGTACTCTTACCATCTTCCTTATACTACTGATTCATTTATATAGCATTTTTGTTGTTTGTTTGCTAAGATCATGAGTAAAATTCTACCTATCACCATCAGTGGCAAAGCCCTCTGTAGTGTCCAGTAATCGCTGGACTTTCAAATTACCTCAGTGAAAATTAATTAATTAATTAATTAATTAAATTACCTCAGTGATGAGAGTCAGAGAATGGTGG
The DNA here is from genome assembly GCF_964194185.1 of Rhinolophus hipposideros. NCBI lineage: Eukaryota > Metazoa > Chordata > Mammalia > Chiroptera > Rhinolophidae > Rhinolophus > Rhinolophus hipposideros. The sequence continues at coordinate 13,681,172 of NC_138064.1, forward strand.
TTCACGAGGAACTAGCTTTAATCTTACTTCCTCTTATTGGCAAAATGAGAAAATTGAGAAAAATGGCCAAATTTAGTGTGATTTTCCCCCCCCCAGATGTTCCAGAACAATTTAGTGACTTAAAACATTTTAGCATGTTCTAGAATAGCAGCTCAAAATCATATCCCTTTAAGGCACAAAACATTTTTATACGTATTTATTTATTCCTAAAGGACAGTATAGATAGTCCCCAAATTAGATATGGGTGTGTTTCCAAATGTCACTGTAAGTGACTTACTGAGTCATGGAGAAAGGAGCTGTATGTAGACTTGGGAATGGGGTTTGGAAGCAGGGGACAAGAATGCGCTAAGAAATCGTCAGGATAAGGAAGACAAAGATAAGCCACTCTGGTTATTGCCAAAGCGTAATCTGAGCCTCATCTGAGGATAAAGCTGGGGAACTCTCCTTATTTCATAAGCTGTGTTTGCTTTTCATTTAATCCACTGGTTTAGCACTTATGACATGTGTGGACATGATTCTGATGGAGTGAAATGTTTAGAAAGATTTATTCTTCTGTGAAATTTCATGCTTGTATTCGGATAATGCATTCAATCCAACCTAAACAGGTCTTTTTTTTAATTTCAATATCGTACGAAAAATGAAGCTGCCTGTAATGTATCGTTGCCCTTTGCATCCCGCAGTTAATTTTTATATGTTAAAGACTTGCACCCCCAGGAGCCCCATCTACCACAGAGCTGCTCTCTGCTGTCATGTGCACATGCTACAAACTACCTCCTTTTACTAATTAACTTGCCTCCTTTTACTAATTAGTGCTCATTTTGCTTTTGCTTTTTTGAAAAGAGAGACTCTCTAAATCATACTCTCTCCGCCCCTTAGTCATCTGCCCTTCAATGACTCATAGATATTTATGGAGCCCCTACTTTGTAAAGCTGAGCTGGGTGCTTCAGGCTACTGGGTGAACACTCTCTATGCTCACAAAGGATGGAAACAGGAGGGGAGGACAGGCTATGACATCCCTGCAATCCCTGGCAGAAGATAAGCCCCACAGTGTCAGTACATTGTTTTTGAAGAATTGAAAGGAAGAGGAGACTGAATCCTCACCATCCTGAACTGTGGGGCCTTAGATAGTTAATTAACATCTCTGAGCTTCAGTTTCTTTTCTAGACTCTGGGGCTTAGACAGACTCTGGGGCTTGTGTTCTCAGGAATAGGAATGATTTGGATAACGCACAGTGTGTGGGAAACATGCTGTCATTCATGTAAGTTACTCTCAAATCAGCAAGTAATTGTGTGCCTACTACCGTTCCAAGTGCATGAGATACGTCTGTGAATAAAACAAAAAGCTCTGCCTTTGTGGAGCTTGCATTCTATGTGATAAATAGTATTAAAACGTTAACACACTCAGAGTAGAGTATTTGTTGCTGTTACCATTATATTATCCATGTGGAGGACTCTGGAAAGGGATGTTTGGATGATGGAAGGTTGGAGGAAGGATGGATGGATGGATGAATGGATGAGGTTTTAACAGGCTCAGATGGAAATTTGGAGAGAGGTCGGGGTAGGGAAGAGGGACTAACGTGCAGAGAGAGGCACATGGGGTGGGAAATCTGCACAGGATGGACTCAAGACTGCTGTTAGGGCATTTGTGGGGCCAGTGGGCACGGCTGGCTGGCCCTGGGTGAGGGGCATGAGTGCCAGGCTGGGAGTTTATAATCGGTGATAAATTGTGGAGAGCCATCAGCAATCTTTAACCTGGCATGTGATGTGACCAGATCTGCACTTGAGGAAGTTTGAATATGTTAGTGAGGCATAAAGGGAATTGGAAGGGAGAGAGACTGGAAGTTGGAGAAGTCAGATCGTTGCAAAAGTTTAGTGACGAAAACACCTGAAGGGAATGAACTGGAGCCACCCCGTTATTATTTCAGTCTAGACTGGGAACTTTTAAAACTTAAATTTGTAAAGCCTATTGACATAAAACACACAAATTCTAACTGTGCCCGACTAATTTTTACAACTATATATTGCATATATACTCACGTGAACACCATCTAGACTGAGATATAGAACATTTTAAATGCCTTTATTGGGGTCTTTTAACTCAGAATACAGTGTGGGCTCCGTTCACGTTTTAGGGAAGGATGGTGGACAAGCCCATGGTTTAAATCCTACGTCGCTCCAGGCACTTCCCAGGTTCCGGTCTATCTCCCTCCCCTTTCTTCCTCAGCAGCCAGTTGCTATACGAACCAGACAGCAGGAACCAGACAGCAGGAAGAAAGGCAGACGCGTCTACCAGAGTCTGCAGCTCTTCCTGAGTTCACTTTTTAAGTGGGCCACACGAAGCACGGTTACCCTAATGGCCCCAAGGATGAGAGAACCGCTTTTTATACCAAGTCAGGGATTTCCTAAAGGGGGACAGTAGGAATATTTACAAGTAGCTTTAGTGTGGCCAGAATCTACCCAAACAAACCACAAATAGAGATTTCTTCAGCCAGTGAACGAGGGGAGGGGGTCGCTGGGTCTCTCTCAAGCAGGGCGCCTCCAAGTCAGAGCAGCTTGCCTCTCAAAGTAATTGTACCCTGTTCTCTTTATGCACAGGCAGGGGACCTATTTTTTTTTCCATTCCTGATAACTACATTGTCCTATACTAGTTAAATACCTGTGTATTTGTTGTCAGAAAGGACCACCGGGACTGGTCAAATTTAAAAGGGTAGATTATTTAGGCTGTATTTCTTCAACTACTGTAACTATTGTGTGGTCAGTTTTATAACAAAGCAAATAGGAAAGACATTCTAGATAAATGGTAGTGATTGAGCATCAAAGTGATGTTTTATATCTTTGAGTATACGTAGAAATGTATACTCTGTGCCAAATAGAATTTGAAGCTTTTGTTTATCCTAATTAGTTTGTGGCACTTTTACTTTTCAAATGAAGTTGGGAAGTATATATTTGGGAAGGTATATATGGAAAGTCAGAGACAAACAGGCAAAGAGTTACACTGATTCCTACCCTAATTGAAGAAATCGAATTTTAATCCTGGGAGGAGCTTAAAGACTAGTGGTTTTCCTTTTTATTTGCTTTATTCAACAGGTTTTTAAAAAATGATTGATGCAGACCTACTGTGGTTGAGGGTTGGGGTGGGAAAGTAAAGGTGAGGATGGAAGGGTCCTGCAATGCCCTCTAGCTTCTTTCCAGGTATGAATGTATTCAGCCCAGGTCTTCTCAACCCATGTCAGCTCTTTCCACTCCTTTGCGGAAAACTAAATTGGTGGTGTTATGAAAGTTTAGAAAGCTGTTTCATTTCAAATTGTTATCTCTTCAAATCTGTCATTGGGATCACAACATATTTTGGTGCCTTGGGGATATTTTTGCCGTTAATAGGAGATGTGAAAATACTATCTTACGCACTGTTTTCTTTTGCTACCTAATTAGAATAGATTAAATGTCTTCAATTATTTCCTGAATGTGCACCTGAAAAAGATTATTTCCTCCTGACTGTAATTTTCATGGTCTTATCCAAATCCATTCATCTAATCTAAGAAGTCTAGAGTTGAAAGTGTAATGAATGTCAGATGCCGTGCGTTGATTCTCTCGGGGATATGCTCTGATATCAGACAGATAATTTTTGTAGTTTCTGGTCTACCTTTACAAACAACTCAAATGAGTTAAAGACCTAAAACTGTAAGACTCCTAGAAGAAAACATAGGGGAAAGTATCAGGACCTTGGATTTGGTTAAGATTCCTTGGTTGTGTCACCAGAGGCACAGGCAAAAACAGACAAATGAAATTACATCAAACTTTAAAACTTCTGTACATTCAAGAAAGCAGTCAAGAGAGTAAAAAGGCCAGCTATGGAAAAAAAGTATATTTGCAAATTATATATCTGATAAGGGGTTAATATCCAGAATATATAAGGGACTTGTCCGACTCAACAACTGGAAAACCCCAACTTGATTAAATAATGGACAAAGGACTTGAATAGACAACTCCCCAAACAAGACATACAATACAGATGGTCAATAAGCATATGAAAAGATGCTCAACGAATCATAAGAGACATGCAAATGAGATATCACCGTCCTACCTCACACCTGTTAGGATCAAAAGGACAGAAAATGAAAAGCCCTGGTGAAAATGTGGAGAGATTGTCACCCTTATGCATTGTTATTGTGAATGTAAAATGGGGCAGCCATTATGGAAAATAGTATGGAGGTTCCTGTAAAAACTGGAAGTAGAATTACTATATGATCCAGTAATCTCACTTCTGAGTGTGTACCCCAAAGACTTGAAAGGAGGGGCTTGAAGAGATATTTCTTATTTAAAAAAATTTTGTTATTACAGTTGACATTCAACATTATTTTATATCAGTTTCAGGTGTACAGCATAGTGGTTAGATTGAAGAGATACTTGCACACCCATGTTCTCTGAAGCATTATTCATTATAGCCAAGAAGTGAAGCCACCCAAATGTCCATCAACAGATGAATGGGTAAAGAAATACTATGCAGCCTTTTCAAAGAAGGACATTCTGTCTCATGCTACAACATTGATAACACTATACCGAGGGAAATAAGCCAGTCACAAAAAGACAAATACTGTATGTTTCCACCTATCCAAAGTATTTATAGTAATCAAAATCATAGACTTTGAAAGTGTAAAGGTGATTGCCAAAGGCTGGAGGGAGAAGAGAGAAAGAATTAAGGTTTAATGAGTACAGTTTCAATTTCACAAGATGGAAAAGTTCTAGAGATCTCTTGCACAACCATGTGAATATACGTAATACTACAGAACCATATACTTATAAGTCATTAAGATGATAAATTTAATGTTATGTATTTTTTTACCACAATAAAAAGAAAATAGTCCCCATACTTTTCACTGGTTTTTTTTTTGGGAGGGGAGGAACGATTCCTCGTCTTTGTATTTATTCTAAGAAGAGGAGTCTTAGCATGATTTTTGCGTGTTTGATTTTTAACATCCTGACTGATCAGTGTATCAAGTAATCTCTAGTAACACAAAGCTACATGTTGCTTTCCTCGCCTTGTGACGGTAGAGAAATGATGGTTTTTGTTTGTTTGTTTTCTAATTTGTTAAATACTCCTACAGTTCTTGCTGTGCCAGATGGCTTTATCATTTTCAAAAGAGGCTGAAGAAATCACCTATAGGTGAGGGCGTGGAGAATAGATGACAAATCTGTATGTGACACTCAGATCTCTTTTGCACTGATGGAAAGTGACAGTGTCAGTAGGGATCGCTTTCTTCCAAAAGTTTTTATGGTAGATTTTTATGCCTGTATTTCAGTTATCAAATTGATTCCAGAAACTCCATGAAAATGAAGTAGAGACGAAAAGGTATGCAGTTTCCTTGGTAATATTTAATTTAGGAGGGGGAGCACCCAATTTTTAATACGAGCCGTTTACAACCACTCACGGTTAAACGGTTTATAGGATTCTTTGTAACAAAAGGTGGTCTAATTACCAAGGAAGAGAGAATAATATAACCAGGTTATTTACAATGTGTGACTTGCTTAAATTATGATCCTGTTAACTAATCAAAAATGACAGAAATCAGAAACATCAGAGCAAATTAAACATTTTGGCTTTTCATTAATGATCTTGACTATAGGAGGTGTGCACAAGGTTAATTTTTTTTTTCTCCCTTTAAACATCACGTGAGGCCCGCCCTTGGAGTGAACCTGCAGTTTTAAAGATTCAGTACATCAGCTCCTAAACAACAACAACAAATGACAGTTTTTTTCTTTTCCACTAGACCACACTAGCGTGTTTAGTTGCTATCACTAAATCACCTGGTGGGGATTCTAATGCCCGTCTGGCTCAATTTCAGGCGTGATTTCTTTCCTTGTGATTTCTGTTTTACTCTGAGTTACTCGTTGATTCTAATTGTTCTTATTTGCAGTCTTTAAATATTGATAGACTGTGTCATTTACAACACTGTTTTGTGGCCTCGGCTTTGTACGGAGTTTGTGTATGAATCCCAGGACATTTTTTTCAGTAGTGGGAGCCAGTGGGTGGTTGGCAAGATGTGTTGATTAAAAGCGAAACAGATGAAGCGGGCTGGAAAAAATAGTATTCAGAAGCCAGTTTGTAGGAGAAAGTGTAGAATTTTACTAAATTAGAGACAGTATTTATAGGAAGTAATCATATTCACTTAAAATATAACAGTATTTTTTTTTTTTAAATACAACAAAGTCGTCATGTCTCTCTCAGAAATTGCCCGGAGAATCAATAACAAAAGAAAATATTAGTAACTCAGTTCACAAACTTGATTTAATGAGAGTACTAATTAACGCCCAACAAAAAGAGAACACATTCTTTTCAACTCCTAGTGTGTCACAAAAAGCCAGTATGGACTAGGCCACAAAGAAAATCTGTGTACGTTTCGAAACATAGACACCATGCATAGTCCAGGTTCTTCAAACAAGATACAGTGACACTAGATGTTAGCACCAAGGACAGCTTTCTCCAAGTCTGACAACTTAAGGATTTTAAAATACAGTTGACCTTGAACACCAGGGGTTTGAACTGTGCGAGTCCACTTATACATAGATTTTTTAAAAAAATAAATACTGTAAATCTATTTTCTGTTTATGACTTTCTAAATAACGTTTTCTTTTCTCTAGTTTACTCTATTGTAAGAACACAGTATATGATACATAAACATACAAAATGTGTGGTAATTGACTCTTTAGGTTACTGGTAAGGCTTCTGCTTAATAGGCAGTTAGTAGTTAAGTATTGGGGGAGTCAAAGTTACACGTGGATTTTTTTGTTTTTCCAGTGGCAACTCAACTCAAGGTGCCGTGTTCAATCTTAGTTGCAGGGGGCGCTGCCCACCATCCCTTGCAGGACTCAAGGAGTCGAACCCGCAACCTTGTGGTTGAGAGCCCACTGGCCCACGTGGGAATCAAACCGGCAGCCTTCGGAGTTAGGAGCACAGAGATCCAACCGCCTGAGCCACCGGGCCGGCCCCTTACACATGGATTTGTGACTGCATGGGGGTTGGTGCCCCTAACCCCACACTGTTCAAGGGTCAACTCTACTGTTCTTTATAACTGTTGTTGTTTGAGATCTAATTCATAAACCATAAAATTCACCCTTTTTCAGTGTATGATTTAATGGGTTTTAGTATATTCATAGAATTCTGCGACCATAAACACTATCTGATTTCAGAACACTTTCATCACCTCCACAAGAAATCCTGTACCCATTAGTCATTTCCCATTCACCTCTCCCCAGTCTTTGGCAACCACTAACCTACTTTCTTTCTTTACGTATTTGCCAATTCTAGACATTTCTTATGAATAGAAGCATGTAATATGCGTGTTTTTTGGGGTCTCTGACTTCTTTCACTGCCCTTGTTTTCAGGGTTTATACATGTTGTAACATGAGTCAGTAGTTGATTCTTTTTGTGGCTCAATAATATTTCATTGTATGATGATTATACCGCTTATTTTCATTCATCCATTGATGGACATTTGGGTTGTTTCCACCTTTTGGATATTATGAATAAGGAGGTATGAATACTCAGGTGCAATTTTTTGTGTGAGAACATTTTTGTAACTCTTGAGTTAAAGAATAAAATAATTAGAATGGCAGACTATTTAGAAGTTAGTGGGAATGAAAATACTCCATGTAGAAACTCATAAGCTATGGCCAAAGCAGTTCTAAAGCATGCTATGGAGAACTAAAAATAGGTCTATGTGTATGTACATGAGAATATATGGTAAAGATAAAACTTTAAGATCAGTAGGAAAGGATGGGATATTTAATACAGAGTGTTAAGTCAGCCAGAAATCTCTTTGGGAAAATATATACTCGTATTTAGATCTCCATTTCATGCCACACACTACATTTCAAATCTATAAAATTCTAGAAGAAAATAAAGCAATAGAGTTTTATAGTCGTGTAGAAGGCCTTTAAAAGCGTGACAAGGAGCCCTGAAGTCTTAAAATGGTTAACAAATTCAGGTTCATGAAATGGTGATAAAAGAAACTATAAACAAAATTAAAGTAAGGATAACCAACTGGGAAAGCATATATGAAACATATATGACAGATAGTGTTAATATTCAGAATTTATAGAGAATGCTCAATAAATTAGTAAGGAAAGACAAATGGAATAGAAAAGTGTGGCGAGGATATGAACAATCACATAAAAAATACAAACGGTAATCAACATATCAAAATGCTTTCAACTTCATTTACCATCAGGGAAAACCCACTGTTGGATTCAATTTTTGTCTTCCAGATTGCCAAAAATTAAAATGACTGATTATGTCCAGTGTTTGGGTAGGTGTTAGTAAAAAAGGCACCCTCATACATCCTTACGGGAAATTGAGATAAGCATAGCCTATTTAGGGAGGACCGTACAAATTCAAACTTAAAATATAGCTACATTTGACCAAGTAGTTCTGCTATACTACAGAAATTCATCGTAGCAATAGTTACAAAACTTGGGGACAGCCTAAATGTCCCTCACTGAGAGAACACGTTAAATAAAATTGGGAGTATTCATTATATATAATACCATGCAGCCATTAAAAAAAACAAGTTAGTTCTGTATAATTTGACATGGACCAATTGATGCCATATGTCAGCATCATGGTTAAGAGCCCAGGTCTGGAACAGACATGTGATCTACAAGCTGGGTGACCTTGAGCAAGTTACTTAACTTTTCAAAGCCTCAGTTTGCCCATCTGTAAAAATGGGGGTATTTGTAGTACTTACATCCTAAGGATTCAGGGGGAAGTAAATGGGATATTCCATGCACCATGCTGGGCGTAGTAGTAAGCACTCTATACAAAGCAGATATAAAATGTGGTACAAACAGCTACATTTTTGCTTGTGCATTGAAAAAGTGAGAGAAGAATGCACATCTCAATGCTTGTAGTCACGAACCTAGAATAGGTAGTGGGGGTTTAGAGATAGTCATTGTCTAAGTTTCCAGTTGTTTGATTTTGATAAATTAAGGTGTTTTTTTCTTAATTTTTTTTACTTTTTAAAAATTGGCAAATGCTATTTTATGATTTTTTTTTTATGCTGAAAAGAAATGTTCCTTTTTAAAATCCACATCTACTGCGAAGTGTTTTTAACAGCATCAGTCTCACCACCCTCCCCGCACACATTCTGCTTTAGCAGGTCAGTCTGCGGTGGTCGCTAAACTAATAGGTATTTTCTGAATAGAATCACTCCCGTACCCCTGAGTGTTGAATAATCCAGAATATGGGAAATACTAGCAGAGGAATAGTTGAATCTCAATTCAGCAGAGCTTTTCTTCAAGGGTCCCTCAGAAAGTGTTTTCTTTCCTGGCAGCTTCCCCGACTGTTTGTGATTCAGTCTCAGTTGACTTGTGTGAGGAAGAAAGGAAGCAGCCCAGGTAGTCAGAAAAAAACATTTTGGATTTTAGGGAAAATAGGCTGAGACACCTGGCCATTCAGCAGCATTTCTGCAGACACACTCCTGCCTCCCTCCTTCCCACCCCTGCCACCTGCCCCCGCCCCCACCTTCTTTGAAGAAGCAAAATGAATGAATTTCTTTTATGTCTCCTTAATTTTCACCTTCCTCCTCCTTCTCTCAGCCTTTCTCCTGCCTTCCTTCCTACCCCTTAGGCTAGACCCTGGTGACCCCTGGTGTCAAAATTTCATCTCTTTTAGACAGTGAATTCCTCGCCACTTGCTTTTCTGGTTGTTGGAAGCATTAAAGGAAAGCTGAGACTACTTTCCCGAGAATACCCCACTCCAATTGGGTTTCAAATACGGTTGGGTCAGTCCTTCACGCAAGTGTGATTATAATGTCTCTTAATTTTATCTCTCCCTCCCTGCCTCCGCAACAGCTGGGTGGTATGTACGTAGAGACGTAGGCATTCTATGATGATTATAACCTTTTTCATTGTACTGCGCACGGCTAGTCTCACCAGTAAATGACATCGTTTTTCATTACTATAGCAGCCTCCAGCCATAGATTTAGAAAGGTCAATTTTAATTAAAAACCAAAGAAAAATACACTTTGGGGTTTTTTTTTTTAATTCCTTTGGATGAATAAGTTATTAGCTCTCTTTGTAACTCCTGCTATCTTGCTGAACTTTCAGAGAATGCCGACAGACTCTTCATATTCTTGAGCCAATCACCTTATCATCTAGGACAGTGCAAACACGTTGGAGGAAGGGGACCTCTTATCCTGTGTCCATTCTCTGCCAGGAGCTATCCCCTGCATAAGACCTACATCGTCCCAATAAACTGTCCTTCAAACGTTAGAGCAGAAAATATTGTAAACCGATCATCTTATTCCATCTCCCATTTTGCAGATGAAATTGAGGACTGAAGGGTTTGCTTGATGTGGTCCAAGGTTCCTAGCAAGCTGGAAATGGAGGGAAGTAGAAGGAAGTGAGAAAGGAAAGATGGATGGACCCTCACACAGGCTAAGAAGGTTCACTTCTTTGGGTCTTCAGATTTACCGAGATTCGATTTACCAAGATGTTTTCTTAATTGAGGTAAAATTTGTATAACATAAAATTCACCATTTTAACCACTTGACAGTATACAATTGAGGGTTTTTTGTGTCTTCACAGTGTTGTACAACCATCACCATTATCTACTTCCAGAACATTTTCATCACTCCAAAAAGAAACCCCGTACCTATAAAACAGTCACTCCCTGTTCCTCCTTCCTCCCAGCCCCTGGAAACCACTAATCTGCTTTCTGCCTCTATGAATCTACTTATTTTGGAGATTTCATATCAATGGAATCATACAATATGCGGCCTTTTGTGTCTGGCGTCTTTCACTTCACATAGCGTTTTCAAGGTTTATCTGTATTGGGTCACAGATAATACCCCGTTTCCCCGAAAATAAGACCTAGCAGGACAATCAGCTCTAATGCATCTTTTGGAGCAAAAGTTAATATAAGACCCGGTGTTTTATGTTATGTTATGTTATGTTATGTTATGTTATGTTATGTTATAGTACATAAGACCTGGTATCATATATATTATATTATATACTATACTATATTATATTATATCATATTATATTTGTTATATTACATTATAAAGACCCGGTCTTATAGTAAAATAAGACCGGGTCTCACATTAATTTTTGCTCCAAAAGACACATTAGAGCTGATTGTCCCACTAGGTCTTATTTTTGGGGAAACATGGTATCCCCAAAAATGAAGCACATGGTATCAGTGCTTCATTCCTTTATGGCTGAATAATATTCCATTGTATTAATATACCACATTTTGTTTATTCATCAGTTGATGGACATCTGGATTGTTTGCACTTTTTGGCTATTATGGATAATGCTTCTTTGACCATTTGTCAACAAGTTTTTGTTTGAACACCTGTTTTCAATCCCGTTGGGAGGATCCCTAAGAGTGGACTTGCCGGTCAGATGGTAATTCTATGGGTAACTTCTTGAGGACCTGCCAGATTGTGTTTCACAGTAGCTGTGCAGTATTTTTCAAGCAGTGTTTAACTGACAATGTTTCTTAAAACAAAAACTGAGATATATACCAGGCTGTGAGAATGCAAAGATGAATAAAAAGCAGCCCCCATTCACTGGCAAAGATAACGCAAGGAAAAATTGTTGGGGATATCCTGGTGGAAGTGGGAGGTGTGGGCATTAAGCGAGGGCAGAGCAAGCTGTGGTTATCACAGGTAGTGGCTCTTGGGCTGAAAGTTGGAGGTGAGAGGTCACATGGGAGAAGATGGACTCACAACTTTCTTGCATGTGAAGAACACATCTTCTGGGGTAAAGAGAGCTAATGGTCCACCATTAACAGGCAGCCATCTTTTTATAAGGCCATTCATCTGCTAGCCAGATTGTCCATTTCCCAGTTTTACTGTTCATGGCTTTCACTACTGACCTAGCTCCCCCTCTTAAAGTGAACCCTTATTCTATGTCCCAGTATACTTCCTAGCAATACTCAGATCTTATGCCACAGTTTCACGTCCATCTTATATTTTTGCAGAATCAGAGTACTCCAGAAGTCTCTGCCAGGTAGACAGACAACACATACACACACACTTAAAAGTAGAATATGTTATTGTATACATGAAACCATCAGGAAAACGATGGTAACCAAAGACCCCTCCTGCCGAGCAGCAGGTGAAAGGGTGGTTGTCATTTTGGTTTTTTTATGTACATTAATTTGTTACTTTATCTTCCTGCTTTGCTTCCAGTCTGGGCACACCTCTGGCCCCCAGACACTCACTAGCTGTTGCCTGTGCTATTTCTACAATGCAAACTTGATCATGTCAGGAACACTACCCCCCCACACCACAGCCCCAAACTCACACTTCTCAGTTCGTCTTCAGTGACTTCCGGGTAATTGTCACCGTCCAGCAGGACCTCTAGGGCACTTCTGAATGGCACTGGCAACCTTCTTTTCTCTGCCTCGTCCCCTCTCTCTCCTGTCACCATATGCTGTAATCCAGTGGGGCTATTTGTTCCCCAAACATCACACTCCCTCTTGTCTCCTTATCATCACACACATGGCTCCTTCTTTGAAGTGTCGTCTCCATCTTCCACTCCTCTTAACCTAGCACCTGTTCATGCTTCAAAACCCATCCCATGTGCCTTCAACACATTCCTCCTGTTGGTTGTAATTGTTTACTTCCCTGCCCCCCTAGAAGACCATCTCTTTCAGGAACTCAGGACTTTATTTTCATGAGGTAACCCCATCATCTTAGACTGGACTAGCGACTGTTTGCAGGCAGCACTTCATAGAATGATCTGGATTCTTGTACCCAAGTACAGAGGCTTTATCTATTCCTATAGGACAAAAGAGGAGCCATTCTTTGAAAGTCCAACAGTGGTTAAAATGACTCTTTAGCAGTTTCTCAGAGAACATGGTCATTCGCAGCATTTGTTGGTGTGACAAGTACTAACTCTGTTTCTGAGATGCTCCAGGTGAGTTTTTAGGTGCTTTTTAATTGCCGGATAGCTACATTCCAGGGGAATTCTCTCCTCTGAAGCTTTGTTAATAAAGAGTAAGGTGGCCCTTTCCTAAGTGTTGGCAAGGACGCTCAGAACCAAAACTCTTGGCCTTTGTTGGTATTCTAGTCATTATCTATAAATTCAAGTAATCTGAAGTATGTAGGTCTTGCCCTGAGGCTCAGACACAAAAATGTCTTGGAAAGTGTAGAGGCTCAAGATGCAGGGATGTGGTCTTGGCTTCTGGAGAGCTGAGGCTTGGGGAGGAGACGCACTCATGGAATTCTGTGCTGCCTTGTGATTTGGCACTTGAGTCCAATGTCTAGTTTCAGTGTTCCCACGTCTGCACCTGGGTTTTTTTGTTTGTTGGTTTTAATATACAGTCTATACCAAATCCATCTATGATCTCAGAGAATCCAAAGTAAGCATGGGTAGGCATTTGGGACGGTCTGACTTGGAAAGGCAGGGAACTCTCCGCCGTCCACTATCAGCCAGCAGGAGCTGTCACCCATGCGACCCACACACGGGAATGAAGACTCACACACCCTGATGTTCACCAGCCAACGAACAGCTCTGTGTGCTGTGAGGTACCTCTGAACCGCTTCCGCTTCTCATTTCTCCTACACAAGTTCTGCGGCACAAATTTTAATTGAGGACACCTGTTGATCAGCATTCTGTGAAAGCATTGGTGTCTCTGAGAGCTCACGATCGCTGTCTTAAGAGAACTAATCCATGTGGTCCTCAGAGGCCGGCCTCTCCTTGACAGATGTTTTATGACTTGCTTCCTCCATTGATTGGGGGAATATTAAATGGAATATGGCTCGATTAAATTGAGTATGTAAAGTGACATGTGGAATGGAATAAAGCTTGTTAGCAGACTATGGTCTTCTACCAATGTGGCCAGTCAGCAGCATTCATTCCGAATTCCTCCCTTGATGCTGGGTGACCATGCAATTGCTGTCATTTATTGGTTATTCGAACCATTCTTCTAAGTGGGCATCTACAACTCCAAGTCCAAAATAGAACTTTTGATCCCCCCATTCCCCCCCCCCCCCCCGCACACACACACACACACGGACAGGTGGGCTCATGAGGGCACAGCTCTTCCTCTCGCAGGCTTCCCTGTCTTAGCACCTGCCTTGTGGCTCAGTCACCGTGACCTTCCTGCTCCTCAAACTTGCCAAGCTCAGGCTTGCCTTCTTGCACTGGCACCAGCCGAGACGTTTACTTGCACATCTTTGTTGGGCTGACCTCTTATCATTTAACACTTGACATAAATGCTTCCTTCTCAGAGAAGTCTTACCAGTCATTTCGGATCATATCTCCCCCACCCCTTTTTAAATTGTCCTCATCACTCTGAGATATTTTCTTCTAGTTGTTTGTCGTTTTCCCATCTAGACTGTAAGCTGCACAAGAATAGGACCTGGCTTGCCCCACTCAGAACAGTACCTGCCTGACGTGTAGTGGGCACTCCATAGATGGATGGATGGATGGATGAATGCATGAAATTAAACTAGCATTAGCTGTTTCTTAGGAAGAGTTTGAAGGGCCCAGGTTGTGCATAAAATTGAAGCCTTCTTTACAGTTGAATTTATTTTTAATGAAAATAAGGTTTTTCTTTCAGGTATAATAAGAATACCCTTTAATAATACTTTAGATTTGCATTATCTCTGGACTCTCAGCATTTTTTAATGTGTTAGAGTCTTCAGTTCGAGGACTTTTCTGAAAGGCTAACTTTAATAACATCAGACCTGCCATTTCCACAGGGCTTAGAATAGATTCCAAAATGCCAGAGAAAATTAAATGCAAAAAAGCTCCCAGTTAATTAATGTTTCAGAATAAATTAATGCTTTACGTCTGACTTTAACTGACAAGAATGGTGAATTTCAAAGTAAAAACTGCCACCCTTTTCCCATGTCTGTATTTTGTGCTGTATTCAGTCATTCCAGTTGTTTATTTCCTTGGGGGGAAAAGAAAGGAGACATATACTTATTGAATTTTAAAATAAAAAACACGATTGAACTGATTATTCTTAGGGGAATGGGTTTTGGCATTCCTCACAAATCCCTTTAGTTACGTAGTAATTCCTGAATTTTCAGAGTTGGGAGCAGATCTTAAATGTTTTTGTCTGTTACCAGAATGCTTTAACATACTGAGAGGAGAGGAAGCAACACTTATGTGTACAGTGTGTTCCAGGGTTTGGCTTAGCTTATTACATCATCTCAGTAAATTAATTATGAAATGTTGATGTGTGCATTGGACATGGGGGAGGGGAAGCACGTTTCTGTCTTGTCTGATTTAGTTCTTGTTTATCCTTGGACTTTAGACCATAGAAAAGAATTGGCAAAAACTTGTGACATTTCTTTCTGACTTTTTCTTCTTCCTCATCTTCCCCCTTCATTTTCTGAGCCTTAGTTTCCCTGTCTGCAAGCTTAATATTTCTATCGCATCAGACTATTGTGAGGCGGTGAGATGATGATGATGATGATGATGATGTGTGTGTGTGTGAGTTCGTCCACTATACTTCCTGACACCAGACTGTTTTAGAAAACGTGACTCCTCTTGGAAGATTCCTGCACTAAGGAGGGCCAGATTGATCGCTAAGGTCTCTTTCATCCTTAAGATTCTGTGGCCATACATTCCAATAAACTGTACGATCACTAATCTTTTAAAATTTAATATCTTCTGCCTCCAATTTACCACTATTTATTAATTTGTTAACACAAATATTTCAGCATGGAAATGTAATTAATATGCTAACGGGAGAGCTACAGAGATACAAGATACTATCTATTTACAGTCTACTCTGTTCAGCAAATGATTCGAGGTAGACTGGAATGTTCCTCGTGAACGTTTGGTCTTCTTGTGTACTTGTTCTACTTTAAGTAAAGAAAGGGAGGCGGATACACATGACCTGTAAATATATTCAACAAGACTTTTGCTTTAAATAAATATACTTTTTTTCTTTTTGGTAGTTTCCTACTTTTGTATAAAAGGGAGAGGCTCCAGGTTATCTGGAATTCTGTTTGGTTGGCTTCCAGCTTTCAGTTAATCAAGTATTTCATGGAGTTATGAGGTGTGCGCGTGTTTCTTTGTTTGTTTTTTGGAATTTTAGTTATTTGATATTTGCAAGTAATTCTTGGGAACAAGAATTGAAAACACGGAGTGTTCGCAAGAAATGGCAACATTATAAAAAGCAGATGTTAAATGGTTTTGTTTAAAAAAGAGATTATCTCCATTATTTACACATATTTGAAAGAAAAGAAATTCAAGAGTTTTTATCTTCTTTTCCTTCATCTAGTCCAGTTATGCAAATAAAATTACATGAGTCATTTGTTTAACAAGTTCAAATCTCCATTGATTTATAGTGTTAGAACCATAAAACCCTGAAAAGTGAGCATATATCTATTAGTTATGTTAATTAATACAAGCACATTAGGAAGCAATTTACTAGGTATTGTGTAGCCAGGGTTCCTTCTTTAGTAGGCCTGTTGATCTGGTGTTTAGAAGGATAGCTACAAACCCCATTGGGGAGCCTATTTTGGGCCACACAAATGGAACAGGGACAGAAACAATATTATAGAGTAATTCAGTTGAAGAATACATACAACACAAACTTGAGGGAAAAATGATTGTGGCTTTGAATTATCTATGTGGGCAATCTCCATTGCATGGAAAAATTCCCATTCTCCTTGCTGTGTGTGTGGTGTTGACCTGGTAGATAAGTTCCGATTGGTGTTTTCCCCTACTTTGTTTTGTAAGAATTATCAACTGAGTTTCAAGTTTTTTCCACTGGAAGAAAAAAAGCTCCCCCCCACCCCCAATTTAAAATTGTGACATTGTGATGTTGGAAGTGAAAATTCCAAATCTCTCTGTCCATTTCTAGTAAAGCAGTTTAAATGTACTTGTGACTAGAGAAGAGGGAGTGATTAGGTAGAAGTTATGGGTCTGTGATAAAAAGTGCTATCCAAGAGAGGAGTGAACGACCTAGCGGAAGGTTCTGCATTGCTGGAGGTGTCCTGGGTGTTTTGGAGTTCGTTTATAATAGGTAACCACTCCATCCCACCTAACTCTGGATACTGTATGATCCTATGACTCAGCATTCTCAGGATTTAGAAAGAGGGTTCATTTTGACTAAGTATGTTTGACCTGGGCCCGGTTTTTAATGAAATTGAGATAAAAGGAAAAGACACATGTAAATAAAACTGGAAAATTCCTTCCCTTTCTTTTAGATGAGGAAACTGAGGCTCTGAGAAGTAAAGTGACCCGTCCAAAAGCCACACAATTAGTTACTGAATTTGGGACCAAGAACTCCTATCTCATGACCCCCTCCTTCACTTCTGTCTCACCATGTCCCCTCTTTCTTTCCCTGAATCATTTTCAGAATGTTTTATATGAATCATAAGCTCAACTGAGGTCAAAGTGCGGCCTGCTAAGCTCTTATAATACCGTACAGATCAATCATTAAAGAACTGCTTGAGAATTAAATTAAAAGTGGCTTCATTGTAACTTAGAGTGACTGATTTTTCTTTTCTGACGGAGCAGATCTCTTGGATGTTTCCTTTAAATCCCTCAGCTGCTGTCTCTTACTGCAGCAAACACTTGTAAGAAAGCATAATATTTATCGTGTGCGAGTACAGCTAGTCTCGCTGCTTTGTCTTTTCCTACAGTCATCAGTATGTTTTCAGCCAGAAGTAGACAGAAGTTAAGCAAGGTCCGCATGTACCCAAATAAACTCTGAACAGATTGATTCTCTCGTGCCCCACTAAGGATTTGCTCAGCTGTCTGCTCTTGCTCCACAGATCCAGAATCATCCTAAAGTAACCCGGGCTCTGACCGGCGCCCATTGGAAAGTCAGAAGGAAGCCAGTGTATGTCTGTTGGCTCCTGTTGTACCAAAAGAACCTGTTCTTCAGGTGCAGATGGTCTGTTCTGAGGGCTGCTGGTAGTACGTTTGCTGTCTTCCATATGGCTATGTGTATTCTTTCCAGATGCGTCGCTCTTTCCATGACTACACCGCCCTGCCCTCTGCGGGAGCACGGCCTCACCCCCCACATCCAGTGCCCCAGAGTGCCCAGGCAGTTAGAAAAAGCTGGGTGTCCAATAAAGGGGATAAAGTCAGGAAGGAAAACAGGAAAGCTGTTTTCCTTCCT
This sequence comes from Rhinolophus hipposideros, assembly GCF_964194185.1. Taxonomy (NCBI): domain Eukaryota; kingdom Metazoa; phylum Chordata; class Mammalia; order Chiroptera; family Rhinolophidae; genus Rhinolophus; species Rhinolophus hipposideros. The sequence continues at coordinate 13,699,271 of NC_138064.1, forward strand.
TTCCTTGTTTGGGCAGGCCTCGAATTACCTGTACACCATGAGGGGAGGTCCGAAAGCCCTCCAGAGGTAATCCTCCGTCCTGTAAGCTAAGGAGCTTTTGTCAAGATGCTCTGTCTCTAAAGCTGCCTGCAGAGTCAGCTTGCATAAATCGCCCATTTATGTTTGCATCCTGGTTGTGCCCAGGAAATGCGCCAGATGAGGAAGGAGCAAGAAGGAGAACTTTCTGTTAACACTCTTCAATAATATGAATGTCCCCGATACATTCATACTGTACGTGACACGTGAGCATTTGTTCATCACAGAAGGTGAGATGTTTTAGGTGGTCGCCACATCAGTGACTTCTTAAAAAATATTTTCCAAGTAGACGCTTAACCTGAAGTTCATCCTGGCAAGGCTGCCGTCCCAAGTGCCTGTTAGTATATAGTGGAACCGTAATTATTGCAAAGAGCGACATGTTTAGACGACTGGTCTGGGGAATGTTTGACTTACTTATATTTTCCCCACAGTTTTGACACACTAATGCATCAAGACCAAGAAACGACTATCATTTCCTGAGTAAAGTTGCAAGGGTCCTGAACGATCCTCTCACATACATTTTGTTACAAAGAGACTAGAGGGACTCAGTTTGACTTTATAAGTTACATTGTTAGAGGAAAAGATAATCTTCTGGCTAAATTGTCACAAACACGCCCTTCACCTTGTTACGGATGTTATCTTTTGATAACTGCATTCAATTTTTCCTTCTTTATTTTCATGTGTTTATTGCCGTGTATCCACAGTCTATTCTCAGCATTTCGGTTACTGTTATTTTAGAATTAAAATTGAGAATTGCTCAGGACAACAGTTGAAAGCTTTGGTGGGTTTTGAAAACCCAGAAGGAAAATTTACCAGATTGTATATTTTCTGATTTACGCTTTGTCGCTCTGTATACTCTCTACTGGGCACCATGCTAACAATTTCTAAGCATGTCATAATTTCTCTCTCTGTATCTTATCTTTCAGTTTATTCCTCCCGGCTCCTTTTCCCCCAAAATAAAACAAGAAAAAAAAATCAACAATTAAGGAAGAATTCTATGCCTTAATCGTGTAGCTTATTTGCTTTTAAGAGTTTATTTTCTCAGAAAATATTTCTGAGCAATTTATTTTTGTTGGTGTTCTTTTTAATCTCTTAAATTCCTTGTTTCTTTTCTTTCTGTTTCCCTCCCCCCACTTTCCATGAGATTAATGCCACCCTCATCTTTTTCAATTGTTCAACAGATAAATTGGGCCTGTCTCCTTTTTTATGTGTGTCTATAATATAGCAATTTGAGGGTAGTCATTGTTTAGCCCGCATGTCCTCTGCTTCGTGTTGCAGGTTCTCCTGTCTTACTGGCTGTGATAATATTTCATTAATACACAGGCTAGTTAAAAAAAAATTATACTTTATTTGCAGAGGCTAGGGCGTGTTTACCTTTTATTTAATAACAAATTCCTTTCTGACTGAAAATGGGAAGCGGGATTTCTCCTTTGATATTTCATCCAGTTCCGTGTTTCTGTTAAAGGGGACGATGGCGTCATCTGTGTATTGTTCTAGAAAGATCACGGCATTTGAAATCAAAAGACTTGGGTTCAGATTCCAGCTTGGCCACACACTGGGGTATGTGAGCATAGACAAGTCATTTTCACCTAACTTTCATGGTTTGGCGTCTTTGTTTCTCATCTGTGAATGAAAGACAAGAAGTCTTGTCTCTTTTGTAAATCCTTTTAGGAATGGGGCAGCACTCAGTATGCAGAGAATATCTTCTCTACAGAGATGTTGTGAATGTTAAATGCTACATACATCAGTTGTCAATCCCTGTACATAGGTTGGTTATCTTCTCTCAAATTCCATTTCTGGTTCTAACTGACCACCCTCAAAGGCTGCTTGCTAATACTCAAACTAACAGTTAGATCTACGTATTTGGTCACAGAAGAAACCGAAAGGATTTCTTTGTGCATCAAACTGTTCTTCCCCCAGCTGATTATTTTAAAGTCCGTGGGACCCTGGTGGGCAAAGTCCTCTAGGTCTGGCTGAAGGGACCAAAAACCCTCCTGAACCCGCAGATCTCATGATCATTGCTCTGGGGGGTGGGCCTGGCTTTAGACACTTTTTAGTAAGAACGGAATTACAGTTTCTCAAGTTCATTGACTCAGTCACTTAAAAAAGGTCTATATACTTGGTGTGTGGGGGTAGGGGAGGGTATGTGTTTCTCCTTGAAGCAGTAGAGCATAAAGCAATTTGAAATTTGTTTTGTCATGTTTTGTTTCAGAAAGTCAAGTGAAAGAGAATCCTATCTTGGAGGGATATTGGGATTCATCAAGCACCAGGGCTAGCAGATTTTAAAAAGAATTCAAAGTCCCTATAAAGTGCCATAATTCAAAAATCAGGGCTACTTCCACATCAGGAAGGAAAGAGGTAAATTATTACCGTGTGGCATTTGAAAGAACGCTGTCAAGCTCGCCCGTGTGAACCATATCCCTGGTGTACCCTTGGCTTCCCCAGCTGGGAGGTGGGGACGTGCCCCATGGTCATATTGCAGTCATTCCCCCGAATTTCCCAAGCCCTCAGTGCTCATTAGGAAGGTGTCCTGTCTTCTCCAGGGGTCCTGCTCCCCAAATAACTGTATGAGTGCCAAGGGAGGCTCACACATGCAGCCCCTGTGTCCCCAAGACCCCACCAGTTCTGGATTCTGAGGTGTCTCGTGAATAATCAGAGCCACTGCCTGCTCCTCCGCTGCCCCAGGATCTGCTGCTGTCACCAGCCCTGTTCCCTGTCCTCTGCCACCTTACCAGTATCGAGTCTTGGTCCCACACCACACACCAGGCTCCCAATCCAGAGTCTTCCTCTTCAACTCTTTGGAGACGTTTTCATTTTTGTGAACTTCTGATTCCATCATAGCAGTTCAGTGCCAGTGTCTGAGCAGTCTCCTCGTTTTCACTTCAGTCAGCATTTTGTCAGCTGCGCACTAAGCATTTTCTTGTGTTGTAGGAGTAAAGACGGAAAAGGTGAGCGAGGGGCTCACCACCTAGTGTGCGTAGGTGATTATTCTGTAATCCACGCCTAGGTAGGTCCTTGGCTACCTTCAACTCGTAAGGCGCTACAGTAACATTTTAGAAGATAAAGATGGAGGAGTCAAGGACCCAAAGAAATACACGAGTGCGTGCCTTTGTCTTAGGGCGCTCAGCATCGTGTGAGGGAGCTGAGTAGAAGTGTTAGGCATGGGGCGGGGAGCTTAGAGACACAAAGGGAGATTGTAGAATGAATGTTTGCACTGCAGATAGTCCAAGAATAGGCCCTTTGTGACAATGTTGCCTCCTTACCTGGTACAACGACACTTGCCTGGTGATAGAGTCTCTACTTGACCAGAACTGTCCAAACTCAAGTATAGAAGGCCCTCGAACTTTTTTTGTATTGACTCTTAGATCTTAACTTGAAATGCGTAAAACACAGGCAGTTAGGTTGCTTCAGGAATAGCCTTGGCTCATATTCTAAACATATTGGATAGATTCTCATTCAAGTGAAGATAAGGTTTCACTTACCACAAACAGAACAGGCAACCCGATCCAGTGAATGAGGTAGTGGGTTTGACTCTCCCAAGATGTCGCTCACACTAGGAAAGTGAAATATGCTATTTACAAACTCGCCAGAGCAGAGAAGGCTCTCAGCAAGGCATGGTGGGGCTTCATGTGTCCTTTCTTGTTCTTTAATTCCCAAGATGGATTTATTTTCTGTGGTTCATACAAAGAATGCCCAATAACTTACTGTTATTATTTTTAATTTCCAAATTACACACCTATTTACTTTGTTCTTATCTAGTTCTCTCAAAGAATACATATTTTGTTTCTTTGGTTTGTATCCAAAATGTAGAGACTCTTCATTGATCCTGGCAGAGCCTTCACAGTGGCCATTTGCAGGTTGAAAACGAAGGGAAGGAGGAGGTACAATGGGAGCCATGAGGAAATCAGGCTGTGTGATGTGTTTCACATATTTTATTTTTACATATCCAGGAAGAGCTTTTACACAGGCCAGACCCAGAACGTACTTTTAGATTTATCCTAAAGATTAGAGACCCGGCCCCTAGTCTTTGCTTTTGGATATGTGAGACACTTCAAATTGTTCCCAGACAAGCAAAGCGTCCCCGTGCGCAAAGACGAGCATCCTCATTCTTCTTCATTGCCAAGTTCCCCCATGCGACAAAGCTTAGATGCCTGCCTCTTCCTAGAGGATCTTTATCAGAGAAAAGAAGTCCATTTTCTAAGTGAAAAAAACAACACACGTACAACTGGTGTATATTTACAGCGTATATCTACAGGACGTGTACTTAAAAACGGTGCACACTACAGGATAGTGCTTATAACCAGGGTGCAGTCTGACTGCATCACTAACTGTTGGTCCTTCTCTTTGCTTCCCATCTTCAGAAGCATCTGGGGCTGAGGGGTGGGGAATTGGCAGTGAGGGTCTTCCCACAAAAATGCCTTCTCTTTCTTCTCCCTATCACCCACTCAACATCCAAACTGCCCTGCATGCTTTCTGTGAACTTTCACTGTGTGGACACAGCAGAAATGGCCATCTCAGAGAACTTCCCTGGACCCTACTGGTTCATGTCAACTTCTGAAGACTTTACAAAGTGTGGCTTTTTTTTCAAGAGCTAATGAATAAGGTGCCATCGATGGAGAAAGGAAGGAAAAGACAGGTGGACCTGAGATAGGTGTCTTTATAGCTCCAGAAGTCTCAACATCTTATCCACTGGAGGGATTTTAGGAAATGTTTATGAACTTATAGGTAAATACACTTCATGTATAGCAACCGACCTATGCCAATAAGACGTACCTTGGGTAATAAAGGGGAGCACGTGAACTCGAGTTACTTTTAATGGTAACTATGCTCTTCTTGGTGTGAATCAAAACACAATAATGAAAATGATTAATCTATTTATCTGAATATATCATAAGAAGGTTTATATCTTCATCATGGGAGCAGTTTAGGTCAGACTTGACAATCTTCTTAGTAAATGTTTGTGAAATACTTTTGGTTAAGACCTAAATAGAAATCAAAATTTTTATTATCCTCTCTCCCTAAACCAAAAGAGAGGGAGACGTTATTTAAAGTTTGTTTTAAACCAACACAATGATACATAAAAACTATTTTAAAGTCAAGATGGTAACTCACGATCTGTATTTCACATTATAAATAGTAGAAAGGTTCATGGTAACTCATGCCCTTTTTTTAGTGGTGCGAGTCTCACTCTGACAAATAGATATGTGAAATTTACAGGATCGTCCCTAGACCCTCCCAGAAAGAATGAAAGCCAAAACTTGAAAAGATGAGCCGTCCTTCCTTATGCAGCCTGGTCCGTAACAAGTTACACTCACCTTGGAGATTTACCTGCATCAGGCATCATTGCTTATCTCAGGAAGGCACAGCTGAGTCTCGTGGTTTCATAAAGCCCTATAATTGGAATAGCCAGACTGCAATCTTCCAAGTCTCCCCTTCTGGCAGTGAACCTGGCTGCAGACACATCATAGTTGTACAAGGCATTTAAAACTGTTTATCTCTTACTCCTGTCTACATTGATTTGTTTGTATTCCGTCCCTGCCTTGTACAAGCCTATAAAATTCAGACTGCACTGCCGTCGGGGCTGAGGCTGCATTCTATATATGTATATTTCAACTGAATACTTTTTCCCTTCTTTAAAAACATTCTGTACAACTTTCACGTAGCAACCGCTTATAGGGCTCTTGCGCCTGGTTTGCTCATATCTAAATCTAGAGATGCAAAACCTACAGAGTGCTTGTCCGTATTTTCTGAATCTCATCAGCTCACATGCTTTGACACCCTGATATAAGATAGTCAGGCTGTGTTATTAATTAACTCTTGCTTTTTTTCGATCTTGAAAGTAAGGGTGCTTTAAACTAGATATACCTGACATCAGTGCTGCAGACAGGACCTCAAATGGCTGACTTTCAAGGAATATGTAGCACTTTACTTAGTCTGAACCTTAGTCCTGTGATTTGCTTTTCACTTAGAAATGAAGTCCAGTCAGTACCTGTGTGAAGGTATAATTCTTCACCTTTATTCTGGTGACTTCAGATGAAAATAACCACCATTGCTTTCTTTTTCTTTCTTTTCTCTTCCTTCCTTCTTTCCTTTTTTTAAATTTTTATTTCTGGATCACAAGTTTATTATGAAAGGCTATAACTCAGGAATAGCCAGATGGAAGAGATGTACACGTATGATTCCAGTATGTTCTGTTGCATGTATTTGATAGCTGATTACTCAAGAGGGGATTTTTCACTTTTCATCTGTTAGCAATTCCTTATGACAAAAGAAGTGTGATATATTAGATATTTATTGTAAGTGCATTGCTTCATCCTCACTCTTTTATCTGCTTTCTTAAGATATGTCATAAGCTTCTACCCAAGTTTTCAGAATAAAACATTGCCATACTATGTAAGGGTCCAGCACAAAAATGAATTGTTGGTTTTGTAAGAAGTATCTTTGACTTGGCAGGATCGTGCAAGAGTGAGTCCTGTGTTAGGAGCCATTTCCTTCCCTGGGACCATCCCCTAAAGAGAATTCAGCACAGTCCTTTGACTTGCTCCAATTTCTAGAAGTGAAAAATAATGCAAGGAGGATATTTCTGGAACATGGGTATTAACAAAAGATATCTGCATGATTTTGCTTCACGTTAAGTATATCGTTTTAGATTTTTTGAAAAATGCTTTTTTCTCTTACTATAAAGAAATAAATAAATTCGAGCAACTCACGGGGTTTCCATGTGCCAGGAAAACTGTCCAGAAGTGAAAATACTCTTTTTAAATTTAATGTTTCCATTTTAATTTTAAGAAGTAAAGTTTTTACTGTTTATCATTGGTCTCCTCCCAACTAGAATGAAAAGTCCATGATGGCAAGGATTTTTGTTTGTATTTTTAATTTACTACTGTGTTCCTGTCACCCAGAACAATGGCCAGCGTTGAATAGACACTCAGTACATGTTTGTTGAACGAACGAATGAATGAATGAATGCCTAATATTATTCACCAACACTTAGTAGTTGTTAAAGCAAAGCAGACATTCCAAATGCGATGCCCAATCCTACCACTAGTCACAATAATTATATACACTAATACTGATACATTAATACTGAATGCTGTCTGACCCTTAATAATACACCCGTAGTGTGGTTTGTGCCATTTTGGAAAGTAGCCATAACATGGTTAAATCCACAGATAACATTCAAGTGAACACTTTGGTCCTAATATTTTCAAAATCCTTCCCCTTAAACTCTGAAAGCGTTAAGAACAATTGTTTTAGGCTACTCTAACCATTTTTGGAAATGGCAACAAGCAATTAAACACCTAAAGGGGAAGAAAAAAGGGAGGATGACCTACATGGGTACTTTAGATTTGGCTGAATAATGTTACTTTGCAGAACAGCATCTGAGATTAGGTGGCTGTTCCGTATTGAACTTGGGCCTGTTTTGATGAAGTTCATGTCCAGAGCTATTGCAGTTGCAGAAGACCAAAGTTTCAAATAAACGGATTAGCAAATACAGAGAGTCAACAAATTTCCACCTGGGTTTTATAATGTGATAGGCTTAATTTAGAAATAGGCTCCCTCCATAACTTGGGAGCTTTGTTGTGCTTGTTCAATGAAGGGCTGAAGCCCTGCCTTCCCACTGCACAGACCAGACTATAGTGGCAGGAAACAGGCATGGGGGCTGACTCCCAGCTTTGTATCCATTACTTGGTTTTACCTTGGATGAGCCATTCTATTGCTGCCCCTTTATTTATGTCCCTAGCTGTAAAATGGAAAATGTATTATCCGTTTTGCAGAGTAGTGATGAGGACGACCGAGATCGTTTAAGTACAAGGTGCTGAAGACATCCCTGTTATCACCCCTTACAGGACTGAGGTGGATGTGGAACTGACCAGATTTACAGCTGTTCTAAGAGTGTCCTCCCCACTCCCTCGACCCCTGTTGCCATTCCTCTGCCCTTCACAAGTCCTGGAGTCTAAGGCAGCATTTCCCAGACTTTTGCATTTAAGGGACCAGTAAAATTTTACCAAAAAAGCTTTATTGACATCCTGATGCTAACTTTTTATGTTGCCAATTTAAAGACTTTAAAAACACACACCCTATATCGTCAACATCATGTCACCAAAGACAGGATATTTTTATAACTGAAAGAGGATATACCCTGCAAGCGAAGGACTGTCCTTATCAACATTTCTTCTCTTGCCAGAGATCAGAAACAGTCCAGGGGCTGGCATTAGGAGCCTCTTTTCCCCACTTTTCCTTCGTCAGCATGAAAGCTACACCAATCCCTAAGTGAGCCCTTTTGGGGCCTGAGACCCCATGGGGATGGGGTTACTAAGCCTATCCATTCAGGATGTGTCTTGAGGATGGGAGACAAGGCCATCTCCCCCAACAATCCTGCTCAGCTGTTACCATTTAGGTGCCTGAGTCTGTGGTCAGCCTGGGGCTTGGAGACTTTCACCAGCCCTAAATGCCCATAAATTAGAGTCTGTTTTTAAACATGGGTAATGGAAAAAGACACGTTGGCGAATATGGGGAAAGGTGTGAAACCCCCTTGGGATAGCAAATCAAAATCAGTTTCTGAGTTGATGCCATGGAAGCCTAGGGTGAAGGGTGTAGAGAGAGGTCCCCAACTTTGGCCACTCTGTGGGCGTCTCTTTTTAACTGACAGCATTAAGGAGTCGCCTGTTCCCATTTCCGATGCTGGTGATTTGAAAAAGACTTAATTTGGTTCTATTCGGTTGAGAGAACATGTAGTAAGTGACTGCTATTTATATAGAGTTCTGTGTTAGGGGCAGGGTATATTGGGTTTTTCCGCTCTGGCCAGTCTCCATGAGACTTACTTTTTTTTTTTTTCTCACAAGTATACAAATTATAAAGGCCATTTATGTTTGTACAGTTGAAAAAAATAGCATTTGCATGGTGCTTTAAATTGTTGCTAATGCTGCTGGCGCCTCGGTCGGATTTCCCTGCACTAAAGACGTCTCATGGCCAGCACATTCTAGGCAGATCCATGAGTCCACATACATCTTATGCATATGTTAGAGGTATTGCAGTCTCCATCTGGATTATGGGGCTTGAGGGGAAGAGGAACTGATATGCTTTCCAAACCAGGGCTCTCCACGGGCTACAAGTGCCACGAGCTGTCAGTTCGGTGCTCAAAAGGGTAAACGTTCTCGTGTCTGCACTATATTCCTTTCCTCTTATTTTTGTGTCCCTCTTGGGGGGACGGTATTCTCTTGGCGTAGGTCTAGAGGTAGTAAGATAACAGGCAGCCTCCACTATGACCCACCTCAGGGTAGGGGGTTAGGCTAGCTCTGGGCTTTAGAGAAGGATGCTTTTGTCCTTGATCCTCCCCTGAAGCTAACGTGTTGCTGTTGGCAACAGGATGAGGTATTAAGCCTGAGAACTAGACCCAGCAAGGCCTCTAGACTTGTTGTAATCTAGACCTTCGGCTGGAAGGTACAAAAGCTCCTGAGGACCAGGTGACGGTAGTTAAGTTCTGCAACGCTCTGGCTCAAGCTGGTCTATACATTTGTCCTGGTGTACTGATGAATAGTGTCCCCTTTCACTGTCAGAGGACAGCAAATCATAGGATCACCATTCTTATGCGTCACTGCCCTGACAGGGAGCCCCGCTGACTTACGAGAGCCACGGTGAAGTTTGGTACTGAAGCTCGGAATAAGAATGAGTGTGCATTTGGCCAGTTACCCAGCCTCTCCACATCGCCTACAAATCTGTAGCCACGACAAAAGCCTCGTCTAGAATTTAGGGTTTCAGAAACCTGGCCCAGAAATCTGTCCATTTCACCTCAGTCCAACATCTGGTGCTGTGAGAGCCATACTGACAAGAATAAAAATGTCGCTAACCAGAAAAGAAGGTTGAGGAATTGAGGGTATGATTTCAAGGTAGAATCTTAAACCCCAGATCGGGCTCTTGACCAGTCTTCTTTAGCAAACAGCATCTTCCAACTGGAGAGAGAGAGTATATTTTCAAATTCTTGTTTTTCTTTCTGAATAATTAAATAATATACTAGAATGAGTCAGAACGGGGTTTGAATCCTGCGTGTGCCCTTATTAGCCATTGACTGAGGAAAGCCAATTTACCTTTCCAGTTTTCTCATCTGTTTGATGAGGACAAAGTGTCCCTTTTCCATGATTTTACCCTGTTTTTTTTTCTCTAGAACTTCTACCATACTATTCTTTCTTCCTAGACGTCTCTTTTGCTGCTCGTCTTCCTTCAGACTAAATATCATCTCTTCTGAGGAACCTTTCCTAATTCTCCAGGCCTAGGGTAATATAGCGCCCCGTCCAGGTGCTCATTCCTTAGCCTAGCATTGATTCATGGCATTTATCACATTGGGTTGTAGTTGTTGACTCGCCATCACTTCTTCTAAACTGGCAGTTCCATGAGGGCAGGAACACTGTCAACTCGGTTCCTGTCACATCTGTGTCTCCAGCAACCAGCCCAGTGCTGGAGTCATTCACAGACACTCTGAAATACTTACCGGTACAGTTGACCCTTGGACAATGCAGGGGGTTAGGGGCGCCAGCCCCCCACACAGTGTAGAAATCCGCATGTAACTTGTGACTCCCCCAATACTTTACTAAGAGCTTACTGTTGACTGAAGCCTTACCAATAACATAGGCAGTCAATTAACACAAATTTCGTATGTGTTATATACCATATTCTTACAATAACGTAAGCTAGAGAAAAGAAAATATTATTATTAAAATCGTAAGGGAAAGAAAAGGCATTTATAGTACTGTACGTATTTATTGAAACAAATTCACGTATAAGTGGACTCGCACAGGTCAAACTTGTGCTGTTCCAGGGTCAACTATTTTCTGAATGAATGAGTGGGTAAAAACAGGCTAATCAGGAAAGTCTCTCCCCAGGAGTTAGGTTTGGTTGATAAGTGGTTCCAACCTCCAAGATCATGTGTGTGGAATAGGGGGGTGTCTCCCTAACAAATTTTATTCCTTCTAATGTTGTGTACACAATCTCTTGTGTTTGGTATTGCTTAGACACCAGAATTCTGGAATTTCAGAATTCACTTCTAATTCTTCAGATAACTTCTTGAGTTGTACTCAAAGCTCTGGTTTTCCTATGGAAAAAAAACATAAATTTAAAATTGCTTTGAATTACTTTTGGGCTCATTTGTGGTATTTTTAGAAGCAGCTTTTTTTTTTTCTTCTCCTTTTGCAGGAGCACAGTTTTATCCATAATAGCCAAGGCATAGCAACAGGAATGACTCCAGTGAATCTTTCATTCTGGGGAAATCTTCCTCTTGAGAAAAGGGGAGTAAATTAGTAGGGTCGTGAGTCATTCAGAATGATCTGTAGAATAACAGTGCTTCATGATCACACTCATAATGTCCATCTTCCTTCATGAAACCCTCTCAAGACCATTCTAGACCATTATGGGCCATCTTGTGGAGGTGTAAACCTCTTGCAGATATTTTGTTTGTACTACCCCTTTTTACAGGCATGACTGTAGACCGTTGTGTATTTTTTTTTGAGTATCGTCATGTATCCTCAGCTAAGGTACAGGCTTCTGGAGAGCATGGACTTCCTCTCACACGTCTTTCAGAACCTCTTTATGTCAGGCACAGCTTTGTATCCTACATGAGTGCTCAGGCATTGTTTTATGAAGAGCAAAATATTAAGCAAACTCTGTAGGTTGTAATAAGTGAACAGACTGGTCCTATTCTAAGAAATACATGCAAAGAAGACTAGAAGGAAATACAGCAAAATGCACAAACTGCATTCTGGGTAGTAACATTTATCCTCCAGATTTTCCACTTTTTCTGTAGTCCTATCTGTTATTTTTTTTTAATGAACAAAAAACCCATAAAAGTTATTATTTTTAAAAAGATGGTATTTTTCTGCCCCACGGCCCACGGCCACACGTTGTTGGCAAGTAGGAGCAGACTTTGGAGCGAAGCCATCCTCTTACAGCATGATTCACCCATTTGTTAGGACGATCAGGATGAGGTGGTGCCCGCTGCATTCTCCTGATGGAAATTTGGAAAGATTTTGTCTGGAAAAGCAATTAAGGGCAGTGCTGCCATGGTGTGTTTGGAACTATGCTTCAAAACTGAGAAGTTACATAATGCTAAGAAATTAAGACGATAACCCAATTTTCTTAACAAATCCCTCACCAAAAATTTATGTGGCGATATTGTGCGTGCCTTCCTGGTTTAACCTAACCATATCCTTAGGCCTTTGGGACTGGATCTCATAGAAAATGACCGCTAACTGGTTTAGCTCTGCTAGCAATTGTCCCTTAAAGAGTCTGTCCCGTGTCACTTCACTTGTATTATCTCATTTCATCTTACCAGCAACTAAAGGAGGCAGGTATTGTTATTTATTCATATTTTACTGACGAGGAACCTGACACCAAGAGAGGTTAATTTGCCAGCAGTGACCCAGCACAGGGAGAGGCCAGGCCAAATGCTTCTTGGGTGGCTGCTATGCTGGGTGGGTTGAGATGGGGGCCTGTGCTTTCAAGAAGCTGAAATAACCTCTGGGGAGAGAATATAAAGCAATCAAAACACAAAGTGGAGAAGGTTCAGGTGACACTTTAGGAGCACAGAGGAAGCAAGAGCAGGTCAGATGCCTCAGCGGGTGTTCAGTGACTTCCATTCTCCCACTCTGGGCCCCCCCACTCAAGTTCTTGTCTGTCACACACCCACCGTGCTCACACACTCCTGGTTTCAACAGGTGGCAGTGGCCTTTCCTGCTCTTCTCTCCCTGCCTGCTGCTCCCTCCCGCTGGTAACAACGACATTTGTGTGTCCTTCGTATGTGCGGACTCCTCTTTTTTACATATTATTTCATTCATTCCTCACAACTACAATATGAAAAGAATCATCATCCCTGCTTTTCAGATGAAGAAAAGGAGGCTTTGAGAGCTTGAGTAACATGCTCAAATGTAAGGTTAGGAAGTGACGGGCCTAGGAATTAAATCCTGTTTTGTCTGCTTCCCGAGGTCCGGGAGTTGACCCACCCTGCTATAAATGCCTTCATGCCCATCTTTATTTGCCCCAAACTGCTTACCCCGAGAGATAAATAAATGCCGCAGTGCTGTGAAAGCCTTTCCTGGTGTCTCTTGGCCCGTGCAGGCCTTTCTCCACTTCTCCTTTGCTTTCTGTACGGGGACCCGGGTCCCAGCCTCTTGGACCATGTGCTCTTCTGGGACACACCAGTGCCTTCAAATGCTTGGAATGTACTAGATACTTGGTACAACATCGGATTCTGCAAGATGGAGTATTTCTGGCATATTTCTATTACCAGGTAACTCCTGGGTATGGTTGTGGAGAGAAATCTAATTTTAAAGTTCCAAGGAAGCCGGTTATTTTTCTCTTCCCTCCTGAGGGGAAGTTTGCTTGGTATTTGAAAGCTCCAGCTGCAGTTTTCATTTCACTTCTAAAACCACCAGTACGTTTCAGTAACTTTCCTATCCGAAGTCTCAGGTGCCAGATAAGAAGAAAGGCTCAGCCAAGAGTTGCAAATGCCTGAAAACAGTGACATTTATTAGAGGTACTAGCACGATCCAGTTGGAGTACAAATGCCAACGTCACAATTAAGCTGCCGGCCAGCACACATGTTCCTCGATACAACGGCAGCCACCCCACTTCTGTTTCCATGGTGTGAAAACAGTGAGCTTGTGGTGAAGAAAACATTTGAAGTTTTTTTAAATGTTGCAGAATTGACAGATGGTAGTAATATTAATACGCAAGGCCCCATTGCTTTGGGGCCAGCTACATGTCATGATACTTGTCACCACAAGATGTCAGTGTGGTATCAGTCCTGGGGGCCATAGAAGTAAAATGGTGCTTCCCTCAGTTTCAACATCATGAGACGAAGGCACAGACAAGGACGTTGGCTTGCTTTGCCCATTTCCTTCTACTGCAGGGTTAGCCCACATACTGCCTTTCTGATTAATTTTCCCTGTGCAGTTTTCCATTGGTTCACACCTCATCAGGAGGCTTTTCTGAGCTCTCTGTCTAAATTTAAATACTTTCCCAACTACTGCTTAAGTCACAAATAACTTTAGGAATCCCCCCCCCCCATTTTGGTTTTATCTCAGCACTCTTAAAAATTTGCAAAACGATATAAATAACAGCATAGTTTTGTCTTTCTAAGGAGGGTTTTTAAGTAGTTCAGGATGGGGGGAAATGCTATCTCTGGTAACATTACTGTTAAGCTTTTTGTTTCATTCTCTCTCTCTCTATTTCTCTCTCTCTCTCTCTCTCTCTCTCTCTCTCTCTCTCTCTCTCTCTCTCTCTCTGTAAAGGTTTAACCTATAGAGAAAAAAGTAAGAGCCCATATTAACTAAGCAAAGGAAGCAAAAGAGGGACCAATGGTGCTCAGGGAAGAACACATTGTGTGTTCCTGTAACCTTCATAGAGACGTAGGTATATTCTGCCCACTTCTCAGTTAACTAATAACTAGTAAACAAGCGGCAGAACCTGGGTTTGGACCTGGGTCTGTTCCCAGAGCCTGTGGCCACCCAAAAGCTGGTAACACTCTTATTCAACTGTCTGTGTGATAGAAAACGAGGAGGAATCCATACATGCCTTGGTCAGCAAATATCTATTGAGTCCTGGCTACACAGAAGATACCATGTTGTAAATAATATAAACCCCTATTACATATACACTCTATCCTCAAGAAGGAAACTAAAGCCAAGAAGGGGGTCTGGGAAAGACCTGTGCCACAAATCCATAGAAAACAATCAGGGCAGTGACATTTCTTTGGAATGACGGAGGGGTGGCAAAGCAGAGGGCAGGGCCCCAGTGCAGGATGAGTTGCAGTTCCTCCCTGGGCTCTTTCTTAGATCAGCTTTAAATAAATCTGCTAATGCAAAGAACGCCACTAAGGTTGCCTCTACCCTGACATTCTGTGGTTCTAAGATGGAACATGAGAAGAGGGTGTAATCTAAGCTGACAGGTTACCACCCATGCATGCCTTTGTAACCCAGATGGTGAGATTACTCTTAATCCTCTCTTTAGGTGGTCTGGTCCAAGAAGGACAGGTGAAAGCAAGACAGGAGGTAAAGCATGGGATGTTGGGGCTGTTTCCAGTTTCCGGGTCTGTGGCTTAGATGGGAAGGAGAACACATTTGGAGCTTCTGGGAAGATGTGGTAGGGAAACAGCATTGGGCTGCTGGAATATCACTTCAGAAGTTCTGTGTCAGTGTGAAGAACTTGGCGAGGAAACACAGAAGAGCCACAAGGAGGACTGAACATTTGAAAAATAAGACCTGAGAGGAGAGGTTAGAGAAATAGGGGTTATGTAACCTGGAGCTCCTCAGAGGTGACTTTGGCAAGCTTCTTCTAGGACGGGACTCTTAGGAGCTCAGTCCAGAGAGTAGCCACTAACCCTGTTTGTCCATATCGAGTGAGGACAGACTCCAGCTGAGCCACGAAAATTTTAGATTTGCTCCATGGAAAAGTTTTCCCCTGCAGCAGCTGTGAAACACAAAATACATCATGGAGAGAATTTTATAGAATTTCTTTTCTTCCTGTCTTTAAAAAAAAACACCAGAATATAGTAGAACCGTTTTATAATTATAGTGCTGGAGGGCAAGCTGAACTTGACACTGTAGGATGCGCTGTATCCAGCTTCTTCTGTATTTGATTGGCAGAGAGGTATGGGGTTTCCTGTCAGCGTGAATCGTATTAGTTATAAAAATGGGTTCTGGAGAGGATAAGCATATAATTTTTCTTTTAATCCGGAACACTTTGGAGAGTGAAATGGGATACTATTAATATGCTGGGGCAACAGGTATACAGTGAAATGACATTGTCCCTGGCAAACTGACCGGTGGTCACTCTGATTCTGGGAGTGTCTTGTTAGAGTGATTGTCTTGGAATATAAATCTCATGTTCTCTCCTGCTTATTAGAGTCTTCTGTGGCTTCCCAACGCACGCAGACTAAAACCCACACTCCCTGCAGTAGCCCAGGAGGGCCTGTGAGGGCGGGCTCCTGCCCCGCTCCCGGACTCATCCCGCACTCGCTCAGCACATTCCCACCTCCAGGCCTCTGCCCTGGCGTCTCCTCCAGCAGCCTTGTTCCCTGTGTCATAACCTCATCCCTTTGCCCAGCTGGTTCCTGTTCATCCCTTAGGGCTCGGCTGGAACCTCACCTTCTCAGAAAAACCTGCCTCCTTGCTACCATTCTCCTTTCTATCTCCCAGCTTGTTTCCTTCATAGAATGGTCACACCTTGAAATTATTTCCTATTTACTTACCTTTTGGCTGTCTTTTTCACCAAAAGTACACATCATGAGGGCAGGAATCACATACTTCCCAGGTGTCTTGTCAGTGCTGTATTCTGCCAGGGACATAGGAACGTGGTAAATACATGCAGAACGCATGGCTCATTGCACATGGCGCCAGGTAGACCGATCATCCCCTGACCTTCCTTTGTACCCAGAAGGTCTAAGTTTCGAAAATAGGAATCAGCTACATCATATAAATTCTTTCATCAGAATTGGTACACAATCCTTGATGAAAGAAGCCTAAAACAGCCCCTGTCCTTCCAGATGGAGGGCATCTAGCTGCAGAGGCAACACAAACATTAACAAAGTTACATTTTGGTATATGCTAAGGGCCAATGAAGACCCAGGAGAATTGTCATTCTAGCTTCCCTCATCTGTTCTAGTTTTCCTCCTGATACAGTACACATAATAGTAGTGTATAATCTCCTATTTCCTTATTGACCCCTGCCCTACCCAGAAGGTTAACTCCAAGAGACAGAAGGGCGTTTCCCCCACTCTTTTTTGTTCACTGCAGTATTTCTAGTGCCTAGAACTGTACCTGGAACATAGTAGGTGCTTAATAAATATTTGTCGAGTAAAAGAATGAATGAAGAAGAAGCAAGCAGAGAATCCCAGGGCTGCATTTAAGTCTTCGGTGGGCCCTTTAGGGTTGGGTTGGACTTGACTCCCCTGAAGGGTGGAGAGGAACAGCCCAGAATGAGATAATGGCCCACATAAGGGCAAGGGGAAACCAGTAGGTACAAGATGTTGACTTGTTCGGTCTAGAAAACAAACCAGTAAGTTTTCAGTTTTATTTACTGAACTCCCAAATGATGTCCCCTTGGCCCCTCTCCCCTCATCCTCACTCATTTGGCCTGGGTGAGACCCAAGGCAGAGGTGTCAGGGGAAAGCTGGCCGCCACACACATTCCTTGGTATTGGCGTTAAAACTGCCGAGCGAAAATAGCCAGCCTCAGGACCGTGTGGGCGAGTCCAGGGATTAGCATTCAGTTTATGGGTTGTCTAGGCCTCTTAGCCCCCTTTCTTCTGCATTCCCATCCTGGCAGCTCACCACCTGTTTTTAATGCCTTTGGAGGTTGGAAAATGTAAGAAATCGGTACTTTAATTTCCGCGACATCAAGAACTCTGGGCTGGTCCGGGAAGCATCACTTAGTTTAGAGACCCACTGGAACAGGGGGATGGGTTTTACCTCTGGTCAAGTGCAGTCCAGTTTGAAGCAAAGAAGGGACACGTGCAATACCCATGTGGCCCTCGACTTGTCACAGTGCCTTGAAATCCCACCAGTCAGTTCACTAGCGTGCACCCAGAGACTTTCCTCGTCAAAATGCACGGCCATTTGGAGGAGTAGCATTGAAAGGCAGCCCTTGGCTAACAGTTTCTAGCTGGGTTGAAAGCTCTGTGGGATTGTAAATATGATGGGATGTGAAGCACGGTGCTAGATATGAAGGGGAGGCAGGTACTCGGAGCCTGGAGTTGGACACAGGATATAATCCTGAGGTGGGGGGTGCCCTCTATGGTGACAGAGCTAACAGCCAAGCAGGGCTCAAACAGAAAGGATTGGTAGCAACTGGTTGGATGAGGGTGTATTTTGGGCCTGCTTCCAGCACAGCGCCCTTATCTACATAAACACCTGTGCTTTGGGGGCGGGGAATGTGTGTGTGTATGTGTACAGTTTTTAGAGTGTCAAGTTATAAAATATTCAAAAATATTTTAAATATACAGAAAATAAGACAGTAAACAGCCATTGAGTGTCTGCCATCTTGCTTTAACAAATATCTCAGAGCATCCGTTCCCTAATTTTTAAACAACCTTTTATCTTAGAATAGTTTTAGATTTAAAAATTTGTAGGCAGTCCTGAATTATATGTATCCACACCCAAGTTTCCCTATTATTAACATCGTGTATTAGCAGTGTAGTGTATTTGTCACAATTATGAACCCAACTGACCATAAACCAAAGTTTCTACTTTCTTCAGATTTTGGTAGTTTTTACCTCATGCCCTTTTTCTGTTCGAGGATCACATCCAGGGTTCCACATCATGTTTAGCAATTATGTCATTTCATGGAATCATTGTGTCACGATGGTTGTATGTAAATTAAGGCTTTGTAATTATCACGTGGGTGACCCCTCCATCTTTATGCCACTCTCCTCCTAAGACAGAGTTGTTTTTCAGAAGCCACAATTTCCTGTTTACTTCTGCTCCAGAAACTCCTCGCTTATTAACTGTTTCATAACCCCAAAGTATTCCGTTTTCTGACACCCAGATGTATCACTACTGGCTAGAATCCAGACAGCTGATAACTAGATATGAAGAGAGGGGCCCTGCCTGGGTTACTGTCACAATTCCAATTGTGCCGCTTGTGTGATTGGAAGGCAGAGGGAAGGGCTGCCAAGACTTCCTCCTTCCCATTTCTGGGAACCAGTAACCAGTGCCCACATGGGAAAACCTAATGTATTAGGCCTTTTCCTAATTCCTTACCTTTGTCTCTTAAGAAAGAAATCTCTTAACTAAGAGGAGTGGAAGAAAGCACGCATTTTTTTCCTGAGTAATTCTAGTACAGCATCTATTTGGGTGGCTATTAGAAGCTTGGATTTTAAACCACTGTATATTTTTACAGCTGTAGAATCGAGTGCTTGAGTTGATTTAACAAGCAGCCATGGGTTTGTTTTCTGGCCTCAGTCTGCCACTGGTGCTCTGGGAAAACTTGATCTTGGGCCTATTTCTAGGAACGAGTTCTGTACTTTTTATTTGAATGTTGATGGCAGTCTATCCTGTTTGCTGACCACACCTTAACTCTGAATGCTGGTAAGTAAACACATGATGGATGATTCAGATACTTGAGCCGTGAAAACTAAAGATTGCCGATTCAACTGGGCATCCAGGCGGGTGGTTTCCTGAGCCCTGGTACGTGGGTAGCAATCTCATAAAATTAAAGACCTGCTGGATTTCTCTCCATGATGTTCCTTGGCCACTCAGTCAGAGATGCCTGCAGCCCAGGTTGTCACGTGTCACTGTGTGTCACGTGATCTAAGATTACTAGGCGGCTTTGGTCATCATCAGTGCGGTGGTTCTGGAAGTGTGGTCTCTGGAGAAGCAGCGTTCTCATCATCTGGGAACCTGTTAGAAATGCATTTCAGGCCCCATCCCAGAGCTACTGCATCAGTAACCCCTGGACTGGGGCCTAGCAGTCTGAGTTGTAATAGGCCATGCACTTGATTCTGGCACACACGATTCAAGTGTGAGAAGTATTGTCAGTATGTAACCCATCCTGAATGCCCCCGCCCCCGCCTTTACCCGCACTTTCTTCTTCAGTCAATGGACAGCATTTTTTTATTTATTCAATTAGTGTTTAATAAACAGACTCTGTGCTGGGTGCCACGGTGTCCGTGGGATAAGGCATCCTGGGGAAGCAGCCACGGTGTATGTCTTCAGGGAGCTGAATGCAGCAGTGGCTCTCAGCCCTGGCTTCCTCTTAGAGTCACCTGAGGAGCTTTTAAAAATCCAAGAGCCTTCTCTTAGTGGGTCTTTCATCCCAGATCAGTTAAATCAGAATCACTCAGGCAGTACCCACATGTAAACTATGTTATGAAGCTCCCCAGTGAGAAACCCTGGCCTGCTGGAAGAGAACGCTGGAAGAGTCTGGTGGTTTCAGGCAATGTGTTAAGTGTGAAGATGGGGGTAACCGAGGGTGCAGTGGGAGCAGACAGATTGGGGGGTGGGGGGGCGGGCCGCTGTACCTGGGGTCAGGTTAGAGGTAAAGGGATTCTCTGCAAAGGTTGTCTCAAAATGTTGTTGAAAGGAAAACTGAAAGGAAGGTAAAAACATGGTTTAAATATGGAGCCACATGTGACTTCAAAACAAGTCTTGGAGAGTCTCAGGAGACATTGCCTGTTTCTACCAGGGGTGTAATTCGTCCTCCCTGTAACTCTCAATGGCAGTGGATAGCCAAGGGTTCAGCAGAGGCTGCACCCAAAGCGGACGGCATGCCCTTTGATGCCATATGCCTTCATTGAAAACATGTTAAGGAGTCCCTGGACACACTGGCGCCCACTCCTCTCCTGTTTTTAAGAGGAAGCAGCTCAGGAACATAATCCATTCCCTTCACTGGTCTTCAGTGGCCATCCTATCAACAAATTTTCTTCCCCCAAATTTTGATCATACTTCTTTCCTTGCTTTGATTAAGAGACTTTTTTTTTTAAGAAGTAAAGGGGATGCTTGTATCATAAATAATTCCTTATTCATGAGTCTCTCCACTTTTGATTCAGGTGGGGAGATTTAATGTGAAATATTAGCTGCCTTTGCCAATTGCTGTACCCTGTTACCTATGCTGTAAGCCAGAAAATAGAAGCGACCTGTTTCCAATGACAGATCAAAATTTAGTGCTATGTTGATGGTCCAGAATGAAGATTTTTTTGACACACTGAATGAAATACACACCAGTGCATTTCTGGTTGTGATTTAGCTGACCAAAGTAGTTCAGTTATAATTATATTATTTTTACTCCTGGAGATCATTACTCTGAATGAAAAATGCTTCAGTGTCCAGACTATATTAAGATGTGGATGGTGAACATTATTTAAAACAAAATCATTATTTTTTTTCTTTCTGAACTGCTAAAGGGCTTTATAAGCACGTGGAGGCTAGAAGATGGTTGTTAGCATTGAAAATTAAATGAAAACATGGAAATGTTCTTTTGGTTTAAAAAATAAACTCAACTGTCACTTATTAGGCTGCCTTCTGTGAGCCATCTCTTCTAGTCCCTTAAGCCTCTCATAATGTAATGGGCTGACCTGTCTAGTAACTATAAGATCTACATAAATCTGAAGACATGAGTATTATAAAAGGGCATTGAGAAGAAGGCAGTGGGGAAGAGTGTGGAAAGGGTTGTTTATTATCTATTGTGAGGGACTATGCTCTTTGGGTTGAAATATCTTCATAGTAAGTGTAGATTTGATCTGATCTCTGGATCACTGTGTCGGTTTTCATTGACAAATATCTCACCCTCAAGTGCAAAAGGCTGAATGTTTATAAGGGCAAAGATAATATGAACATCCACCAAACCAAATAGTGTTCTCACTAGGACACATTCCTCCCTGCCTTTCTTATAAGGAAACAGAAGCTGATGTCTGTTGTTTAGCAATCCTTGAGTGAATAAGCATTTTAAAGAGACCAAGTATGAGATGGATGCCGTCTCCTCCTTATCACACTTTCTCGTGCAATAAAGTGAATCAATAATTCTGTTGGGCAATGCATTTTAGATCCCAAAAGTTTAGACAGACTGCATGAGGCGTCATTGGACTAAATCTGAAATGTAAACTTTCACGAGACTATAATTGAATAGACTTAACCTGTATTTCTGGAGGGGAGAAATCTCTAGGTGATTATCTTTTTTTCTCTTCTCTAAGGACCTTTCTTACACTCTGTAGGTCTCTTGTCTATTGACTTGATTAATGAATATTTTGCTCACTAAAATTGGCCATTAATTATTTCCTTGGATTGCAGCAATAATTACATCTTTCAAGTAAAATCTAATTAGCATAATAAGCAGAAAACACCCTGCCAGGTGATGTGGGGTTGTGGGGAGCTAGTTAGTTAGCAGGTTTACCATGCGGTAAGCAGCAGTTGTCTCGAGCTGGCTCCCAGCAATTACACGTAGAGAAAACAGACTAGATCCCCCTGGAATGGGAATTTAGATGAACTCGCTCTATAGATACTCGTGTTATATTAGCAAATACTACCTCATGGCATATAATTGTGATGTCATTTAGTAGTTAAGAATCCTAGTATCTTTCATTCATTTATTGACCTTTTCGGCAATCCCAGTTACCTACCAGCCTCTGTGCCAAATGCTGGGGACAGAAGAGAAACAGCATGCTGGCTTTGGAGAAGCTGAGTGTTGGGAACACAAACACTCTTAAGTGTAATTCATCTTTTAATAGATGTGAGCACTATGGCGAATTCTACCAAGTAGCTTCCCTGAATGCTTTGGAGGGGAGGTATCCTTTGTAGTGGATTTTGGGGGATGAGTCAGAAGTGGGGAGGAGAAAGTGTTCCCCATAGGGGAAATAGTTATGTTACAAAGGCTTATAGTCAGGGTCCTGAGTGTAAAAGGGAGGTCAATAGGGGCGTCATCTGTAAGGCAGTGGCCAGGTTCGGGAATGTGGAGGCACCCAGGACCTAGCAACGGTGGGAAGGAGGCAAAGGAGGTGATGCTATGAGAAGCACCTGGAGGGAGGTGCTTGGGAGATGGGTGGCTGACACGAGCTGTGGCCCCAGGTCGAGGATTGCAGCCCCTGCCCAAACCATGCCTGGCTACGAGGAAGGAGGAGAATAAAACTTGGATCTCTCTTTCCTTTCACCCTCTAATTTCCTACTGGTGCCTGTTGTTGGGTGAACCCAACCAGATGCCAGAGAGTGGGTAAACAAACCAGCTCCGAGCAGGGTAGAGAAGGGCAGGTGGTGGACCTGGAGAAGCACAAGATAATCAGCAAAAGGGAGTGTGAACAAGGTGTGTGCAGAGGATGGGAAGACGGGAGGAGTTGCTGGAGCTTAGAGAGCAGGAAGAGAGAGCCCTGTGTGGGATGGGCTTAACACATGATATTACTGATTTGTACTGGAGCAAGATTCACTTTTTTGTTTTTAAATTACCATTTGGGACTCATGCATGGATCATAAAATCACTTTAATGGTTGTCCCAACATTTTTAAAAAACAAAATAATATTGGAATGCATTGCCGTCACGCGAGGCCAAACAGGAACACCCACGGAGCCATAGATAGGGGAGTCACACCACTGTAGTCTCGCTGGCGGCTGGGTTGGAGACACAGGAAGTAGGAGCCACACAATCCGCAACCCACCGTCCACTAGTCTCTGCCAACCAACCTCACTTGCTAACTACAATCCGCAAGCCACAGTCCGCCATGCCATGTCGCCATGCCACTCCACACGTTGCTAGTGTAGCCACGGCAGTTATATCAGTGGTAATGGCTAACCGGTAACAGCCAATGGCCAACTAGTCACAGCTGATGGCCATCTACTACCTGAGCCAGCACCTTCCTATGTGAAGCCGAGAGCCTGGAAACTGCTCTCTGGGGCTCTGTCCCCACAGTTGCATTTAATGAAATTGAGCAATGTTTTGTGCAAGTTGTGTATGTTTCTCTGAGGGAGGTGTACTGGTTCCAATTTAAAATATATGTCATACTGTGGGTTGCGGTGAAAATGTTGACAAAACACTGAGCTAGGCATTGACTAAAGTGTGAAGGTGAACTGAATGGAGAAAGGCAGGCAAGGGGCTGTAGTCAGCAACTAACGTATTTAAAAAGTATATGTTATCTGTTCCTTTTTAAAGCCATTCCTTTTTTTAACACCTTTACGATATTGAATCCTTGTCTAGAATATTAAACCTCACCTCAAGTAAGCTGAGGAAATCCATCAGTCTGTGCCTTCCACTTTCCGAAGCTCAGCTGAAAGTAAGTTTACCAAATCCCATCATCTCCTCAACCTCTCCGAGGAATCCCATGTCTTGTGATCGATAACGTCTATTTTACCTAAGCAGTAGAGTTTTGCATTTGGTTTGAATGTATGATGAAATCACTTAAATGTGTGTGGGTTTAAAACTTGAAAGGCTTTTGCTTTATAAAGCAAGGTACTTGATCACACTGTTTCTGGTTAATCAGCATGCCTTCACAAACTCAGCTGAAGCTAGCCAGAAAATTTTCTATCTCCACTGGAAAGAGGTGGCTTTAGAAGAGCAATTGGAGAACCTGTTGATGAAGGTTCTTACTCTTCCAGGAGAAAAGTAATGCAAGTGCATATATGTGCGTGTTCTCTCTAAGCTCCAGGGATGGCAAAGGGAAATGAAATTTAAGTTCTTGATACAAATAACTCAGGTCGCTATTTTAGGGTGTGGTTTAAGCCTTCTCTTCCCCACACAGCCTTTGCCTAAGAGAATAACAAGTAAATATGTGGGTGCATTGGTTTATTCCTGTTGGAGAGATCATTGGCACTCCAAGGCTACCTTAGATTGGCAGGTGGAAGTGTGGGGCCTTAGTGTTTACACTGGAAGAGTTCAATTAAAATGTGGAATTCTCACCTCAAGCTTGTGAGTGAGGGAAGTGGTACACTATCATTACTCCATTGCACAGGTAGAGAAACTGACTTCCTAAAAGCTATAAGTTAGAAACAGAACCAGGACTAGCATCCATATCGTTTGATTCCAAACCTGGTGTTCTTTAAGATCAGTCACCTGAAGGAGAAACTGAATAGGAGATGCAGGTATAGTTAGTAACTGTTTCAGCCTGTGTCACAGGTTATGGTTTTCATCAATATTTGTCCACATGTTTCATCCCAGTGCTTTCAAAGCATTCTAGTGCTTCTGTCCATGAAGAACTATTTTAGTGGAAAGAAAGAAAGAGGAAAAACGGATAGAGGGAGGAAGGGAGAGAAAGCCACCTGGCAATTTAATTTGAGAGCGTTAATACTGAATAGTGTGATAGGACTAGGCAATGGTCAGGGTCAAATAGCACGTGCTTAGTAGTCCGACCTGGATCCCAGGCCTTATCTCCTAGTCATGTGATTTGGGGCTTTTCTGAGCCTTATGTTTTCCTTTGGGGTGGGTGCGGGGGCGGGGGGGGGGGAGATAGCTCCCCTGCAGGGTTTTCACGAGGATTGCACAAACAAAGCAGGTCACTGTATAGCAGGCACTCAGTAATGGTGATGAACTCTTCATTATTAGTGATTATTGCTATTTAAGAACAGTGGATCAGAAATGTAGGCCCACAGTATAAACACTAAGTCATTTAGACCTGACTGCCTGAAAGAATGATATAGTTTCAACTTTAGTGTTTACCATGTGCCAGCCACTGTGCTCTGTATTATATATGGCTTTTTTCTTTAACTCCCCATAATAACCTCACAATGGGTAGGAACCGTGACTCCTGATCTTCCATCTCAGAAAACTGGGACTCAGGCTGAGAAACTTGCTCACGTCGCCCAGTAAGTAGCAGACTGTGAGCATAACTATCACATTATATTGCCTGTCTAAAGAAATTAAAGCCTTATTTAAAAAAAAAAAAAAGCAAAAGGAAGTCCAGAGAGCTTCCCAGAAGCCCTTCCACAAAAGCCAAGAATGCTGGAGCCATCTGCCAGGTGCCAGGGCCCTCCCAGGTGCCCAAATGCACACCATCAGCTAGGTGGGTCTGTGCTGCTGCCCAGCATGGGCCCCTGCTCATTAGCAAGTAGAATGAAGGCATAACGCGCGCAGAATGGGGAGAAGTGAATCCCAACACTGCGTAACCTCGGTGGCCCCTGAGCCTGCGCTGTTGTTCCTGGCTGTTCTGTGGCCATGGAGACGGTGTGAGTGATCGCAGAACCGGCCAGGCAGAGCTCCGCACATCAGACCTTGACCTAAATAACTTGTAACCGATGTGCACACTTAGTGTTTGATAACTCCTAAGCAGAACGGTCAGGTCACTCGGCATCTAGGTGTTCCGCTCTTTCTCTCTGTGTCCTTTTCTTCTTTTATTTTTTATTTTTATTTTATTTTAAAGCAATGGTTCAGCTTCGGGAGATAAGAAGTAATAAAGGTGATTCCTTTTGCCAAATCTTTGACTTAACTGGCTTCCAAAATGCAAAACTAATACGCCTGGTTATGACCTGATTTGTAACTGAGGTGAATAATAAGAGCACAGGAAAACCACACTGGTTGCTGCCAATCTAAATTACAGAAAATTCTGAGCCACAGAAGACTCGAAGTGATGCAGTCTTATTAGTTTTAAGAACTCACTGTGAAGAAAATCAATGACTCCCCACCCCCAGAAAAAAAAAAAAAAGGATTCCTAGTCAGAGGTCTTATCAGAATGCTCTTATGAGTAGATGAAAATAGCTCACAATTCAAGGATTGTTGGTATTTGGTTGTTTGTGATTTGGTTTTAAAAATACACGAAGAAACTAACTTACCTACATAATTATTAAGCTTACAACTTTCTGTATAGAAAGTAAAAGGCTGGGGTTGGGGGCAAGGGGGCTGAGTCCCAAGTGAAGTCTGAATTTAAAATGTTTTACTGGATGTTGGAATTATATGTAATACCTTTAAGTCACTTTCAATAATTTATTTCCTGTTTCGTAATTGCCTCCTTAGTTTGGAGAAAAAATGCAGTGTTTGGTTTTTTTTGGTTTAATGACTTTCCCAACCAGTTCTCTGTCCCTTTTCTGGCTTCTAAACCTTCGCAGAGTCTATATTAGTGATTGTCAACCCCAGTTACATATTAGAATCTTTGGAGATGGGTCCTGGGCTTTAGAATTTTTTTTAAAGATGCTAGGTGACCCTCACATGCCTTTCTGGTTGAGAATCCTTGGTCTCTAGGCACCTTGGTGGTATAGAAATGGCTGAAACCGGGGCCAGCCCAGTGGCTCAGGCGGTTAGAGCTCCATGCTCCTAACTCTGAAGGCTGCCGGTTTGATTTCCACATGGGCCAGTAGGCTCTCAACCACAAGGTTGCCGGTTCAGCTCCTGGAATCCGGCAAGGGATGGTGGGCACTGCCCCCTGCAACTAAGATTGAACACGGCACCTTGAGCTGAGCTGCCACTGAGCTCCTGGACGGCTCAGTTGGTTGGAGTGCATCCTCTCAGCCACAGAGTTGCCGGTTCGACTCCCGCAAGGGATGGTGGGCTGCGCCCCCTGCAACTTAGCAACATCAATTGGACCTGGAGCTGAGCTGTGCCCTCCACAACTAAGACTGAAAGGACAACAACTTGAAGCTGAACAGCACCCTCCAGAACTAAGATTGAAAGGACAACAACTTGACTTGGAAAATAAGAGTCATGGAAGTACACACTGTTCCCCAATAAAGTCCTGTTCTCCTTCCCCAATAAAATAAAATAAAATAAAGAAATGGCTGAAACCAAATGAGACAACCTTTCTCATAGGACCCATCAGCGTCAGTTTTCAGACTCCTTGCAGGGGTTTCTTCTCAGCTTTGAAAGACTTATTCCAACTGGCCCACCTTTGTGTTTATCCCTGCCATTTCTCTAGAGGCCTTCCAAGTATTTAAATCACAAAACATAGGCAAGCAGTGAGTAATTCCTACACTTGAGCAGAAGATCAGATATTTTTTACACTAGATCATTTTTATCACAGTTTAATATAAGTAAAATCCTCTGTAGAGTCTGGTCTACTAGAGACAGGACCTTTTTTTTGGAGGTGGGGTCATTTCAGTGTCTATATCACCCAATACTTGACATGTATATTGGGTTTTCTGTAAATATTATTAATGTTGATTATTTTAATCTTGATTTTGTGTTTTCCCAGTTACGGCTTACCAACTTTTTCTCCTCTAGAATCCAAGCTTGTGCTAAATTTATATTTTGGTCAAGAGAGAGGGAAGGAAATATTTTTAGGTGCAGATAGGAAAGATGTCACGCTGTATGTAGATTTCAGGTGAATGCAATCCATGGTGTCAGAGCTGCCCTTTAAAGAAAAAAAATGTTGGCAGGTGGGGGTGGGATGGGTTAGAGGGAAAAAAAAGAGGAACAAATGGGAACAGATCTGCATTAATAAGTGTTCAGCCTGAGTCCCACTCTTATGTCAGTGTTTGTAGGTGGTGTTATTACATTGGTATTGGGTGATGGAAGTTGTGCACACTCTCATTTTTCACTTTAATTGCTTGCCTGAAAAGATCCTGACAGCTTCAAAGGTTACTGCTGGTTACATTGTTCATAACTCAGAAGTAATATGCATGTGCAATTTGCTTCATTATTGCCCACTAATAACCAATTCTGGAGAAAGTCCTAAAGCCACCAAAGGAGCCATAATTTGACATTATGGCTTCCTCCTCCTTTTTTTCCCAATCTGTATCCCGGTCTAAGAGTGAGCACACTGATGCTGTGGTGATGTGTGTGTGATTTTACTCTGATTTTCTTTCTATGAGCTTACACGATAAATTCTTAGTTTTTTTTTTTTTAAATCCAAAAAAAACAAGGCAAGACATAAAATAGTTCACATTTCAAGTCCAATGAAATAAACCAGCATTCTGTTTGTTTTGTTTCAGTTAAGATTTGGTTTGGCTGCACATAACTGAAAACCCCTCAAATAGCAGTGGCTTAAGTGGAAGAGTTTATTTCTCTCACATTCAAGAAGTTTAGAGGTGGTCAGTCCAGAAAGGGTGTGGGGCTTCACAGGTTGTGTTGCTCTACCATCTAAGACTTCCATTCCCAAGATTATCCCATATTCAATAATGGATGCAGGAACTCCAGTCATTCTTCCAGTCAGCAGAAGAGGAGAAATACCACACAGAAAGGCACATGACTTTTAGGGGGCTTCTCAGAAACGTTATATCTTATTGACCAGGACTTAGTCATATGGATGCACTTGTCTCAAGGAATTCTGGGAAATGTAGTCTTTAGTACAGCCGTGTTCCTAAGCGTGATGGAGGAAGAGGGGAAATGACTACACGGCTTTATTGTGCTTCACAGATACTGTGCTTTTTACAAATTGAAGGTACAACCCTCCAGCAGCAAGATTTACTCGCTGAAGGCTCAAGTGATGTTTAGCATTTTTTAGCAATATTTTCATTTAAAAAGTTTTTTCAATTACAGTTGACATACAATATCATATTAGTTTCACATGTACAGTATTGCGATTAGACATTTATATAATGTACAAAATGATCACCCTGATAAGTCGAGTACCCATCTGATGCTATACATAGTTATTATACTATTATTGACGATTCCCTAACGAAGTATTTTTTAATTAAGGTATGTATATTGTTCTTTAGACATTATGCTATTGCCACTTAATAGACTACATGTGGTGTAAACATAACTTTTATATGCACTAGGAAACCAAACAACTTGTGTGACTCACTTTATTGAGATAGTCTGGAATGAAACTTGCAGAATCTCCAAAGTATGCCTGTATTTGATGGCAGCCAGCATTCTCTGCCTCATTATGTGAATGATGAATCCTTAGACTTTCTGTGCGTCATCATGCCACTGACTATAAAATAGAGATAAACCGCAATAGTGCAGAGTTTAATTTCAAAACATTTTATGAGCTAAAGAACTGAGTAGTAGCTACGCCTAAAACATTGCTTAGTTAAGCCTCATTTCAGCCCTAGGGCAAAAGTACTATCCTTATCAACATTTTACAGATAAAAAACAAAACAAAAACAACAGCTAAGACTTTAAAAGGTTATATGGCTAGTACTAAACTGAGGCAGTTTGACTTGTGTGGAATTGCATTATAATCCTAAGCAACACCAAGAAGTGGGAGCAGCTGTTCCAAAAAGAGAGTTGTTACAAATAGTGAGCCTTAGAGACTCAGGTACCAGATCATTTAAAATACTGTACACAGAGTCACTTTTGACTCAGTTCTCTGTTTTTCCCTTCAATCTTTTTTATTTTCTCCCTTTTGAAATTTACCAATTGCTTGGTTTCAAATGCAGTACAACCTCTGACTTTTCTTTATTCCTGCTGGAATTCTACACCCAGTCGGTCCTCAGTCCATACTGATTAATTAGCTAAGTTCTATGATAACCAAGATTTTAGTCAGAGTAATGGGGGTTTTACTATATATCATTGTTTTTGTTTTGAGGGACATGTTCTGGCTCAAGTGGCTGCTGGAATGTGTGGCATTATGATGGGATTTCCAGCATTTCAGTTCCTATCTGTAGCATGAGTCCTTTATCTCTCCTTTCTTTGAGGCCCAGACTTCACGGTTCTGCAGAATGTCTTACCACACATCAGAAGCAGACCTCCTTTTCATGTCTGTCAAACCCTTTCACTTTCTAGTGACTTCCTTACTTTTGGTAATGAGGCACTCACATCTATACCATCAGAAAAATCTGGCATTTCCGTTTCTCCTTTTTACCAAATCTTACATGTTTATATTCCATTTTCTTTCCCAGTCTCCACACCACCACCAGTTTCTTTCCTAAACCACAGACCATACCAGTTTACACCTTGAGTGGCTCTCCATGGTCTGCAGTATTAAGTCTGAATGCTCGGAGAGCATTTCCAACCTTCCAGGATGTGGGCCCAATCTGAACTGTGAGACTCACGCTAGAGTTCTGGCCAATACCTGCCCGTTTCTGCTTCTGTGCATCTGCTCAAATGGCTTTCTATTCTGACTCACCATTTTCTCACCTTTTTTCTGTCTGGAGATTTAGTTTAAAGCTCATGTAGAATTTTCTTTCAAGAAATTTCTCTGAATCATGTTTTGTTTCTACAGCAGTTAGTATATTCCTCTCTGTTGGCATATATCATGGTCTTTCTTGGATTATTGTTAACTGTGAAGTGTGTCATCTTTCTTGCTCCACTGTGAATCTGCTGACTTAGAATTTCTCATGCGCCAGTAGCACATGGCGAGAATTTAGTGTGTCTTTCTTGAAATGAATTCAGTTTTTGTCTCCATGAAGAAAGTCCGAGCTTTTATCTAAGGCCATGCAACCTCTTATAGCATTCTTCTTTTATAGCTTCCTCACCAGCCTTCTGGCCTCTTGATTGAGACCACAGTAAAATAGCAGCAATTGTCATTGCTGGGAACAATAGGTCCATTTCTCATAATAGTCAGGGAGCTCTAAAACAGGGTTTCTCGACATTGGCACTATTGACGTTTTAGGCCAGATTCTTGGCAGCCATGATGGTCTCTGCAGGTTCTCTTGTCGCAGGTAAAAAGGTGAAAGAGAGCTTGGGTGGATAAATTACACCCTGTCACCACTTAAAGTATGGACTACTCATGTCATAGACATGGGGCTCCATATCTTATACTCAGGAAAAAAAATAGCTACCAGTCTCAAGCAGTCAGCAATGACCCTAGGAGTTTGAAGGTTGGTAAAGAGTTAGAAAGCATCCTCGTCAAAACTGTCTATTTCTAATAACCGTGACCCTCTGGCCATTTCAGGAAGAAGGAAGGCTGCAGCATGCTGTGTTTGTTTATAAATCAACCTCCTACAGCATTGTCCAAAGGGTTCTTGGTTAAATAATGTTTACAAATTCACTTGTGGAGAAAAACTCAGCCTACAAATGTGAACACGAATTTTTTTTTTAATAGATGGTGTTATTGTGCTGAACTGTGTCCCTGACTTTTAGATATTTAACTCGTAAAGTTTACAGCAACACTTAACTGCATCTGGATTTCACATTGAATTTGGGAAGGCAAGAATCTCACTGTAATTTGCACTGACTGCCCTGTAATGGAAATTATGGCTTGGGAAAAGTTTCAAATGACGTGCCTATAAACTAAGGAAAAGTTGATCCATTCAAAGGCTGGTTATGTGCAATTGTAGGATTTTTTTTTTTTTTTGTGGAAAGGGCCATTGCCAAGAAGAAATATTTATTTCAGCAGCTGAAGTAAACTAGCCATGAATTAAAAGTCAGTCTCTGTAAATTATTGGTTCATCAAATTTAGTCCTAAACGTGGAGTGAAAGTGGAACAGAACTATGTTGGGCTTTTACGAAAGCTATAAAGATTGTATGGAGTCCAGCGTTACAACCGGGCAGTGGCAGTGAGTTGACTTTAGAGGATGAGCAGCCTTTTTAACGGTCAGAATGCTGGCTTCATGGGACTCAGGGCGCAGAGCTTCTGGTCCTCGTGCTGCAATTAAGTGGGTTTGTGTCGGTAGGTGTGTTGTGTCATTGAACCTCCCAAGCGAACATCAACATGTCTGTCTGCTCCTTGGCTCTTGCCTTCCTATCTCCCTCGCCTATCATTTGTTTTAGTGTCTCCCATTCATGTTCAAGATTCTCCCTCAAATGTCTAGCGATCAGGACTGCTCTTGGCTCATGTTTAAGACTGAGGCAATAAAAAGCTGATGAGAG
This sequence comes from Rhinolophus hipposideros, assembly GCF_964194185.1. Lineage (NCBI taxonomy): Eukaryota > Metazoa > Chordata > Mammalia > Chiroptera > Rhinolophidae > Rhinolophus > Rhinolophus hipposideros. The sequence continues at coordinate 13,731,436 of NC_138064.1, forward strand.
GCTCTGGAGGGAGGCACGGACAGGGCTTGTTGACCATGGACTTAACTGGAGGGAGATCATTTAATTAGGGAATCGCCAGATGTCCACATCTGGCAGTCTCTTCTCTGAGCCCACTTAACTTAATCAGAGAGGAATCCTCCTGACTGGCTGCCAGTGTTCTTGGGAGCAGTGGAGTAGGCGTATTTCCACTTTTTAATCCCCTTGTTTTCAGCACTGTACAGGCAGACCTTGGAGATATTGTGGGTTCGGTCCCAGACCACCGCAATAAAAGGAGTATCGCAATAAAATGAGTCGTAATTTTTTTTGCTGGTGGAGGGTCTTGCCTTCACTTTGTAAAAAACACAACTGAGAAGTGCAATAAAGTGAAGCATAGTAAAACGGGGTCTGCCTGTACTCTCTTTGTATCACCTCTGCTATGCTTTGTCTCCTGGTTCCCTGTCTCTAGATAATCACCCTTTTAAACAATCCTCCTGTTTTCAGCCCTGACACTTCTCTCTCTTGCCTTTTGTGCCTCCACCTCCAGAGCCTGTCAGAGCTGGTTTCTGCAGTGGGTTTGAGTCCTGGCTCACGGGTCGCCCCCGCTGCAGGCACTGGAGGTTGTAGCTTCCTCTCCTCTCTAGGTCACATTCCATCCTGAATTTGTTGTCCATCTTCCAAAGCACTGGTTGAAATCACTTGTCCGCTGACGTCTCCCCTTCTCTCCCTGGTGAGTTTATTCCTTGCTTTCTACTTTAGTGGGACCTTGGATGGTGAAGGAAACAAATCCCCTTGATCAATCTACCATGTTTAACCAAAAGTCTTCCATTCTGTCATCGTAAAATGAATTTGTGTATCCATTCAGTAATTATTTTGCATCTCCTAACCCTGGGCACTGAGAGACGACAGAAGTTGGGATAGTTCTTCACGCCTGAGAAGTGTGGAAAGGGGCAAGGATATCCCGGGATAATGTCTGTCCAGTGAGATACATACAGGAACAGTGCTGGCAGTGAGGAGGTGCAGAGAGAGGAGGTGAGATGCGACGAACTCGGCCAGTGGTGCTGTGGAAGGCCATACTGAATAAACTAAACTTCTGTGGCTTTGGAGTTCACATGTGGGGGGAAGACTGAGACCAGACTGCACCCGTTAATTATTACCGAGTGAGTCCAAAGAAAAGGGGTGTATCCAGCCCAGACCTTCAAAATCACTCTCTGGCTGGGTGGGCCTTGGCCTCTGCGGGGGTCTTCCAGCTCTGGGAACCGCCCACTCCCTTCCCATCCACACCCTTGCAGGCTGTTCTGTTGCCATACGCACTTGGGAGAGAGCCTGGCGCTAGGAAGATAGAGAATTTGAAGAAGGCCTTTCTCAAGGGGCCATCTTCCCCTCACTGCTGCCTCCAGCCTGCAAAGAGCTCGTTGTGGATGGGTCTTACTAGTCTTATTGAGAGGGAGTGCCACCGGTTTCTGACTTTCATATTATAAGTAATTCCTGGTGTGTACAATCCCGACAATATAGCCCTGCTGAAGCATAGCCAAAGCCCAGGAGCTCATTAATTAGCCTCAGTTAACCCAGCAAACAACCTTAGGCTGGAAGATAGCACTTTGTAGTGCTACCAATGGATGTCACAACTTCCGACACTGTCGCCATCGGTTCTCAGTGCCAGGAAAGCAGAGCCATGCACGCGGGCCTTACTGATGGAACACAGTGGTCTGTGCTGTTTGCCCCTCCTTGGTCATGTTGCAGTTCCAGTTCCTGTTGAGTAAGGATCTGAATGCTGTCCTTTCCTTATTTCTGTCATCTTCCTCGCTTTTTCTCCTTGCCACTTGAGAAGTAATGGGAACTAGTGCAGTGACATCGAGCCCATTGCCATTTAACTGAATCTATAAAACCATGAGTCACTAGGACCATATGAGCTACAGAAAGCTTTCACTCTGTGCCTGTGTCTACTGCTCACTGCAGAGCTGTGCGTCCCCCGAGGGAGGAAAGATGACGAGGCATAGCTCCAGAGTGGGGACTGCCCTCCCTGAGAGAATGCTGTGCCTGAGAAACTTGGACGTAAGCTGATAGGTTGTTACTGCTTGGGTGTTTTAAAATACAGTTTAATATTTGAATTCGGAGTCGTCAGTCAACTTGAACTCTGGGAGTGTGCAAGTGGTGGTATGAGGCAGACAACTAATCTCTCGGTGCGTTTTTTGGCTATACCCTACTCTGCTGAGAAGGTTTGGGTTTATCTTCCTGTCACTTCCTAGTGATATGAAAGTCATAGAGGGTTTATATGGCTGTAGAAAACCGCATTATAGAAATGCTTACATTCTTGCCAGTTGTCCGCTTTGGGAGCACCATGGGGCTATGAAAAACTCAAGTGTTTCTGTCCCACAGACCATTTCCTGAGGTGGATTTTATCCCTGAGTAATGGCAGCCAGTGTTCCAGTTTCATATTTTTATTGGCGCTGTAAACAAACAAGGCAGAGAAATGTCGGGGCGGTTGTGTGCTACAGGTATTGCAATTCATATCCCGTTTTTTACGGTGGCCACTTATATGTGAACAGTTTCTCAGTGGTGTGTCACATGATATAAGCGTGTTCTTTTTATTGAACTCGGTAATATCCAGGGGGCAGTGTTAGTCTCACCAGTTTATTCTGACAATGTACGTTCCGCCTTCGTGAGGAGTGCGTCCTTGTTCTGCTGTGAAAATCTCAGCCTCTTGTCATTGTAATCCTTTCCTGTAGAGAGTGTTTAAGCCTCAGACGGTTACGTTTCTGTCAAGAAGGGGGAAATAATGAAGGCAGCTATTATAGTTTTACTGAATGTGGAGTGCTTGGCGGCGTAATGAAATCCATAAAATGGTGAGTCGTGATCACCGCAAACCAGTCAGCCAGGAAGCCAGTGACGGAGCTGCAGGTTCTTTGTGGCCGGCAGCTGATGCTATTCCTGCAGTAGCTCTTGTGCGGGGCCTCTCCTGATTTGTGAAATTAGGCACCAAGTGCCTAATTTCGTTTTAAGAACTCGAGGCTTTCATGGATGTTCTGAAGGTTGTCCAAGGAAACGTCTAATCTGAAAAAGATGTTTTAGGCCTGGTGGATGTCTGTCTGGAAGTCCTGCTTCCCTGTCAGTTATCAGAGCCTGCATTCTAGAAAAAGGGGAGAATCCTGCCTGAGGTGCTTCCAGATGGTCTTTTTGCCATGGAGAGGGCACCATTTAGAAGCTTCTGGAAGTCCACTCACCACTCACAATTTGAGGGTATGTGAACATAAGTCTAGTATAGGCAATGGAATGTGGTGAAACAAAGTAAAAAAACAATGTTTTGAACCTTGCTTTGCAAATAGAATGCAAACATTCTTGATTCGTTGTGAAACAGTATTACAAGATGCAGTTTGTGTGACTGTCAGTGGCCAAATACCATTTATTTGAGCATCAGAAATGTAGAACTTTGTATGAGGTACTGGCTTTCCCTCCCCCAAAGAGATATTAGAGTGTGAAGAAGAAAAGAGTAATACATATTGTTAGTGTGTGTGGATGGGAGGGGTAGGTGGGAGGGCGGGGTGTATACCTAACACACACTGATAAAGGAAAAATAAATAAAAGTTGAGGTCGCTTAGGGAGGTAGTATTTAAAATATTTATGTAATTTGGAAAAAAAGAAAAGCTTTAGAAGATGGTTTGTGGAAATACTGTTAGATTGGGCATCAGTTACAGGAATAAAGGCAAAAGTGGAAGATATAAAAATATTTATTGGCCTCTTAGCTCTTTTCCCCTTTCTACACACCTTTTAAACTCAAAACGGTGCTCTTTGCTTTCAAAATAATATACCTTATTATTCTATGAAGGAATGGGTTGTCTCTATGAAGGAATGGGTTCCCATGTCTCAAAAGCTAAACACCTCAGTCATCCGTCAATTCCCAAACTTGAGGCAAAACTGTTTTGTTGCATTCTTGAGACAATGTCCGCACAGACATGTACAGTCATTGCCTTGTTCTTTCTTATGTTCCTCCCTTCTTACCATTTTCATGGTTTTTGTCTCCAACCTTTTGCTTCTTACTTCGTGAAGCACCAAGAAATACCTTGCAGAATTAGTCTGTCAGTCACCATTTACACACATGGCCTGCTCAGCGTTCTGCTGGACCATTTTAGGGATAACACACCTTTTCTCTGGAGAGCATTGTTCTCCTGACTCCTCTCCAGTGAACACAGGTGAAGAACACAAAGCATACCTCTCAGGAACATAGATGTACTTTGGGGTTCCAGCAAAATGAGATGAGTGTGTGTAAGGGTTGAGTGTGAAAACTGAGCTTCCCTCCAAGTGTGGTTTCCATGTGTTTAGAGAACCGCAGATAGTATTTGTAGACCAGTGATGTACAAACAGGCTCAGTTGTAAGTCGTATCCGTAATCATTGTAGGAGGTAGAGGAAATGCTGAGTGACTAGTATACATTCTCAGTTGGCGCTGCCAAAATCTTGAGACCCGACATGATGGAGCCATTCAGAGAATCTTTGTCTCTTGTTTCAGAAGTTGGCTTGCAAGAACCTGCAATGGCAAAGCCCCAGGAAGCAGGATTTTTGAATAGTATGTCCCTGAAATTCTTGGCACAGGAAAAACAATGAAGAGAACGTGAGATTATTAACTTTTAACACACCAAGAATAAAATGGCCACTACTGTCCAGTTTCAGTCTGGGAGCCCAAAACCTTGTAAATTGATGTTTATGCTATCATTTTTGTCCCCTGCCCCTCGCCGCTGTGTCTGCCCCTCTGCCCCCATCACCTGTTAATGCACTTTGGAGTTAGTGAGTGTATCTTACATCGACCACGTGCAGTAAACAGTTCCAGTGCGAAGGTGCTTGAAACAACATCTGTCATTACATCAAAAGAGGTGTTATTGCCCAAGTGCAGCTGGAAGCGTTCTAATAACGAGATGGTTTTAAACGAGGTTATAATGAAATCTGTGTGAAATGTCGGAACCTTTTTCTAAGAAAGCAAAAATGTGCTCAGTTTCCTCCAGTCTTATTATATAAACAGTGTTTTTGCGTACATTTAGCACAAATCACTTCTCTACATGAGAAGCTTGAAAATACAGTTCTCGTTGGGAAAAGTGCGTTTTTGTTTGTTTGTTTTGTTGTGTTGTGTTTGGTGCTGTGTTAGCGAAGCAGCCTTATGGAAGGTTACTATGGTGTTGAGTTCTGTCTCTTCAGAGGAAAAACCCCTCTGAGGAATGCGGTGTTTGTGGGTTCTGAGAATCAGTGTAAGAATTCCTGATCGAGAGTCTAGAAAAGTTATAATAAACTCATCATACAATTAAAAAAAGAAGAGCTGACCTCCAAAATGTGAATCCAAACCCAGAAACGTGTTCAGTGAATAAGAACAATACTTAGTAGATTTTCAAATTGATGGCGCTTTCCAATGGCATCTAATTTGTTCCAGCATCGAAGTGAGCATAATTAACAGAGGCTTTCTTTCTTAGGCCGATTAACCACCAACAACCATGCCAACATTGTAACTGCAAGCAGTGAAAACCAATATTTATGAGAGGGATTGTGCAAGAGTTTGTGTGACAGATGGACATTTTATCTCTGTTGATGTTTGGAATTCCCTTGAAAAGTAATGCAATATCTTGTTATTTATGAATGAATGAACAAACGATTGTGCTTTGCTGACTGGGTTTTCTTTAAAAAGAGGTATACTAAATTAATCTTTTTCTCTGTTTAGCCTTTGTTACTTTATATTAGGTGGGCTCATATATTCTGATGCAAAAGCTGAAAAATCATAATTGTGTTTTTATTACAGATACAGATCCACGTGTTTTAGAGAAACAAGAATTACAACAGCCGACCTATGTCGCCCTCAGTTACATTAATAGGTAAGCCATTTTCAGAATTTATAGCAACCTCATATCTGCCACATGTTTATTTTTTACATGTATCTTAACAGAGTAGAAAAAAATGTTTTCAGTTTTAAAATATTTACAGGAGATTATTGGAAATTAACCTCTATATGGAATTTTGTTTCTCTGATGGGAAAATGTAGAATGCAGTTCTCTGTGCATGTGGCTGAAAACATGACTGATTTATAAGCTCATTCTGGAAGTGTTTTGTATGCAGAGTTAGAATATGCTCTTTTGACTTCATAGGGCAGTTGGGGAAATTAATGGATTTATGTTTGAGTGAAACTTTTAAATCCTGGGGCAAAGAAGTACGTTATGAATTCAGAACATGGTTGGAATATCAGAATACATCAGGATATAACAAATTGAAATAATTTACTATCAGAAAGTTATTTAGTAGCAGCCCATCTTTTAGTAAAAACATTCTCAGCAAGTGACCCCATCTGTGTAGAGTAACGTGAGTTTTTATTGAAACTGAATGTGTGAGCACAGGTTTACAGAACAGTTCGAACTTGATCTATCAAGTCTAGAAAAGGACTTGGTGTTTCAGCCAACTTAAATAATTAAGGAGACAGTCATTTTTGGAGAGAACCTGAAATCAACTTACATTAAGAAGCACATACACTCAAAGAGAAAAAAAGCAAAGCAAAACTAGTTTCGAATGAGAATGAAAAACTCTCTGCTTGTAATTCAGTGCATGAATTTCTATTGACTGTCCCTTTTTTATATAAGGTGAAGAATGTTTTCAATCTCTTTGTACCAGAGCTAAAGTTCACAGTCTGAGGTGGAATGAATTATCTGTACTGTTTCATTTTTATGCCTTTTTAGAAAACTTATTCTTGTCTGCAAACAGCTTAGTTGCCTGTGCCGTTTCAAGCTCTTTTACGAAGTATGTTTTTAAAATGAATCGCTAACAAAAACATCTATTTGCATATCTACTTTGAATTTCCTACTTATCAGCCTTCCCTGAAAGTGAGAGAAGTCATCTAGTTTTTCATTACCCTTAAGTTTTAAGCTGTTTTTAAATAGAACACCTTCGAAATCACATGAGTTACAAATTAAGATGTGTATATATATATATGTATATATATATGTATATACACACACACACATATATACGTTTACGTATACACAGACACACACACACACACACACACACACTTATCTGGATTACTCATAAAACCTGTGTTGTTTCCAGTGATTAGCATAGGTGTTGAAAAAATTTTCAATTATGCATTCGAATTATGTGAATGTTAATTAGCCTGCCAATATTGGGGAATAGGATGAATAGGCTTTTACAGGTTAATTGTGGTTATGGAGTAGGACTCTTTTAATTGTGCAGCTATTGTGTTTGGGGTAAAATATGTTACCTAGGTGTATAATAATCTGTGTAATAATAAGCCTTATTCTAATAAGTGTCTATGAGATGTTCACATATATTCTTCCTGTTTCTATTGTCAGCCATGTTGACAGCAAGGATCTACTAATTACACTAAAGAAATAAATATTCTGCCAGGTGTGATTTGGGACTACAAAGGAAGTTGAAGAATAGGGACAAGGGCCACGTACACAAAACCACCAGAGAACTTGAATCAAGTGAGATAGTTTAGCATAAACTGTGCAGTGGGATATGCCAGCCTCCTAGAGAGTCAGGGAGTAATCCCTGGGTGTGAAGCTGCTTCGGCAAGTTTTCTGGGAGAAAATGAGTCATTTTTTAAAAATAACGTTTTATTATTACAGCCGTGTAGAGGCATTCTAGAAAATTAGGAAGTATAATCAAACAAAAAATTTTTTCAAATTAAAACATCACATTCCCACCACCCAGATATCACTACTGGTCACATCGTAACACATAGTTTTTTTATATTATTTTTTAAACATACATAATTTTTAACCAAAAGCTTGTACCTACTTTTGCAACCTGCTTTTTAGTCTTTGTTCTTGACTTTTCCATTTCAGTACACTTGAATCTAATCTAATACCCAGCTCATATTCAGATTTTTCCAGGTGATGCAAACAAGTCCTTTATAGCAATCCATCTCATCCAGTGTCTGAACATCTGGATGTTTTGCCCTTCATTTCTTTTAATCTGACACAGTCCCTTTTTTTGACAGTGACTCGTTGAAGCCATGGGCCATTTATCCCACAGAATGCTCCCACTTTGTAGAGTTTCTTTTGGTTGTCTCCTCCAGATGCCATTGGGTGGGTTCCTCTGTCTTCTGTAATTGCTGTAAACTAGAAGTTAGATCTGGAGACATCATTATAATGGGGTTACCAGAAAAAAAGGTATTCAAGTGGACACTTTGGTCAACGTTGCTCAAGCAGTAGTTCGCCATAATCAGAAGTGTCTGGACCCTGATAGTAACCACTTGGAGCAGCTCTTGTCATTGCAGAAGTCACACGTGACTTGTACTCATCTTTTGTTATTGGTATATATTGAGTATTACAATTTTAATACAGTTTTCCTTTCATAAAATGTGTATACATTTTTTTTTGGTACTCTCTGTATTTAGAAGCCTGAGAAATGGAGAATTTACCATATCGTGTCCTCGCTGATAGAGAAGTATATATATCGCAGTGGATGGGTGTTTATTGGTGATCTTTAGGTAAACAGAAGGACAGTGTATGGAAAGTTATCCAGGTTTCTAACATCCCTTCTCATTCGGGATCCCTTTGTGGGCAGTGCCATGTTCATAACATAGTATTTACCACATAGTAGACACTCTGGGTATTTGTTGGTAGGTGATAGATAAAAAACCTAGTAAATAAAAGAGAGGGCTGAGCAATGGGCAACGAGCAGCAAGGAGGAAGCCAAGTCTGGCCATAGGGAAAGGTACACTAAAAGCAGTTTTAGGGCCTTAGATACAGAAGGGAAATATGGAAAATTGTGTGAAGCCAGTACAGATTCAAGAAAAGAGTAATGTGAAAGAAAGTCAACTTGACAGCAATATCCTGACTACAGCAGAAAAGAGCACTATTATAAAAAATAAAGTTGAACAAATAAGAGATTTTTTTTTTCCCTCTTAAACCTCAGGGGGAAATAAAGTCTAATTTTGCTGAGCAGTGAAGACAGGAAAAGAATTAATATTTCTCTGCTCATATATCTATTTATACAACTCTAACGTACTTTTGGGCATCTCAAAATTGAGATGAAACTTTTTTTAGCAATAACATTGACTGAAATCAGCAGAGAGTTAGGGTCTTTTAAATGGAGCTAGCGTTTTGGATAATAAAAAAAAAAAGAACTGGGTTGAAATTGGAGCTTTTATTTATACCTGTTTTAAATAGCTTCACCCTCTTGAATGTAATGTGTTGAACAAACCTTTAATTCCTTTGAAAGCAGATCTGTTACAACACCTGAGAAAATTTTAAAATAGAAGTAGTTTAATCAGAATGAGCGAAATGGAATGAATTAGTGAGGGCTGTAGGAACAGTTATGCAGAAAAAAGATGGATATAAATTTTCAGGATGGGAAGTTCTGTTAATTTTGTGTGAGGAACAATGACAAGTCCATGTAATGGGAAATTTAATCACTTAGTCAGTATAATGTTTATACATTTGGAAAAAAGTATAATGGGCAAGAAGAAAAGCTAGACGGTTTTGAATAAAAGAGAAACTATAGAAGAAAAGATAGAAAGAGTGAATATAACATTTTATGCCTTGTGCTCTATGCTAAGCTCTTACATGGCTTATTTCATTTAACCTTCACAATAACCATATGAAGGACATACTATGATGATCTCCATTTTACAGGTGCAGAAGTTGGATCTCAGAAATCAACTAACTTATCCTAGGTCCCCGGTGGTATGCCTGCAGAGTACTGGGTTCAAACCTGCACAATGAGGCTCCAGAATCTGTTTTCCTAAACACTGCACAGCCTCAGTTGTTGGGGTATCAGAGAGTAAAGTACTAACTTAGAAAAGTAAGGAGAGAATTTGGAAGACTAATGTTGGAAAAATAGGGTAGGACAGCTGGGCAGAGGGAACCCAGAAAGACATAGAAATAAGGAGTCATTACTATGCTGTAGATAATTGGAGGGTAGCAACCTAATAAAATGAAACAGTAGGAGACAGCAGAAGCTAAAAATGCTATGAGAGAGGTGACCAATAACTCCGAAATGATATGTTGCTTCCAGGAAATGAGTGCACAAGGAACGTCCTAGCACAGCGCGCCTTAGCTGCAGTGGGGAAGGACACCTTATAGCATCTTAGATCAGGAGGAAAAGAAAGGCAGAGCACCATGAGGGTACAGGAAACCGTCCTCCACCAAATCTCACTGATAGGCAGGTGACAGGTGAGCTGCAAGGTGAAGTCAGGTGAGTCTTCATAAAAAGGTTGATGGGAAGCACTAGGTTATATCTGGATATTTCCTTCAGGTTATTGTGATGTAGTTCGGGTAGCTGTCTTGAGGGGACAAGATAGCTTATTAATAACCTGTGACACCCCAGATACGGGAAACTGAGATCATGTAAAGGCATAATAACATGTATGTGGCCAGGACTGTTAATTATACTGTTTTTTTAATACAAAGTATGTTTTTATTAGAATACTATAAATTGAAGTTTCCGAATTAACTTTAATTTTGAAAAATATGTATGTCGTTTTCATATAAGCTGTAAAGTAATAGCATGCCTAAGCACAAATTGGTAACTTCTTGCCCTCAATCCTCGTCATTGACACCCTAATAAAAATTTAAAATTCTTTTATATCTAAATTACAGCTCAAATTCTCTTTGTAAGACTCCCAGCCCTGCTTCGCATAGTAGTAGTTAAGTTTGACCTCCTCTAAAAATGTATTTTATGTAGCTCAGTGTTTGCTATTAAAGTTAAACAGCAAATTCTAAAATGGGTTTCACAGCATAGTAATTCCAAGGGGTGTTCACCGGTTTCACACACAACCATGCACATGTACACACACGACTTATTTGCTCACAGAAGGGTTCTTTGGCCATTTACGTTTGGGACACCCTGAGTTAAATAAAATGGGTTTCCTTTCCACAGCTCCTCTCCTATGCTGATACGCATTTTACATCTCCAGGAGAGACAATAGAATTCTCATATGTGCCTGATCCCGGGGCACATTTTCCTGAAGCATCTGATGGGACTAGTTCTGCTTGTACCAGCTGGGGGTGGCTAGAATTATATCACTTCCACCTCCATCCTCAACTTCCCCAAGGAACCGTGAAGCCGTTTATTCAGGATAGCTTTCTGTTTTTCTGATTTAAATGCAGAATGCGATCTTTTTTCTCATGATCAACTGTGGGGACAAAGGAGGACAAATGTGTGCTTTTATGGGCTACCTCAATCAACTTCTATTCTTGTGCCTCTTTTAATAATGATGCATTTACTCCTCACAGTCTAGCTGGCTTCTATTAAAAATAAAGCTTTTTTCCCCCTTTGCTTAGAAACTGTCACTGTTTATTCCCCCCATCACCAATGTAATTCTCTTTTCCGAGAAGTAGGGCAATGGCATGGCTCAGCGAATGGGAGCAGGAGTCAGCCTGCTGAGGTTTGAATGCAGAACAGCTCTGCTATTCACGAGCTATGTAAGCAAGTTGGCAAGTCTCAACCTCTTTTCTCATCAATAATAATAATACTACCTTCCTGTTGTATTAAATCAATTTGTGCCTATAAATCACACCGTAACAGTACCTGTGACATAGTAAGTGTTGTACAAGTAATAGTTCTTTTTATTATTCTTCTGCTCATGCTAAGTCACCCTTTTCTTTATCAAGTCCAAACTTAGAGGAACAGCTGCAAAGCTTTGCTTTGGAGCGTAGCCAGAACATTTCTCACCAGGAAATAAACTCCATGAGGGCAGAGACATTTTCTGTCTCCCACAACTATGTCCCCTCCCCCAGAACAGTGTCTGGCACATAGCAGACTCTCAATAAATATTGAATGAATGAATGAGTGTAAATTTGTGTGAGAGAATGAGAGTGAATAAATGAATGATTCTAGGAACTCTAGGGACACTTCTGTGAGGAACTAGGAACCTCTACGACCCATGTGCATTGTGATGAAAATGGAATGTTGTACAACTTTCCTTCAGCATTTATATGGAATTCAGCATAAAAAATATACTATAGGATGGTCATCTTTAGTTCTTCCACCATAAACAAGTGGGTACATGTAGGAGATAATGGTTTTCGGACTCAGGACAATAGACAGTACAAGCCTGTGATCCCTGAGAGAAATGAGACTTGGGAGGTGAGCGCTGCGATCGCCTGGCTCCCTCTCTGGGGACAGTTTCCTTACTGCAGTGGAGGGAGCTAGAGCTCAGGCACAGCACTGCAGTCCCACTGAGCTGTGGACAGATAGGTCAGAGTTGGGGCCACTAAAGCTGCTGGAATTTGTAGCACGGGGAGACTGGAGATGAGGCATCTGTGCAAAAAGGGGCCGTCAAGGTTTGTGTGAGGTTTCTTTATAGATCCATGGCTGAGAGTGGGCTGCACCTGTTCATGGTAAGACTGTGAGTCTCACCAAAGAGCAGTGGCTACAGAGGTGAGACGGAAACAGTGAGACCAGAAGTCAAGCAGTGCTGGTAGGCATTGCATTCCAGCCCAGCCAGTGTGGAGACAACTTGTTAGCACCCTCATCTTCCAACCGAGACACTAGTAAGCCCTCAAATTAGAAATGAGGACTTTGTCCTAGACTGCGGCCTACTCTAGAGACACCCTAACACCACCTAAAACCAAGGCTGCATAGCATCTTTAGAGGAGACAGAGTTTGGAGGGGACTTCTGACAGATTTGAAGGTTTGGAGAAACACTTTGGCTTTCCACAGATTTGCCCTAATAAAGTCTAAATCTGGGTCTACACACGTTCAAAACGAGCAGCCTGAAATTGAACTGCCTGCTAGAACAAAAATCAATAGTCTTGCGACTGGCCCGGTGGCTCAGGCAGTTGGATCTCCATGTTCCTAACGCCAAAGTCTGCCAGTTCGATTCCCACATGGGCCAGTGGGCTCTCAACCACAAGGTTGCTGGTTCAACTCCTCGACTCCCGCAAAGGATGGTGGGCAGCGCCCCCTGCAACTAAGATTGAACATGGCACCTTGAGCTGAGCTGCCGCTGAGCTCCCGAATGGCTCAGTTGGTTGGAGCACATCCTCTCAACCACAAGATTGCTGGTTCGACTCCCACAAGGGATGGTGGGCTGTGCCTCTGCAACTAACAACGGCAACTGGACCTGGAGTTGAGCTGCGCCCTCCACAAAACTACAATTGAAAGGACAATTTGACTTAGAAAAAATCCTAGAAGTACACACTGTTCCCCAATAAAGTCTTGTTCCCCACCCCAATAAAACCTTTAGAAAAAAAATAGTCTTCATAGGAATGAATGAGATAACATATGTCTAATACGCAATAAAAATTACTAGACATGAAAGACACAGGAAAATAGAACCCTTAGACAAGGAAAAAAACCATCAATAGACACCCTCCCTGAGATGGTCCAGATGTTAGATTTAGGAAACAAAGACTTGAAAGCAGTCCTTATAAATGTGTTCAACAACTGAAAGGAAAAACGTACTAAATAGGAGGTTGTTGTGAATGAAAATGAAATTAATCTGGATGTTTGTTTGTTTTTTAAATCCTACTACTAGAATATGAACTGCTTAATGAAAGCTTTCTTCCCTTTTCCCACTTTTTTCCCCATTCCAAAACATCACCTAATTCCCCCAAACCCTGACTCTTACTGTTTCAGTTGGGCTCATTTTTGCCAGATTATAGTCTGTCATAGCCTTATAAAAATGCTGTAATTAACTAAGTGTGCATTAGCCTATTTATTTTATACAAACAGGCCTGAAGCAGTTGATTTTATTTTTTTAATCTAAAGGCAGGGTTTTGGTTTTTTTCCCCCCGTGAAAGCACCTGTTTGTGGTCTTCTGAGAGCAGTCATATTTATTATAGTATAAGACATGCTGTTCTATTTCCCTCCTTTGTCCACCAGATCTGAAGGTCTGTGTACCCCAGCCCCAGACTGAAGTTAGTGGCCTAATGCATGCCATAAACATGTTGCATGCTGTTAGATCTCAAACACCAGACATTGTGCTACCTTTTTCTTAGCCTATGTTTTTATGGATATCAGTTGAAATAAAGCTGAGAGGGCTGCCTGCCAGATTTTCCTTGTAATATCTCTAACCTGATTTGGCTTGCTCATTGTGTTCTGCAAAAACCATGTACTCTCAAGGGACACTGGGAAGCTGGAAAGAGCCCTTATGTGACATTTTGGCTTGCTCCAACAATTAGCTTGTACTACTGGCATAAAACACATGGTAGGAGAGGTGAGTCTTGGCATAGCTGATGATATTCTCTTGTTAGGCCTCTTTTGTATAGCTTACTTCTCTGTCATCTACAGTGTTTCTGTGGGGGGTGGGGAATTGTCTTAACACAGGTTGCTTATGCAACTCAAATCACATCAGGCCATTTTTTGAGTCTTCCCATGTTCACCCATCAGTATTTATGACTAAACTTCATTTTATGAATCCTTGAGTTCAACGCTGCATTACGTTTTTTCAACATCTTCAAACTTACTATACAGGTCGGGAGAGAGTCAGTGATACCAAAACCATCTAGAAATAGACTTAGAATTCCTTTTTCCCCCCCGCTTTGTAGAAACTCATTTCCTGGAATCTGCCCTAATCAAGAACTGCTATACTTTCAAATCTCCTGCTGTATCATTTTTCTGTTGATCAGTCTCCATGACGTACTCTTCTTGAGCCATGTTTTCATTGAGACCTTTAGGATCTTCTCTCTTGCTTCCTGCTTGACTGTCTCCACATTCGTGCTGGTTGCTGGATATTAACTTTTACCAATTTAGATTAATTTCTTGGTCCCAATGTCCTTGCCCACTCATTATCTCCAATCTTTGCCTCAGATAACATGTCTCTCTGCTCCGACTAGCTGCTGAGAGGCACTACAGAAAAGGACCTAGCGTTGTGATTTGATCCACCACAAACACAGCCTGTCCTGTCTCAGCTGGATCCTCAAAACTGTCCCATAATCCTTTTATCCCAAATGAAAAATCTTGCTAAATTTATCACAGTTTCAAGTGTTTCCCATTGTACTCAAGTTCCTAAAGGAATTCCTGATCCCCTCATCAGCAAAGGTTCTCAGTTCCTGTACTGAGAAGATAGAGGCTATTTCTGTGTTCAGTCTCACCGTCCCTCTTTTTCATCTCCAAATTCATCTCGATCTTTCTCCCATGTTCTCTTCATTCTCTCTCCCTTGTTCAAAGCTGGCACCCCGGCCTATACTCCACATCTCGTCTCATCTCTGTGGCCTCAAACCCCCTTCTTCTGTCTTCATGTAGTCATGCTACATAATCTTAAGCTCTCGTCTATCCTAAGAATTCCCTGTTCATTTCTGGTTTTTCTTCATGGATAACTATGCCATCTTCCTTGACATCTTCCTTCTGCTAGTCCTACCTGCCTTTGATGCCACTGGCCACCTTCTGTTACTGAACCCTATTCTCCCTTGTACCCATTAACTTGTTCTGTCCTGGTTCTTCTCCTAACTCTTTGTCACACAAATGGAGGTTTCTCCCTAAGTTTTTATCTCTGGCATGGGGTTTTTCTATCTGTATTCACTCCATTCCATGAGTTTAGCTACCACCTCTGCGGATGGGACACCCTGACCCCTCATCCCAGTTTTCTTCCAATCCTCATTTCTACTGCTCACTACCTGTTGGTATATATGAGTGTTCAGTCTGGGCATAACTCACCCAGTGCTGAGCCCATTATTTCACATCCCCTCCAAGATGGCTCCTCCTTTTGGGATTCATGATGTTATTTAATGGTAACTACCCATTCGTTAGGAAGCTTGGAGTTGATTATCCTCTAGCCATCTTTTCCTCGCTCCCATTTCCAAAGAATCAGGCACCAAATCTGTAACGTCTGTATCCTAAACACCTCTTGAATGCTTCTGCTACTGTCCTTACATGAGGCTCCGATGTCCTGTTCTGGATTGAACTCACTAATAGCCCTGCCTGCCTCCGATCTCTCCACTGCAACCCTGACTACCAGCTGCCATCAGAAGCCTTGTCAGAAGTATCAGGCCATCAGCGCCATGAACAGAAACCTGTGTTTTGCCCTCAGTGTGCTGAGTTCTTCCTCATTTCTCCTGTGTTTTTCTCTTCTGGCTGTGACAGTTCTGCTTGTCAAGATGGACTTTTAACGATAGTATTTTATAAGGGTTCCCCACCCTCCCAGAATGAATTGTTGAAATATTTGATTAAGTTCCTCTTCCAAAATCATTCAGTATAGTTACACAGCACATTTTGCTGTGACTATTGGATCACTTGAAATTTCAATTTGTGTACAAATATGTTTAAGATCAATAGCTTCTCTCTTCTCTCCCCAACTCCCCACTAAGCCTCCTACCCCAAAATAACCAATGTTAATGTCATGAGTGGGTGTCCATCTACCTTCTTCTGCAGTGCAGGCATATATGTAGGGGTTTGGTTGTTTGTCACATTGTTTTTATTAACATGGGAGAGAGGCTGGGGGGAAAAAGAAAGATACATAATATATGAAATATATATAATATATACCCTTCTCTTTTTGTATTATTTTGTATTTAACATCTCTGTAGGTCAAAGGAAGAGAGAGAAATCTAACTCACTCTTCTTAATGGCTACATAAAATTCTGACACATGTTGGAGTATGTATAGCAATTCAACTTTTCCAGTACTGATTGGTGGACACTCAGGTTGTTTCCAGATTCATTCGCGTGTGTTTGTGGTTTTTGTCACTAAGAACAGTGCTGCAATGTGGATTAATCCCTCTGTTCGTTCTACAAGCCCATATTTCTTTGCTTGTGTTTCTGCATGAGTAGAATCAAAGTCAGATTGCTTCCCTCTGCTGCCAATGGCTTCTCGTCACACTTGGAATAAAAGCCAATCTCCTTACCACGGCCCACAGGGCTTTGGCGATCAGGTGCCCTCACCTCTCCAGCCTCAGCCCTCCCTACCTCCCACCCTCCACCCCGAGTAGGAGCCACAGCTCCTGCTCCTTGAGCACACACAGCTCACCCCGCTCCCAGTTCTTATCCTCGGTGGTCCCACTGCTGGGGTGCTCTCCCTGTCAGCTTCACGCAGTTCCCTTTCTCACTCCTGCAGGTATCTGGTCAGATGTACCTGCACTGCAGGCCTTCCCGGTCCACCAACTGAAATAGTCCCCTGTCCACCCATCTCTGTGCCCTTCCTCTGCTTTCTTGTTCTTTGTGGCGCTCATCACCACCTGAAATCACAGTTTGTTTTGTTGTTCAATGCCCATCTCCCCCTGAGGAATATGAGTTCCATGGGGCAAGCACTTTGTCCATCTTGGTCGTCACTGTATCCTCAGCTTCTAGGACAGTGCCTCAAGCACCACAGGTGTTCCATCAGTATGTTTTGAATAAATGCATGCGTAACAAACCCCGTTTTATATGTGTGTTGTGGTGCCCTCCCATTATGTCTTTTAGTCATCTTTCAATTTCCTGCCTCTCCACCCCTGACTATACGGCAAGTACTTTGCCTGCGGTGTGGAATGAAATCAGGGGGCTCTTGTGCATAGCGGCGAATTTTAACATAAGAGATGACCTTGGAAATCTCCCCCTCCACCGCCACCATACACATTTATAAAATGACTCGAGGCACTACACCTCTCTTATTTCATTTGGAAATTCAGATTGCTGGCAGTAATCTACTTGATTTATCGTTTCCCCCTTATGCGCAGCACCTCGGAGTTAATTAAGAAGGCAATGAATCTTCCCTCCATAGCTCTGACGCACTCCCATTCGCAGGACACTCTCATATTGCTGAGACTGTTGATTTGAGACTCAAGTTGAAACATTACTTAATTTTCTCACACTGAGGTTCATTATGCTGAGCCTAAAGACTAGTCTTGCCTTTGAAGACCCCTTCACTCGCAAGCTTTAAAATAGCACCATGTTTTCAGTTTCTAACTCAGTTGTGCTCATTTCCGCCACCATGGCCAAGACCTTGCCTGTTGGCTCAAAGCAGTGCAGTTAGGTCAGCCCCGTGTCCCCACAAAGACCTCTCCACCCTCGGCCCCAGGGCAGACACTCTCCTCTGGTTGTTTCCAGCGATAGCCATCTGGATTTAGAGAGGACAGCCACATAGCATGTTGTTGTCGTCCCAAACAACACACAAGACCCTCCAGCCCAAACAAATGGAGACAGTCAAGTCGGAAGAAAGCATTAACCTCAAATCATGAAAAGACCAAAGCTAAAGTTTCTCAAAATTGCCATATGAAGGAAGAATGAGATGTGTAATACAGATAATTACTTCCCTTTTTTCATCATTTTCAACGCAGATTAGATTCTATTAGTTGAATACCTACTGTGTGCAGGGCACTGGGCAATGCATTTTAATATGTCATCTAGAGCGGCGCCTGGCTAGCTCAGTCGGTAGAGCATGAGAATCTTAATATGTCATCTATAATGTCACAATGACCCTTCATCACACCTCTCTCTGTTTTACACCTAAGAAAACGAATTCCCAGGGAGGTTGTAAGAGCATTTAACTTCTTTAGTGCCTGGGATCTCTTTGGTGAGCTGGTGAAGCCTATGGACTGTTTTCCAAGATAATGTTTTTAAATTCATAAGCTAAAATATGTACAATTACAAGGAAAACCAGTGATGTTAAAAATACAATTGAAAAATTATAAAATTACAAATTTGTGGTATGGTAACATGCTTCTTTATTAAGGCCTTAACTAAGAAAGCTTAGGTGCCGGGTTAAGAACTTCCATAATTTCAAATTAGTGATGAGTATAAACAATATTTTGAGATCTGTTATAATCGTACTGTGATATTAAAATATCTGTGCAAAGTCATAGATACTGTGAAAATACTGCCATTAGCTCTCTGTATATTCATCTTTGAGAGAAATGCTACATTTCAGTTAGAAGTTAACAAAAATAAAGATGTATTTATTTTCTTTTATTATTATTATTTTTTAATATCCAAGTTCACAGATGTCCTGAATTCTACCCATGGCCCCTTTGGGTCCACAGACCCCACGTTAAGAACACTTCAGATGTCACAGGTATTAAGCAGCTTTTAGAGGTGGGCTCAGTCTCAAATTTATGCAATTCCAAAGTCTTTGCTTTTTCTTGTATGTCATAGAGCCTCCCTTAGTATTACCTTACTTTCCATAAGAACTTCACATATTTAACACGTCATCACACTGCCCTGTGGAGTAGGTCACGGCAGAAACAAATAATACAAGTTAAAATGTGTATAATAACCCTTTTGATTTTACAAAGAACTTACACAAATACTTCCAAGTAGCCTAGTTTCTTATGCAATCACACATTTTCTCCATTGAGCCACAATTCTGCTATAAAAGATTGCTCTTACCTCATTTTTTACAAGAATCAGAGAACTTCACTGACTTGACCGAGTTCACACAACTAGTAAAGGATGGATTTGGGATTTGAACTCCCCGATCTTTTCGTTGTATATCCGTGTTCTCTCATTCTTCTGGCTTGCTTAGATACGAAGGTTAAAAAGGTGTCGGATGATTCTCTGAAAACCACACCGAATCCGGGCATGTCCAGGATAAGGCCATGTTTCCTAATCTCCAACTCCATTGTCTTGCCTCATACACGTTGCCTCTCAAATCGTACAGCTCAGAATGTACTCACATCTACTTCTTTCATCGGACATGAAAACCATGTGCGGTTACCAGGCTAGAATAATTTAAGTGCTAGCTTGTGTTGTATGTCATTGTCTCCATTGCCTGATGAAAGCAAACAACAGGCAAGGAGGATTCTTCATTCTGCCCTAAGCAGGTTGGTAATTTAGTCTTTGGTCATTGCATTCATGTCAGTCCTGTGCCAGGACTGATGCGAGTCTAGTGCCTTTTCCTTGGCGATCCGTTCACTGCACTGTTTGTAAGGCCATTCGACGTGATGTGCGACAAGCCGAAGGATTTGCAGAGAAGCCTCCCCAGTAGTTACCACCTTGTCATCACTAAAATTTCCCTGCAGATTGAGATGCCAACGTGGGCCCATGCAGTTTACAGATGGTGGGGCCCAAGTACAATCCATTCTTGCCAACTCCCTCTCTCTCCTAATGAGATCTGATTCGGCACGCCAAGACCAGACAGCAATCAGAGCTGGCTTTTGGAGTTGTCCCCACCTTTCTGGCAGTGTCTGTGTACGTCTTTTCTTGACTGTGCCTGGCTTAGCCGACTCAATCTTGCCTGTCAAGTTGAGGTATAATCAATAGGTATCCCTCTCAGAAAGCATAGTATCCCTTGGCAAATTGTGTGCTCACCTCTGTATCAGACACTGCCCAAGTTTGCCTTTTGCCCAAACTAAGGTTAACCGAAAAGCCTGCATGGCGTCATCGTCTGTCACACCTAGACTACGGTGTCATAGTAATTACTCTTTGGCAGTGTGTGTCAACTACAGGTGTCTCTAAATTTGTACTTCCCAGAAAAACAGAATCTATTGTTGGTACAAATTTAATTTATATTTTCAGTTTTGGGGCAGATTCCTTGGGAGCAAAGAAGCCGGGAAGGTCCTTAGACTTGTTCTTCATTGTGCCCATACAAACATTCGATCTTTCTTTTATTGCCTATTTTATCATTGGGTTCAGCACCAACCAGATTCAGTGATGTGTAATTCTCTTGGCCAAACAAGTGTGATGAAAAGTCGGTCCTATATTGCAGTAATCTCTGCTAGACAGCAGCCATATTTTTTTTAACTCGAAGCTAGACTGTGTTCAGTCATAGAGGCACCTTCTACTCTTAGCTCATTTACCTTTAAAAAAAATATTTCTGATCTTTGGCATAGATTTCTCTAAGGCTGAGGCATCAAGGTCTCATTTTCTGGAGTTTTAAAGGGGCACGCACACATTCGTATAATATCAGAGTCAAAGAAATCTTAATTCAAACTTGAAAAACTATTGTAAACCTGTCAATTTCTGATTCTCTAGGTCACACAAAACCTTTGTACTTCCCCAAAGATGTCAAATACAAAAAAAAAAATCAGGTCCTGGCTCTGGAATTCTATCCGGATACAAGAGTCCCTTTTGTTTCATCTTCAAAATAACAGCTTTATCTGTGGCTGTCATCTCTCCCATCTGTTGATAAGTTTATTATGTGAACTGTGAATTATGAGACTCATTCTATTCTGTATGGAATAATACTGCTTATGGCAAAGCAAATTAATCAGGAATTTTAGGTTGTCTTCCACTTAATTTCCATTTGTGTCTGGTTTCTTTTGCTCAACATATGTTTTTGGGATTTCATCCATATCATTGCACGTAGTAGTACATGTTTTTGTTATATAGTATTCCAATATACGGATTACCAAATTTATTTATCCATTCCCCTGTTGATGGTATCTGTGCACACTCTTGTATCAGGCCTTGATTCCTCTGTGATCTTTTACTAGAAGAGGAATCACTGAGGTATGGTATTTAGATATTAGAAACAGCCAGTTTTTGAAAGTGGTTGAGCCATACTGCTCTCCTATAGGCAAGGCACAAGACTCCTGGTTGTTTTGCATACTCACTAACACTTTGCATTGTCAGTCATTTCAATTTTAGTTTTTCTGGTGGTTGTATAGCGGTATTTAGAGCAATTTATTTTTGATCCATCATATCTCTTTATTTTTGCTATAGAAAAATGCTAAAATAATAGGACTACAAACTTGAAAGAAATAGTACTTAGATTTCACCAACAAATAAGATGCTTTTATGTTTCCCTTCAAGTGTTTATCCACACGTATATGTTTAAAAATTATAACAGGGAAATTGTTTTTAAATTCGTACTTTTTCGTTTATGTTTTTCTGGATTGCTATGCAACCATAGGTAGTTTTTTAAAACCACAGCCAATTTGAGTCCACAAATATGGCTGGTAAGAAGACATATGTTAGTCCATCTTTTTACAATTAAAAGTGTGTTGAATCTCTCTCTTTACCAACATAAGAAGGAGCGGACAGTGGGAAAATTGTGGGATGTCCCTGTGTTCTATTTTCTCCTCCCATGCCCAAGCAGAGAACCCCACAGGTGTCCCTGAGCCATTTGCTGCCCAGGCCTTGGGAAGGGATGTGGCCAAACAGGGTGAAGGTGGGCCTGCAGTGTGTACCCTACTGCTCTCCCAGGTGCCCTTGTATGCACCTTGATCTGCTGGTGGCTTTGACTGCCCAAAGCCATCCGTCTAAGGAGGGTGCAGCTGTGTCAGATTTTCCCTTCCAAAAACGAGGGCAGCTTTATTGGTTTTTTCCTGAGAATAAAAGCAATGTGCCTAGGTATACTTATGAATATAATACAAGTGTAAAAAGTGTGTGGAATGGAGAACTACAAAATCCAGAATAGCAGTTATCTCTAGGGGCAGAAGTACTTGGGGAAGGAGCAGAGAAAGGGCTATACCTGTGTTGGGAGCATTTTATTTCTTAAGCTGAAGGTGGATTTACAAGTTTCTGTTGCAGTAGTCTTTAAACCATTTTGAAATTTTAAATGTTGCACACAATGGATTCTCATTATTAATGATTTATATATCAACAGAAGATATAAAGGAGGAATGAAAATCACTTGTATTTCTACCACCATGCACTGGAAATACCACTCTGAATATTTTGGCTTATGTCCTTCAAGGATTTTGTGTGTTCTATTTTCTCTCTATACAATATATGTATTATATATAGATAAATAATATGTATGTATTATTTCCACAATGACATTTGTTTATATATATGTATACATACCATGTTTCCCCGAACATAAGACTGGGTCTTATATTAATTTTTGCTCCAAAGACGCATTAGGGCTTATTATGTTCAGGGGATGTCATCCTGAAAAATCATGCTAGGGTTTATTTTCCAGTTAGGTCTTGTTTTCGGGGAAACACGGTGTGTGTGTAATACATACATAAAGAAAGAGGAGTGTGGGGGAGAGAGAACATATAATATATAAATGAACCATACTCGATACTCCATTTTTATAATCTCCTTTTAAAAACAAATTTCATTGTGGAACTATTTATACATGAATGAATACAGCTGTATATTATCACTATAATGGGTACATATTAACCTACATATGGATTTTACTACAAATTTATTTAACCTGCCCTTTCTCAATGACCATTTAGATAGTTTTCATTTTTAAATCATTAATATATAAACAATACAACAGTGAACAGTAAACAACCTGTATTTATATTTTTGCACACTAGTTTAGTCATTTCCTTCAGATAAATTTCCACTGGGGAATTGTTGAGTTTAAAGATGGACCCAAGCAAAATTTTGATGTATTTCACCAAAGTATCCTCCAGAAACAGTTCCCAGTGCAGGCGGTATAGTTGTCCATTTCAGATTAGGATTCTTTTGAAAGTTTTCCAGGTTGAAACACTTAGCAACCAAAAAACATATTCTATTATTACAATTTTCATGTATTTGATCACTGTCTTATTAACATTTTTTCTCTCTACAAAAGTAAAATCTCATCAGTGTGGAAATTTGATTCAATAAAGGAGATAATGCAAATATTTAAATCTTTCCCCCTGGAGTTAATCATGGTTAATAGTTCTGGGTGTTTCCTTCTCGTTTTTTTTTTTCTTGGGCATATTTTCCCAGAATTATACCATACATACAATTTTTGTCATCTGCTTTTCTCACTTAACTATGTTGTGAGCAATTTTTGTTTCTAAATATGTTTTTTAAATAATCATTTGGCAGCATTGCTCCCTAGAACTTTTTCAGCCGTTTCCCATGTTGGTCATTGGATTGTTTTCTGTTTTTTCGCTGTTGTAAATGATTCTGTGATTTCCTCTGACATGTTTCCAGAACTGGGATTCAGGAGTATGAATGCTTTAAAACTGATACAGGCTGTCAGATTATTTCTGTAAAGGATGTAGTCATTTTATTCTTACCAGAGGTGAACAAGAATATTCTTTGCTGGCATCAAGGATTATCATTTTAAAAACTTTTGCAAACTTAATATTAAGGACAACCTCAGTACATGGTGTTTATGAATGACAAGTGTGAGGAATCTGTTTTTCATATACCAGGGCCATGGCGTAGAACAGTGCTGAATCTTTTCAATACGTGAAGGCAGGGTATACTTTCCAAGCTGTCTTCTGGAATGTTTTCCAAAGGGCACTGAATAGGAGATCCAGATTAAATCCAAGATGTAGAACTCTAGTCTCCACAGAACGATTATTAAATCATTCATATATAATTATAGAGTCCCTTGTGTGGAGCTGCATAACTAGATACACATTGGTGTGATTCCTGAGGAATAAACGTCACCTTGTGATCAGATTTATTCCTTCCTTTTTACCATTTGTGATCAGTCTGTGAAAAATCACAAAAGTCTCAGAAGAGTAAGGAACCGATGTAGGACGGTGGAAAGAGACAGAAGTGTTCTGTTCCTGTCTCTTTTCAACAGCCTCTCACTTAAGCGCCCCACTTCCCTCTCATCCTCCCAAAATGAGCAGACATCTCAGGTAAAAGGCTGTAATAAGACATGGTAGGTGAGCAGTTTTTAAATCTCTTGGTTTAGAATGGGTGTGGCCTCTGACCAGCCCAGTTCCTTAGATTTGTAAGGCTCTGCACCGTCTTGCCATTAACCTGGATGTCCAGTCAGTGTTCTTGTCTGAACCTAAGTCTGGAAGGTGAAGCCACTACCTCATCTGTGCTGCTTCGTTGCAAGTTACCAGATCAGAATCCCAGACCTCTAAAGGAATTAAGAAAGCACTGGAAAGAAACTTCCAAGTGGGTTACCATGGGAAGGTCAGGCAGTCAGGACCATCCCTGGAGAGTTTCCTAAGAATTTTGTTTATTCAAACGCTTTGACTAATAGGAAAGCGTGAAAATAAACCTGGCTTTCCCACCAGAGAGATTTGGCCATGAGTAACGGCTATGGCAGGCTGTGTTATCCTGCTTCTCGAACTCTGTATTTACAGAGGCTCAGAAAAGGGATACTGCAGTTTATGGAGTTCATCTCATTACGGGCATGGCCACATTCCATACGCCATCCGTGCCCTTGCCTTCCAGGAGTTCCCACCCCCGTGAACCGGACTGTGTGCAGGGCCAAGGGCCAACCTGGACTTGCTGGAATTGTGTTTTTCTCACTTGTGAGAGGGATAGAATTTTGCAACTCACACTTCTCCTCCATCCGTCGCCAAACCACTCCAATTCCTTCTTCATTGCTTCAGTCTGCACAAAGTGAGGTTTCATGCTTATATTTGCAATAACAATACTATAAATCATGTAAGGCTGGTGTAAGAAAGACTGGGTGGGGATAAAAGTAAAACAGTGCTCTCTTCCCAAGTTACATTCAAACCGAGAATCTGTGCAAGGCACCTTCTCGGAAGAACCTGGCTTTATATTAGCAGAAGTCTTACCCTTCCTTGCAGAATGCTGAATGTATTGTGTAGTGTTAGTGTCTTGAATACTTTTAGTAAATCTTCTAGAACTGAAAAAGCAATGCCAGTTTGCTGCTCGTCAAGTATTAGCTTTTCCTGGTTCTATTTCCGAGTTTTGCAATAGCAGGGGAAGGAGAATTCAGATACTTCCAGTAGCTTTCCAGTTGAACATTCATGACAAAATACAGAAACACATGTATCCAAGTGACATGTCACTTGACAGTTAATATTTTTCTGCCTCATCTTGTTTTTGTATGTGCAGTGGCCGCAGTGGTCATGTGTTTTTTTTCATGTAGTCATATCTTTATACCCTGCCGCCTGACTTGTTCTAGAGATGGAACAAGACGAGCTTCAAAAGTTAAATTCAAACAAGATGTGCGGGAATGAATTTTGTTCAGGGATAAGGGAGGAATGCCTTCTAGTCAGGAAGGATTTATGATTTTTGGCTTTGTTTTTCTCTTTCGTTTTTCATTAGTCTTTCGACTTAGCAAAATCTAATGTGCTCAAGATTTATAAATTACAAAGAGCTTTCTTTTCTTGTCAGGAGTAAAGATCAAGAAGGATTAATCAGCATTTTACTGCATATACCCAAATGTACCCCCAAAAAGATATGTCACCTAGAAATACAACATTTTTAAAACCGGGAGATATTCTCTAGTCTTCTTCAGGTTATCAAATTTGGGGAAATTTAAGGATGTTGTGATTCACAACCCTTATTCATCTCAAGCAGTAATTTTGAAATGTCAGAAGGCTTGAGTGATAGGTATTTGTGTGTGTTAATATTAGCTATAAGGAAAACACATGTATCTATGCTGCATGAGACAACTTGACTATAAAAATAAACATGTTCAGATCTTCCTTTAATGCTGCCACCAGTTTTACTTTATCTGACTCTGCATGTCGAATGGATGCATTTTTTTCATTAGATGCCTGACTTTTTCTTTGCTTATTTGTGACATATATACATATATATGTATATATATAAATATATACATATATATATACATGCACAACGTTGTGCTGGGCATAGAAGAACTTGAAAAATAAAAAAAAATGCAGCATTTGGTACTGTCAAGAGTTATGTATGATCTTTGCTTAGATTTCATGCTGAAGAACAATATGTACATATTTTAACCTTTGAGTCTGATATGTACTGAAATGTGCAGTGTCAGTGTCTAGAAACGAAACCCTGTAGCTGTCACAGCTGTCTTGACTTCTTCTGAAAAATCTACAGCACATTTCTAGTTGTTCTCATGCTGATAATGTTAGAAAAAAGAAACACGTGAGAACATACTCACAGTCACAGATACTACGATAAAATCCAGACCACAAGATATACTGGGAAAGTTTCTTTCTATGTCTCTCTCTCTCTCTCTCTCTCTCTCTCTTTCTCTCTCTCTCTCTCTCTCTCTCTCTCTCTCTCTCTCTCTCTCTCTCTCCCCCATTTTTTAAAAATGACTTTTCTTGAAATTAGCTTGAGCATTTTAGCCAATGTTTTAAGGACTTAACAGAGTCATGAGTTACCATCGTTGGCATCTGAGGTGACCCAACCAGCCATTGGTAAGATTCATGACCACCAGAATAAGTTGGTTCCTTTTACCTTTGGCTTCCTCAGTCCTCTCCTGCTTGACTCCTTTGAGAAAAACTTAATATACTGTGTAAACCATTAAAAGAAACTCTTTTTCAAAATTATTAAGGAAACCCTAAAGTAAGTTTTGAAAATGGTGGACTGGGGAGTAGATCATTTATATTCTACCATTCCACAATATTTCATGTATATTCCTTTCAACTTTTGAGTCCCATTCTTGTGTGAGGTGAGACACTTGTGTGAGGTTATAATCAGACATACATTTAACTATATTATTTCATGGGCTTTGTCCATGTTGCTATGTCTTCAAAATTACTATTTTTCAAGTGGCCACATAATATTCCTTCTATAAAGACAGAACTTATGGAAACATGGCGTCCATTTTGTCATGACGGCTGCGTACGAGCTTTCATTGTTATAGATGACACTGAGGCAAACATCTTTTGTTGTACCAATAGTTTTTTGTCTTTTAGATTATTTTTATAGGACCTTTCCTCAGAAGTGGATGCTCCAGTGAGTCTCTTAACATCTGCCACCGTGTAATGCATATTGGACGATAATATCCATCACACAGTCCCAAGGGAAAACTTAGATTTTTTTTTTTCCCCAAAACATTCCAAATCCCAAAACATTTGGAGGAGGGTGGTTATAGGTGAAGCAATAGATAATTTCGCAATTGCCATCACTACATTATAGTCACGTAAGTAACCAGTTCATATGTTGCATCATTCTCCTCTTATGTGAAAATAAGAAAAAGGTCTCCTCAGACAGTTAACCTTAAATCTATCTCAGTTTGTTAAAACGGAGTCATTTACAAACATCAAGTCACTTGCTACCACTTGTGCGATAATTTTTGTGCAAGACTCCAGGATTGACAGCTGCTCCCATGCCACAGTTTAACTTAGTATGAGTAACCCTTTAGTATGAGTAACCCCTCATACTAAGGGGACAGGGACAGGCAATTCAGAATTTGAAATGAAATAAAGAGTAACTGTTTTCCTCCTCCAAAAATTAGTTCTGATCCTGTTAACAGGGAACACAGCCCAAAAGCTACATTGTTTCAAATTTAGAGTTAATTGAAATGTAGCTGTGATGTGGAGAAAGAGGATGATTTTCTTACTGGTAATATTGTCATTCACTTAACAAATAGAAAAGAAATTCGCAGAATGCTGTATGCCCAACTGTGCATAGTGTATATGAGAATAGATTCCCCAGAAAATTCGTAGTCTTATTAGGTGTTCACCTTGATTTACAGAAAATCAGTCCCAAAGAATTCCTTCAAAGCACAATATACTTTGGGATTTGAATTCCCTAGTTCTGAAAGTTCACAAGGCTCAGTTTGCTTAGTGTATTAAATCAAAGAGGTCAATGTGAACCCTATACAGTGAGGTTTTAAAAGAAAGGATGGTGAGTAGAATCATTTCTGTTAACCTTTGGAGAACTTTAGCCTATTGATTTAAGGGAGACAAAAAAGATTTCAGTTTATTCCAGACAGGCATATGTAGAATTATTCCTCAACCAGGGCCAAAGTTCAAATTCCCTACCATATCAGGGGACATTCTCTCTTCAGCATGTTAACTGTTTTAAAAGCAACTGCCTTTCTTGCTGATGTAAAGTGATTTTAACTTCAGTGCTAAATACCAAAATGAAAGCAGCAGATAGGGAAGTGCTTGCATGTCTGTTTGCTTTTACCCTAAGCCTGGCCATTAAAGGTAATTAATTTATGGCCTGGCAAAGCCTGCTGCCTTTCTTATATGGATTTGTTAGTTCTGCATTCAGTGTGGGATTCCTACTATAACTTGTACCCACCATTTCTGATCCCTTTGGTTCCCCCTTTTTCCTCGGATAGTCCAGGGTAAGCATGGAAGTTTTCTGTGTTTAGAAAGTCAAGTCTTGACCCTGGTGGATTGGGGGAGACTGAAGGACCACCCAATCATTAGAGCCAGTCGGATAAACATTTCCTAAGTGACACACGTGGCCTGTGAGCGTGGCCTGTCTAACACCTAAGACTGTGGGCCTCAATAATTTCCCAAATATAAGATCAACAAAGTTAAGCACATCTTGCAATCAGAAAATTTTGAAAAAAAGTTATTTGATACTTCTTATCTATGTGTATTTCCTTTTCTGTGCAGTTAGTCTTATATCTGGTAAATTCTCGGTAAATTGAGTAAGAATATCCATTTTGTGGTGAATCATGGTGAACAAAAAGGACTATGAGGAATTCATATCGACCAAAAGCTGGTGTGCAGAAAGCAGGAAGGTTTGAAGTTAATATTTATAAAGGATCTCTTGTTGTGGCTGAGATGCCATCTCCATTTTATAGACGAGCAACCTGAAGCTAGAAGAGGTTACTCACTGAGTGGAGCTTGGATTTGGACTTGGGTCTTTCAGGTTCCAAAGGACTGGACCAGCACAGCATGCTGCCCCTGGGTGATTGCAGTAACCCTTTGACACCCGTGATGGAAAGTGCCTGAGGGCACCCGGAATCCCTAAATTCTCAAATACCATCACATGGGCGCGCAAGGAAAAGGCAGAATGCCCCTGGCTGGAGCTCCTACTGAAACTTTTAATGATGATATTTCCTTGTTTTATATAAAATGTCTAATGGACAAGTCCATATCCTTGAGCTGGTCAATGTCCGCATTCAATTCTTGAATTTATCCAAGAATGAATTCAGGCAAAGCCCATCTTTCCTGCTGTCACTAACTCGCACAGTCAGCTTGCTTTGGGGGGAATATTTTTCTAAATAATTTTTTAAATGTCTTCACCAGTGTTCCCAGGTGTGTGAATGGTGATAAACAGAAAACAACTTCTCCCAATCGTGAGGCTGTGTGAGGCAGCCGGTGGGGCCAGGTCACTTCCTGTGCTGCCCAGTCTCGCACCCCAGCCTTGAGCCACAGTCAGAATTGAAAGACCTGCCTCAGGCAATTACATCTCATATACAAATCATATATCACACAGGAAAATTGCATGTTGTGGGTCTGTGGGACATGGCATAGCTGTGTGGCTAAGAGCATAGTCTCTGGAGACAGAGTACTTGGGTTCAGAACTCATCAGTCCCTCTGATTAGCTGTGTTGCATTTGGCAAGTTATGTAACCTCTCTGTGCCTTAGTTTTTCCATCTGTAGTTGAACATAGTAATAGGTACCGTGTGGCTGTGGTAATTACTGAATAAGGTAAGACATGGAAAGCACGTAGGACAGTGCTTGGCACATAGCAATCACTATGTGATGGACAGCTGTTATTGTCCTCTAAGCTTCTCATAGAAGAAAATGTAAACAGTAAACCCTCAAATGCCAGGTTTCCATTTTGATGAAGAGATTTTATTTTCACAGTTGGCTGCTCCATTTCCTTCTCTCACATGCTCCCTTCATTGCACCCCAATTTTTCGTGTGTTATCTTTGGTCTGTCACGCTTCTTTGTGTCTTCTTCTTAGCTGTATCTGACGTCTGTTCTACCCAGCCCAGCGTTTTCCCATAACTCCTCCTTGCGCTTTCTTCCTTTTCTGCTTACCTTCCACCAGTTCTTATCTCCCAACAGTCTTTGCTGCCAGGTCATAAGCAGCAGGAGCAGTTTGAATTAGCGACGTGCTGACATAGCCTCCCGGGTAGCTTCTGGAGACAGCATTCTCCCTCCGGATTTCCCTCTCCCTCAGCTTTACTTTCTACCAGACTTCTCCAATTGTCAGTCTGCTGATGTGCCAAACCTGCAATTGTCAGGGCGACCATGCCAGCCTCAGCTCTGCTGCTGTCCATAGTATGTGCACAGCAAGGCTGAAGTTCTACCTCATTCCACAGTCTAACTCCATCGTGCACCAAAGAACATACTGGCAAAGACTGAAACTGTTAGAGCCAGCCGATCCTTATCACAGTTTTATACCATGTTTCTCCTCTTCTAAGTCTTCATGCTAGGTGAATTTATTATGGGTTATCCCAACATGAATGCAACCTAAAGAAATTTTATATGCAAGGTATGTTGAGTCACCAGAAAGAAAGATATGCAGGTTAAAAATCAGCATTTAGGAACCAGAGGTTTTCTCCCAAAGGAATAAATTCTCACTTCTGGATTCCTTGGGTGCTTTCGGTCATGTGGTTTCAGAGAGACACATGAATTGTTAGCTATAAAATATTTTCCAGTGAAAAGGCTCTTTAGTTTTATAAATAAATAGGTCTCATGAACTGGGAAGATTTCATGTTCTGAAATTTGCCTTTTTTCTGTTAGATAGTTGCTCACAGATACATACCTTTTCCAAAGAGAAGAAATTTGGAGAACTTAAAAGCATTTTTATGCAGAGTAAAGTAAATGATGAGGTTATAGTATTTCACCCTAACCCCACTTTGGATCCTTCGTACATTGCGGCACTAATTAGCGTAATCTGGCTTTATCATCCATGCAGTAAAAATAATGTATACCTATAAATGCCAGGTATAATACTTGAGGAAAGAAAAAGAAATATAAAATGTGGTCCATACATTCAAGTGCGATGACACACATGGAAACTTAAATATTAATGCAAAGTATGTCTCAGGGCTTTGTGCCGAGGTAGTAGCTCATATGGTCAGTGCTGTGACTTAGAGGGATTGAAGTACCATAGGTCCTCAGTATCATTGATAGGTTCAGCTATTTTAAGCAACACAACATATAACTAAACCAATTTTACCACAGACTTATTGAAATGAACAAGAGTTCCTACAGCATCTCGTCAACATTATAACAAAATGATGTGATTTGAAGACCTGCTGTAATTGGAGAAGCTTCATGGAGGAGGGAGAAAGTAGGTTAGGCTTTGCTGTGTAAGTAGGAGTTGGCTAGTTAGAGAGGGAAAAGAATGGCATTCCCTGTAAAAGGATTGGAAGAATGACTTAGAGGTGTTTTCTGAGACTGGTACAGAGGGCCCTGAGTGTGGATAGAAAGCTTCAGGAATCTTCTAATAAAAATTTGAAGTCTATTATTTACACTTTCTGTGGCCTTGGGCAGGTTGCCTAATCTCAGCCACAATTTTCTTATCTGTAAAGTGAACATAATAAAGAAAAATTAATAAGAAGCCTACACAGTTTTTTTGACACTAAGTAGGCATTTTCCCAAATGATTTCTGGTATTAATATTACTGCTGTTGTCAGGATTCTGCCACCACCTAGCACTATTGATAATCTTACCACTATTCCTCTGCTTTTCCTGTTACTTCTATTACAACCACTGTTACTATTAGAACTTTGCTGATTTCTATCAGCAAGTCACATCCCAGCCTTTTGCATGATTGTCCTTCCTCATCCATCCACCCCATCATCATCCATTCTCTTCTCCCAAAATTCTTTGAAAGGAGACCTGACTGGGGCACAGCAGGACGGGTCTCGTGCAGGCTGGACAGCGAAATCAAAATCCAAGACTGAATTTAAAGGCAAAACATTTGACCTTATTGTACTCGCAAGTTATGGTGAGTAAGTATGAGTCGCACAGAACTGGACCCTCAGTTCCTAACAAGGATGAATTGGGAACCTGGACTGGGCTCCAGGGTTCCTGCGAGCCATTTTGCACAGCTCCAGAAATGCTTTCAAGGAGCTGTGAGATCTGGATCGCCAGGTTGGGAGAGCGGCGACCATGGGCCCCGTGGCACACAGATGAGGGGGGTCCTCTGACAGCGGTGAGTGTTCCATCGCGCCTTCTTTCCGCTGGACTTGGAGCTGGTTGTGTGGCATTTTACAAAACGTGTTCTGTCTACGTTCTTTAGAAGGCCTTCCTTTCCTGGCAGCGTTTGAACTGTTCTTTAATAGAAGCTACACATCAACCACCTGAGTGATGTGGTTGTTTGAACATTTTCTTGGAGAGCCACCCTGAATATCAAGTGCATCCTTTTGGAACAGGAAGAGGTGATAAAGTATACAACAGAGATAAACCCGGGCGCTGTTTGTTAACACATGACTTTATGCCATTGCAGAGAGATGAACCTGTAAAGGAAAAGGAGGAGGAAATTAGTAAATTAACAGAGGTGACCCCATGCCTCGTACCTGTCTCTGTGTGATAGATAAGAATTCCTATTCTCATTCCTCATATAGCAGACTACTCTCAAGGTTTCTGTGGGATGACCTATTCTCTCATTTCTTATTTCACTGACCAGGGTCTCCTATTGCATAGGTATGTAGAACTTGTCTGGTGGGTATGTTAGATACGTGTTTCTTGCTGTACCTAGAGGTCTGGAATATTTTACATGCTATTCTTAGAATTTTCAATTAGCAAATTTTAATTAGCTAATTGAAGTTTCATATTAAGAAGCTTTTATGATTTGTCATAGTAGTCTCGCTGTGTGTGCACCCCATTCTATTAAGAAGCCATTAAACCCTTCGGAAGAGCCTGTGAAGTCATTAATCTTACTGTAGAATTGCAGTAGGCTGGGGTGGAGCAGGGGCATTTGTAAGACAATGAATTAAAATAGGATCTTTTAGATGAAAGAATGTTACAACTATGGAGCCGGGCTAGGGAGGAAAACTCCAGTACCAGTACCCCAGATAACCCAAAGCCCCCCACTGGGATTAATTTTTGTGTCGGTATTTATATCCAGTTTTTGATGCATCTGTATCTGATGTTCTGGAAGTTTCCAACACTTCTTACCAGCTGCAGAGACGTCCCCATAAGGGGAACCAGCCCAATATGTCACTTCCTCTGAGACGACCTTGAACATGTCATCCCTTGTGTCACCATTTTCTAGAAAATAAAAAGCACAAAATAGGGTTATTTATTTTTGTACGTAAAATTAGCTCGGAAAACCCCTTCTGAAGTGCCAGGTGAGGCCTAATACCTAGGTTACAGAAACTAGAAATTTCAGAAATAAATGTGGCAACTGCTGTCAGGTTCTGACTAGCATATCCAGAGGTCACAGGAGGAGTGCTTTGAAGATTTAAATACAGTTCACTTGCCCAGGAGAGAACCAAAGGAGGTTCCTCTGTGAGATCCACACAGGCCTTTGTCACTAGAGGGGAAGGGTGGGGACAATGCAGACTCAGAACTAAGTCAGCAGCACAGACTTGCCATCCACAAATGGCTCCATTAGTTATCACACTATAAATTTTTCTATCAAAACCTAAAAGCAAGATTGACTATTATTCAGGTGTGTGTGCCTTGATTCTATGAGGTGTCAAAGAGACCCTGGCTTTAGCAACAGCACTCTGACATCGTTTACTGCCCCTCTGGCTTCCTGGTCCCCAAGTGGTTGAATTTACCATGTGCACATGTTCTCCACACACCCCCCGACCTGTGTGACAAAAGCAGGTGTCCACAATAGGCAGGCCTGGCCTTACCCCAAACGGTGAGATGGATGAAGGTTGGCATAACTGCATTTTCACCCCATCCTCCTTTTTGGCCATTGCTTGACTTCCCTGGTGTTCTCTGGAATTATGTGCTGTTACCCTTCCACGGAAGGCCTTCTTGGTAGCTTTGAGAGTCCTGGTTGGGGGTGAAGAATGGGGGACAGTAAATGACAATTCCAAGTGGAGGGGGCATTAGGGAGTAATAACAAGCTGTTCATGAGGTTCAAGGGCATTCAGTACGGCTGAAATAACCCTTCCTGATAGCATTCCCATGTTGAAATAGTTTTTAAATGCTTGAGTCATAACCCCAAAGAGCGTGATCTCAATAGGGATCTTTGGACATACGGCAGAACCATAGAGAGAAGGAAGTCATTGAGTCAAGGATCCCTTTTTTATGTAACTAGTTGGTCACCTCTTCTCATGGGAACATGAAGAGTAAAGGGTTTATCCAAATTGGATGGTCCCACGTTAGCCTGTATGTCAGCTTCTTCTACTCTGTCCTTCCTTATTGCAGCTCTGGGAGCTCAATCAAGTTTCTGATCCTTCCTTGGGCAATGCCTTTAAGATCTGCTGCACCCAACTCAAGGACTTTCTTGACTGTCTTCCCACTGCTTTCTCCATGCTGCACCCACTATCCACCCCCTTCACAGTGCAGTTCGTCTTCTTATCCCTCCAGTGCTATTCATTCAGTAAAGGAGGTCAGCGTGTCCCAAATTGTGTTCTGCAGAACATGCATTCCATGCAATGCTCTTCAGAAGGGTTCTGTGGTCAGCTAAGTTTGGAAAGTGCCGTATGTCATAGGTACCTATTCACGATATAGATTTTAAAGATTCACAATGCAAATTAAAACCTCTGAGAATTATTTTTTACTGAAGCTTTCTGATTAACCCCGCTTAGCCTGGGGGTTCCCGTATTTGTTTGACGGGAGACCCCTTTCGGAAGTGCTGCATTAAGTCAAGGTCATGCCTAATTGTGGCCTCATATATTATTACCACTTGCAGCTGACATTTTTGTGTAAAAACATGCCTTGTCGTGAAACCTTCACAATCAGTTGTAAAATAAAAAATGTAGTCACATTGCTGAGCAGGTTTGGGGCTCAGGGTGAGAGGGCAGAGAAAGAAGCCTGTCTCCATGAGTCCCTAGCAGTCGCACCCAGTTTCACAAAACAGCAATTTGTTCTTGACCCACAGAAAGCCTGAAACTCGAAGAATCTGAGTCAAGGTCTTGTTCTTTTTTAGAAGCCAGGAAACTTACAAGGCTTTGGGGAGGTGATGTCCATCAGGAAAACACTCTCTCGAAAGCTAATTAAAAGTCCTTGAGTCCTGAAAGTGTTTCAGGGAAACAAATCATCTCAGTCCGATTGGAAAGGTCTCTGTCAAAACCAGCCAAGAGCATTAACTTAGCACCATTATAAATGAAACGATATAAATTACACTTCTTTTTCTAAAAAAAACACACTGAATTCAGGGAATGCGTGTTGGCTTGATTTTCCTGAGTTACAAAGGATGTGTTTCACATATTACCACTTTTTTCTATTACTTCACAAGTCTGGCAAAAACCAACGTTGAATATGTAAAAGACTAAAATATATTTTAAGAAGTATATGGAGGCCAAACCGCAGGAATTTATTGGCCAGGTTCCTTAATTGTCATGGAGTTAGAAGAAGTCAATTAAAAGAGTCCTGTTTGAGCCTGGAAAGTCAAGTGCTGTACCTGGAGAGGGGTCTTGTTTACCGATAGGAGCCAAGTCTGCCTCGTCCTCTACCCATGGACCTCAACTTTCATGCATTTGATTTGCACGCCATAATCACTGTTACACTTTACAGGACAGTACCCGAAGCCACCTTTCTTTGAGATGCTGAATTCAGCCATCATTAATGGGTTGACCAGTCATGATAGTGAAAAATTGCTGGAGTTCAAGACCAGCAATTGCTGGAGTTCAAGACCAGTAAGGACTTCTTTTGTGGGTAGAAGACAGGATCAGCATTGCAGGTGGACCAAGAGGTCCCACAAAAGCCACCATCCTAAGCAAGTGTTTTCAGACTCGGTGGTTCCAGAATCAGCATCGTCTGCAGGTGGCAGTCGGCACCAAGCTTCCTGACGTCCATCTTTGTCCATATTCTATACTCACCTGGACCTCACCCTCCCCCAACCAGGCTGGGCAGAGTAGTTGGGGAGGAAATTAAGTGACAGGGGAACAGAAAAGAAACACGATGGCACTTAAGAACCGATGTGTCTATCTGTAGGAGCTGTCAGGGTCGGGTCCCTGAGGTGGGCTACCCAACACAGAGGAACAAAAGATGTCTGTCAGAAGCCTCTCGGATGCCTGCAGTTTGAAATGTAAAGCGTCATCTTTGCTGGTCCCTGGACAGACTGCCTGGAGGGGCCAGCTGAGGGATGAGCGTGTACACAGTGAGAAAGGCCTGGCAGGACACCAGGGTGGGACAGGGATTGGCGGTCGGTCCAGTGTGTCACCGGTCACAGCATCCAGCACCTCATTCACCGTGCTGGGGCTGCCTTAATACTGCCTCTGTGGCTTCTCTGATGAAATCTCCAGTGAGACGAGGATAGCAGGGTGATAGTCCAGAATAAACAGTCCAGGTTTCCCTAGGGCGTTGGAGAATTCATTACCTTCTCACAGGCCCGGCCCATACTTATGATGGATACGTTATTTATTTATTTATTTTCAACAGATTTTTGATCTGGAAAGGGGTTTAAACATCCCTTTCAGTCTGTTTGCTCACTAGTTGTTCAGGTTAAATTCATCTTTTTATCCTCCCCCACCCCGTATCAAAACAATGTGGGTGGATAGGTGCCACGTACGCAACGGGAGCCCTGTTTAGAGACTCTAAGGATCTGGGCCTGTCTGATTAGCATATCCAGAGGTCACAGGAGGAGTGCTTTGAAGATTTAAATACAGTTCACTTGCCCAGGAGAGAACCTAGGGGGGTTCCTATGTGAGATCCACATAGGCCTTTGTCACTAAAAGGGAAGGGTGGGGAAAAGGCAGACTCAGGGCAGAACAGAACGAAATCAGCAGCACAAACTTTCCACAAATGGCTCCATTAGTTATCACACTATAAATTTTCCTATGAAAACCTAAAAGCAAGATTGACTATTATTCAGATGTGTGCAGCCTTGAGTCTATGAGGTCTCAAATACACTCTGGTTTTCTAAGGTCGGTGCCCCAGCCAAACCCCGGGGCCTTTTGGAACCTGCTCCCTGCCCTCTCATCCCCTCAAAGCTGAGCTTGCAATAAACTTCAGGCGCTTTAGCGAAGTACAGTGTCAAAGGGCTGGATTTGTCATTTGCCTTGGTGACTAACACAGCACATTTT
The DNA here is from genome assembly GCF_964194185.1 of Rhinolophus hipposideros. NCBI lineage: Eukaryota > Metazoa > Chordata > Mammalia > Chiroptera > Rhinolophidae > Rhinolophus > Rhinolophus hipposideros. The sequence continues at coordinate 13,768,896 of NC_138064.1, forward strand.
AGGTTCAGCATGAAGTTTGTAAATCCTTTTTATAGACATACATTTTAAAATCAAATGTTACCTTTTCAATGAATGCCAGAGTTGGGTTTGGACAGCTTTTACCTCTTGGCTGTAGTTAACAAAAAGCCCACACCTTCAAATGTTGTTCCAGCTTAAAAGTTATCCACCTATATGTAGAATTAGAGGGGCTCGAAAAATTACCCATTGGTGGGGAGTATTTTTAGGACATGGGGCTATAGAGCCTTATATGATTTAACTTTTCAGCCTGTGGTTTGCCAGCTGGAAAAACTTGAATTTGGTAGAAATTGAAGCATCATCAGATATTTGTTTCCTGCTTTTAAAATAAATTAAACTCAGGATTGTGCTAATACTGTAACTAATATGCTATGCTACTGCCCTTAGAGCAACTGAAAGAAACTACCCTCTTTTCTCTGTACTAAAGATGATTTTGTTTATTATTAAGCTCTTTGTTGATCAGGATGTGATTCCATTTGGTAGCATTTAAGGGATCAAATAGGTAAGACTTTTTATATTGAATATTGACCGCAGGTGCCTTCAAATCCCTACCATGGTTGTACTCTCATGAGAATAAAAATGTGGGGCTGGCCCAGTGGTGTCAGGTGGTTGGAGCGCCATGCTCCTAACGCCGAGGTCGCCGGTTCGATTCCCACATGAGCCGGTGAGCTGCGCCCTCTACAGCTAAGATTGTGAACAACAGCTCTCCCTGGAGCTGCTGTGAGTAGCCGGAGCTCGACCTGATGGCATGAGCTGCTGTGGGCTGGCAGCCCAACGAGCAGTCAGTAGCCAGCGTGAGTGGCCGCCAGCTGCCATGGGCTACCGTGTGCTGCCGTGAGAAGCTGGTGGCCAGTGTGAGTGGCCGAGGGCTGCTGTGTGCTGCCGTGGGCTACCATGAGCAGCTGGTGACTAGTGTGAGTGGCCGGCAGCCGGAGAGAGCTGCCCACTGACTACCTCAGCCGGGGTGGGGAGCGCAAGGCTCATCATACCAACATGGGCCAGGGATCTGTGTGCTACACAACCAGACTGAGAAACAACGGCTTGAACCGGAGTGGGCGGGTGGAGGGCGGAAGAAGAGGAAAAAAAGAATAAAAATAGCTTAATGTGTTTTTTCCTGAACATGTTTTAAATGCATTCTGTGTCTGTGCTTATAAAGAGAGGAACACAGACTGAAGTTGATAACATCTGATTTTAATAAGAAAGGAACACGCTTGTTGTTTAGCTATCCCAGCCCTGTAGCTGGTTACACTTCGCTTCAGTCCCTTTTTCTCAGTGATTCATCATCTGGAAAGACAACTCCAGCCCCGGCTAAAGCTCAGCCACTTTGGGAAGGTCTAAGGGATTTGACTTCTTTTAGCCAGATCTGTATTTCAGCTGTTGGTTTTACTTCTGGGACCTATGAAGGAATGTAACAGAGAATCCGTGACCTGGAATGTAATTTTGTACTCATGGGCTATGTCTGCATGGGCAAACCCTCTCATGGAAAATTGGGAGAGGGCCCCCTCTTTGGATTGATGACACAAGTCAAGCGTAAGAACTATTTCACTGGGTGCCGGGATCTATGCCCTGATCTCCTTTTCTATCTGATAAACTCCAGTTCATCTCTCAAAACCCACATTCAAAGCGGCTTCCCTGACCCCCCCCACCCCCTATAGTTAATTACCACTGTGTCCTAAGAGCTGCCTCCACCGTGTGCAAAGCGGTGCTATTTGTCTGTCTGCGTACCTGCCTTCCCTATAGACTGTGGGCTCCTTGAAGGAAGAGGCCATTTCTTACTCATATTTATACCCTGAAACTGAAGACAAACGTGTTGTTATGTTGAAGTGAATTGTTGGTTCTACAGCTGTTCTGGGCACCAACCCACCAGCCTCCTCATGAACCACTTTTTCATTCTGTAAGTATTTATTGAGAATCGGAATATCAGAATCCTGAATGTTTGCTGAATGAATTAATTCATTATGCAAGAATGGGCACGCTTAGATTCCTGTAGCTACAAAGCAAGTGTGGTTACCCAGGAAAATCAGACAAACATTCAGCTTGTGCTTTAACATCTTAAATGCATACTCTTATTTTGTATTTGCATACACTGTGGCAGCAAATACTTTAGAGCCTGGTTTAAGAATACATTGTTTAATAGAGACTTAAACGTTTAAGTAGGGTAATGGTACTATTCTTTGGGCTCAGCAGAGCTAATGCAGCAAGGAATGTCAGGATGAAAACCATTATAAGACATCAAAGGGTGAGCTAGAATAGTATTCCTAAAAGGAAGTTATCACACCCAGGTTAAAATAAAAGAGCATAAAGTAGGGGGAATAGGCTTAATAATAACAACTGTTTATGGAAAAGAAAAGAAAAGAGTAACCGTTTAGATAATGATACAAAGGACATAACCGATGGAGGAAATAGCTTTTATGGAATGTGTATACAGCTGGTAACAGGGAAGGTTGAACGCAGCCTCTTCTCTAGCCTTGTAAATTTGTGGGTGCACTTTTTAGCATATGTCATAGCCTCCTGGGTATTTGCAAAATGGGTGTCTTCTAAGAGCAGGTAGTAGTTAATAACATTAATTACCAAGTTTTCTAATCGCTGGCATGGATAGAATACTGACATAATTGTGGTGTGGGTCTAGGTGAGAAAACTTCAAAAATCGAGCACAAAAGTCAACCACTACCTTCAAGTATAGTATTTTAAATCCAGGAGTCTCCATTCTGTTTTTCAGTTACCAAAAAGATAGGGTATAGCTCACAGGAAGGCCTCTAGTCTGGTTAATAGTACTGTTATGAGAACTGCTAAATGCCACGGAGCTGGATTCCCCCAGATTTTCAAGGTTGTAGAACTCCATCTGCACGTCCTGTAGATTAACGTATAAACACACCAGCCCTGTGTTCCTGATAATTGCATCTTGTCCGTAACTGTTCCCGCCTCCCTGAAGTTATCTTCAGAATATGGGGCTGTTGGGATTATTCCAATTCTTTGAACACGCAAAGGTGCACAACTGCTAAATCATCACTGTGGACGTAATTCGAGGCTATTACTAAGGTTTCTATTTGGGTTCTTTTTCCGTCGGTGCAGTGGGAAAAGTTAATGTTAAAAAAAAAAAAATCCTCCATTTGGACCTCAAAGTCTGTAATATTTATTGCCAGATTTGTTTGATTAGATGAGACTCCTGTGAGGGGAAAAAAATAAAACAGCTGCCTTTTGTATAAATTTTACCAAATAGCAGCATGTAGTTTTTATTTGACCATCTTTGCGGTGAGAAGCTGGGGGTGCACCATGGCATGAAGCAGTAAGTAAAATGCTCAAAACTGAGCACAGATGTAAACACCCGTGGGTCTTATAAATTTCCCAGTAAAGCCCCTCAAAGAGTTCCTTTGCCTGGCCTCTAGGTCCCCTTCGCGGCAGACAACCCTCAACGAGCCGCCTGTCACCCAGCAGCTGAGCAGCACCGGTCACTGTTGTTAGGTCCTCGGCCTCAGCAGACCGCACACGTCCCTTTGCTCCCAGCGTCCTCTCAGGCTTTTTGACATCCCTCTGCAACAAGTTGAGCAAAGACTGGGGAGGGTGAGGAAAGAGAAGGCAGGCCAGTGGAGGCCAGTCCTGGAGGATGTAGGCAGGGTTGGCTGGCTGCGATGCCAGCTGTTAGTCATCAGCGTCCCCATCTCCAGCCAGCCCAGGGCAGCGCTGGCGGCGGTTGCTGTGAGCAGCCAGGTGGGAACCAGTGGGCAGAGGCCTAATAAATTTTCATCAAGCATTCCAAGGCTTTGATCCACAGTGAGGAGTGGATGGTGATGGCAATTTATTACCATATGTCACTAGCGATGTAAATAACCAAATAGAAGGGAAAGGGAGAAAAAAAAAAAGAGTAAATTTGCTACATTTAGAATTTTATAGTTTTTTGTTTGGTTGGTTTACAGATCATCACGGATCAAAGAGGAAAAAATTAAGGCGTTTGGACAGGACTAAGTTATGTGCAATGTCAAGAATTACATGCTGTATGAAAGCAGATTGATTTGAAAAAAGCAGAAGCTCTTGTGAGCCACAAACACCAAAGACAGAAGCAGAATCACTGTGAGTGGTAGATTCGTGGTAAACTCATTGTTCCTATTATATCGTTCTTTATGGACGGCTACTATTATGTACTAATTATACATCCGTTAGAGAAAGTACATCCAGTGATTAAATGAATTTGAACTGTCAAGAGAGAGCAAAATATACAAGACAGTTATTTTACTCCTAAAGCCTTTGGAGGCATTTAAAACTATTTTGCAAATATAAGATATTATGAGCATCCTCGGGCACAGTGATTAAATAATTAATCTACCCTCCTAGAAGACCACAAAAGCATAGACTCTGAAGATAATCAAAATGCATCATATCACATGCTTTATTAGATAACATGGCACATGCAACAAACATAAAGCTTTTACTTTCACCTCAGAGAGAGCAAACAAATTGTTTCATGATTCCACTCTAAAATGATCATGACTCTAACCAAGTTTTCCTGAAGGCAAAAAATACAGAACCATTTCTGCTTAAATGCAGTGGGCATAGATAGATAGCATGGCCACCCAGAACATTTTGAAATTGTCCCCCTCTTAGGGCAGTGGTACTTGTTGGTAGCATGTATTTATATATTAAAGTGATACCTCACATATCAGCGTCACGAACAGACCAACATAGTTTAACTTAAGCGTATAGACACAACCTCAAAGATGGACACTGTAGCCAACAAAATCCTTCACCTTTACATTCATAATAATCCTGCTTAATCCAAATCTCTGTGTGTAAATCTCTGTGATTGAAGTTAAATAGCAACACCACTCAGGCCACCATTGGAGCCACTCCGTGGGCTAAAAACAGTCGCTTCCATTTATGGCCCTTAGAGTCACCTAGGAAGACGGGAAAGGTACAAACCCCTGGCTCCAACCTCTAGAGAGTCGGGGCGAGAAGGAATGATGTGCAGCTCAGGCGTCTGTATTCGAATCTTTGCAGTTACCTTTTGGAAGCCACTCATAACCCCGAGAGCATCGAGTGCCCCGCCTTCTCAAGGAGACTGAGGTGGTTATTGGGCAGGGGGGATCAGGGAGACTCTACGACTCTTTGTCTAGTAACTTTCAAGTAAAACAGGCTGCTTCCCCGCTAGTCTCTGTCCGCTGGAGCTAAACCTAAGGCACTCCAAAAACTCAAAGTGCCTTCAATTTGGCATATTAAATAGATTGTCTTTGGGTTATGTCTTCAAAATTGTGTATCCCAACTCGGTGCATAGGGTAGTTAATGTCCCTTCTAGACTAAATAAATGTGCTACAGATTAGACATCCTGCTGGTTACCCAAGTAGAATGAGCACTCCACCTGTGCGGTTTTGCAAGGTGACAATGGTTGCCGATACTCTGAGGACGGTCTCAGATGCCTAGCTCACTCATGAACTCTGAGAAATTTGTTACTTTCAAGAAAAGTCTGTCAGTTCCAGACCAGTGCTTCTCAGATGTAACCTACATACACATCACATGCTCGTAGGTCTGGGGTGGAGTCCAAGAGTCCTTATGTGACAAGTGCGCAGCTGTGCTGACGCAGCTCACCCTGCGAACCCGTAGCAGGGGTGCCACAATGACCCAGACCCCTGGTATGTGCTGGTTACTGGTCTGGAGGGAAGCAATAGCCGTAAAATAGTGGTCAGACCGGGTCAGAGAAGCAGAAGTGATTTTCAGAGCAGAGGAGGAGCAACTGCTGGACAGATCTGACTCGGGGACCCCCGAGCCCTAGGACTGAGAGAGAAGGTACAGAGGCCTCTGCTGGCTGGTCTACTTCAAGGTCAGAAGTTGGGAGAGGCCATACAGAAGCTCAGTGCAGATAATCAGAAGAATGCATCACAATCCAGAAAATTAGTGCTGGCCAAGGCTCCCTCCCACACCCCCATCCCTCGGGCTTCCCTGGATATTTTATGCACTAGCACTGCCATGATTTTGTATAAAGCCAGTACCCACATACTGAATTCTGTTCGAAATAGTATCTTCTTGTTTTACTTAGTTTTCTAACTGTGTGCCCAACAGCTGTGTATTTAAGCTCTGGCCCTGATTTTTTAAAAAGCCTTTTTTTCCCCCTCAGTTCAGTACCCCAGGAGTACGAAAGTGGATTTTCAAACACTTCCCCAAAGATCCGAGACGAAAGAACTGTTTTCTCTAGGTCTTCTCATAGTTTTAAGATGAGAATGCAGAGTGGGGAGGTGTCACAGCTTATTTCTTGAAATCCAAAATGAATTAATGATCACATCGTAGCTGATGATAGGGTTCCAAAAAGGGTGTGGTTTAGAGAAGTAGAGACTAAGCAAGGGGTTTTCCTGCAGAGCCAAATGATCCAACATCTTTTTCTGCCCCTTGGAAGGACAGTGGGGCCCCAAAATAGAAATAAAGCTCCCCAGGGCTGGCTTTACTCATATTGCTGGAGTGCTAACTGCTGACATGTGTTTTTATGGATATCGTTGCTAATGGAAACAGCTTCGGGCAAATGACAGCACCCAAGCTTCTCATGTGACCCTTGCACGATTTTTGGAAGAACGTGACTTTACCAAAAACAATAAATGAAATCCTGTGTCCATATGTTTCAGGCAAGTTCAAGGAACTATTCTTTTGGCCTGAGACCAGGAATGGGAAATAAATAGCAGGCATAATTAATTTTTAAGATGTGGTCAACATTATAAAATGAAAAAATTGATAATAGCTGCTCAAATCTGGCATCTGCATACAAAACAAATTATAGTTCACCATTTAAGTCACAGTTTGTATTTCAGATTACTTAATTTTTCAGTAGAAATGTGTTGACAGGCGTATTCTTCATAATAGGCAGCCAAATGGCAAATGGTTGGATATTCAGAAAATTAAGGGATCCGTCTGCAGGCAAGCAAAGGCCTGTTATAACCTAACGCACTGTTGACTCAGACTTTGAGCCATACTTTCTGTCGAACTGGACTGATACGTAGAACAATTTGGAATATAGAGGATACAAGTATGACTGAAATAGAACACCGGGCACATATATTGCACTCCTTGTTACTAAAGTGTTTGGAAAGATTTGGTTCCCTTTGTTGTGTTCAGAGAGAGTTAAATGGTATCAGACCATTGGGCTCTGCCCAGTGGGGCAATAATTTTCATGCTAACTTTGTCTGCAGAGGATGTTTCCATAGTTCCTGCGAAACCTTATGTGGAATTTAATGGATGTTTAAGGACATGCCAAGGAGGGAAGTGGTATAATTTCCACATCAACATTGCATGGTGTCCTAGGAGTCAAAGGAAGTATGAAAACCAGGAGGCAGACGTAAACCCACGAGGTTGTATTCCCAACTGAAATCTGGGTTTACCTTGACAGAACAAGACGATGAGAAGCTTCAGGATGTGGGAAACTGGGCTGCCAGATATCTCTGTGGAACACATTAAGTCTCAACGCCTAGAGAGACGAGCTTTCTCAGACCCTCGAGAAAGAGCTTTGTGCCTCACCCCGAATGATAATTAGCAGCACTCATCAAAGAATATGTAGGCACAGTTACTTTATGGGGAAACACTGAGTGCTCATGCGGGCAGATGACTGACTCACCACTGGAAAGAAAATGAGCCCACACATTGTTTATGAAACGTTTGATTTACACCCTCTTGGCATCGTATGGAGGGGGAAGGATTTGCTTCCTAATTTGAGTTCATATGTGAAGGAAGTAATGAAGTAGGCCCGAGGTGTTAGAGAAGAGGGAACACGTTATTTCAGAAGGAAATGGTTGTGATCCTTTCTTGCATCTCCCCTTGCATCTCCCCTCATCTGTTGCCGGGAGACCCTCATCTGGGTCTCATTAGCCATCCAGCCACGCAGCCTCTGGCCAGCAGTGGAGGCGTCTATATGCTTTCCTTTCCCTTGCATGGTTTCCCACGGCCCTGAATCCTTATCACCAGCCTTGCTGCGCATGGCCACCGGGGGAATGTCCTGTGGCCATCATGGGACAGGATGATTCTCTGTCCCTTCTGCACCAACCACGGGGTCCAGATGTAGGAAACGTGCACAGCTGTCTTTTCTTAGGGGTTCGTTTGAGATGGTACCCTTTTCATTTGTGAAAATTCAGAACCCCTTTTGAGTAGGTTGCTTCAGGTTAGGCTCAGAACCCCTGCACGACTCAAGGTTCTTCTCAGGTGTGGAAGAAGGTAGTAATGGGGCAGCATCAAACAGTGATGGTGTTTCCATTTGAAAAGGCAAGGCTCTGTGGAGGAAAAACCAGGGGTGAGGAGGTCAGTGCCCTCAGATTATCACCTAAGGCTGAAAATACTTGAGGTCATGTGAGGAAATAGTAGCTCCTCTCACTTCCCATCCCAGCACCCTTTGTCCCTATGAAAAGACTGAGGCTCGTTTCAGACTTGGTCCCTCCATGCTTGCTACTTTGTGGTTTGTCATAGCAGAGAGCCAAAAAGGCACATATTATTTATTGTTCTTTATAATTAAAATACCACATAACGGTGTAGCACAACTTTCTCAAGACCATGTCAGCCTCTCCTTTCAAAGAGCATTTGTCGAGGTAAATAAAATACGTCGTGGGGAGTCCGTCCCATTTGGGGAATTGGGGGCTTTGGTTCTCAACTCAGGCCTGGGGACTGAAACCTGCTATTCGTGGGATGTTAGGCAAGTCATTTAACCGCTCTTCGCCTATCTCCTGGTCTCCAAACAGAAGATGCTAAGAGGGTTATTGGACAACACAGTAAAGCACTTCCACAGTGACTGGCCCAGAGGAAATGCTCAGTTCAATAAATGCAGATCCTCAAATATATGGTGATGGAAGGAGAACTGACTCTGGGTGGTGAACACACAATGGGATTTATAGACGATGTAATACAGAATTGTACATCTGAAATCTATGTAAATTTACTAACAATTGTCACCCCAATAAATTTATTTAAAAAAAAATAATAAATGCAGATCCTTTCACGGTTACCAGCTTGGGTAGGTTGCAAAGTGTGTGCCTCAGATAACCTTTGAGAAGAGTCTCATCTTTGGTTTTGAATAGTTTAAGGCATTTATCCCCATACACTGGAGGTTGTGCTAAATGATCTGTGGGGGTAGCTTTCAGCTCAGCTGTTCTCTCCAATTCAGACTGTGGTGAAGGAGGAAGATTAAATGACAGGATACATGTTAAGACATGGTGCAGGGCTCATCGCCAGAGCTTCATTAATGGTCCTTGCCACTCTTGTCATTATCTGTTATCTTGGTCATGGGAATGAAAATAAGCAAACAGGGAGAGAGTTAACAGATATTCATCACCCACTGTGTGATAGCACCATGCTAAGTGTTTCTACACTTGTCACCTCTTAATCCTCATCCGCCCCCCTCCACACACCCCCATCAATGAGGTGGATGGTGTCGGCTCCATTGTTCAGGTGAAGTGATTTATTCCAAGTCCCAGCTTTTTTCCAAGTAAGTGACAGAGCTGAAACTGAACTCAGCTCTGATTCCAGATGCCCTGAAAAACTGTAGAATTGTGCAGTTCTGTGCTTCCAGATCTCTAGGCCCCACGATCTGCAGCTTCCCTCCTGTGGGCCATGCATTAGCTGGCATAAATTTCAAAAACAGCTCATTCTTCCTGCTGCACAGGCCATAAGTAAGATGCATCATAATTAGCTAGGTCTGATTGACCTCCTGTTGTCCTAAGCTGTAGCCCTTAATTGTATGGTGGTGGGGGTTTGGCTATGGCTAGTTTTATCATTTTGACAGTTTGCTAATAAAAGGTCACCACAGGTACAGAAGCACTCTGATTTACATATGGCAAGTAAAAGGGCATTATGGGAAGTCAGTGACTAAGCTAGGCCTGGGCATTTGTTGCTATTGACACCCATGCTGAGATTCCATAATTGACAAGAAATGCTATTATTAAGCAGGTCTGTTGAGATAATTAGCACTCAGGGTTGCATTTTTAATCGGACTTGAGTCAGATAATTTATCACAGCAGTAGCAAGCTGTCAGGGTCACACAATAAATACTCATTAAGGCTGAATAAAGATTAACTGCAGGCTGAAAGAAAATTAGGCCAAGTAGTAACATTTGATTTCAATATTTACAGTGCTCCTTTGGACTGATATTGGCAAAAAGATCAGATTCCCCGAATCGAGCTCATTTATGAAGGAAGAAGAAAGAGGCTGCTCTGTGGAGATGGCCTGAGTGGGAATCTTTTTCAAGCTTGAAATTTTATTCCTAATTGATTGCCAAAAATATGAATTTTGAAAGGCTCATTTGGCACCGCTCTATGAAGAGCCTTGCTACCTCTGCATTAACAAGATGACAACTCCAAACAGAGAAATTGTGCCTCTTGAAGGCCTTGCCTAATTTGTTAACATTAGTCAGATACTGCACTTTTAATTTCATGCAACTCGCCTGTCTTTGGTTCATACATGGGCAGTTTATGGTGCGTCAAGTTAATTAGAAACACCTACCATTAAAACATGCAACATCTTTAAAGGAAAAAGGAAGTCATTTCAGCCCACTATATTACCAGGCCAAGACATTTATGTACTTGCTGATAATTTACAGTATACTAAAGATAGGGAACCAAATGAGAACATTAGTATTTATGAATACAGTAAATTTTGTTGACAAAACCAGTGTAAAAGGTCAGATTACACACTCCACAGCCAATGTGCAGTTTGTTGATCAAACTGGGAGGCTTGGATTTTAATTGAAAATTAATTTCAAGGGCTGCTGCGTTAGTGTGAAACCCCTCTGAAGACCCCAGATCGGGCAGCCTTTCCCAGAGCCCACCCCAACCCAGGGACCAGTCATTAGTGGCTGGTGTGGACCATCAGTGAATGGCATCTGGGTGCTATCATGATGCGTGAGGGATTTCGGCCAGACCACTGCCATCATCAGAGAGCTTTTGTTAAAAAGCCTACTTGTGCTTCGTGGTTGTTCCCTGTAGAAAATGTAGGTGAACTAGTAAGGCAGAGAGGGCTTTTGGGTATATGTGTGCTGTGCATGGAAATGCAAGCTGTGGAAATAAGATGAATTAGATGGAGGCAGGGACACTGCGGTGGGTCTATGTGACAGAAAGGGCCCACATAAAGGAGTGACAGGACCAGGCCGCCGGTGTTTTAGATGCGCAGCGGTCAGGAGCAGCTGGGGGAGGCTGATCGTCAGGGGACGTAGAGGAGAGGTGAGAGGTGTGAGAGCATTGGAGTAGCCACAGCAGAAAGGTGTTGCCTTTTCTACCAGCCTTTACAAAGGAAATTAACCAAAAGGAAACATTGAAGAGGACTTTGTGTTCAGGGGTTCACTTGAAGTGGCCTCTCAAGGGGGTACACTCAGAGCTGGCGCGGTGTGCCATGGTGAGCAGGTGAGAGGAGGACGGGAGGACCGGTGGCAGGGGTCAGCCTGCTTCTTCCCAAGAGATGGGGCGCTGCGCTTGGCCCTCACTCTGGAGTCCTGATCCACTGCTGTCTGGCCCAACCGCGGCCTCAGTCCTCAGGACCATCCTCACTGGCCATGGAATAAGCTCTCAACTTGAGCTCAAACAGTGATGGGGTTAACTGTAGGCAAAATAGGAACACAGCCCCCAGTTTCCATTTGTTCGTCTCGATCAACGTAGTGTGCAGACCTCGTGATGGGAACCCAGGGGTGAAAGCAAATCTGAATCTTCACAGAGGTTCTCGTGAAGTTTGGAGAAAGACCACTAGATGTCTGTAAAACCAGGTTCCTCAGGTACGTGGCAAACGTAAGAACAATACCATGTTAGGGTTGCTGACGGCAAAGGGGCATGTAGACTGTGGCCTTAGGTGCAGGATCATCCCACGTCTGAAAGGCCACTGTGATGTCTTGCCTAAACCTGTTCCATGCTGAAATTGCCTTAGGAATGTGGAGGAGGAAACAGCTCCTGCGGTTCACTGGCTGGAAGGGCAGCGCACAGGGTCATCTGCTGTGGAGATGCACAGCCTGTCCCCTTCTCGCCACCTCCAGGGCCCTGGAAGCCTGGCTGGGTGCTCTCGGAGCACTGGGGGCCAAGGCAGGACCTGGGAAATGCACCCTGGAAAGAAGTGAGGCTTTCTCTCCTATCCCGCTTTCCCCTCTTCTTGCTATTTCTCACCCAGGGTCTCAGTCCTTTCCCACCCCCAACCCATTGTCTCCACCTATTTGGGCTTCACTCCCAGTCAACTCATCTTTGCTAAGACGTGCGTGAGCTGACAGCTGAAGAGTTTTCTGCCTCTCAGGAATCTTGGATTTGTTTTTTTGTTGTTGTTGTTTTTAATTTTTATTAAATTTATTGGGTGACATCGGTTAATGAAATTTTATAGATTTCAAGTGTACATTTCTGTAATACATCATCTATATATTGCATTGTGTGTTCACCACCCAGAGTCGGTTCTCCTTCCATCACCATATATTTAAAAATCTTGGTATTTTTAAAGCGGTGAATCGCTGATAACCAAATAGCTCCCAAGGCCCCACATAATGAATCTCTAGCTGTAGCATTTTGTTACTGTATTTTGGAGCAGAAAGGTCTGCTCTGTGCTTCTCAAACCACATTGCATGGCCAGCTGCTACTTGGCTGTGCAACACTAGGGGTGTTTTAGAGACATGGTCCAAGCGTCTGGTTTTTGGCTAAATGGTGATGGAGGTGAAAGGGGCAAAATGCCATTATGGAAACAAGAGTGAAAAGCACTCCCCTTGTGCAGGCAGAAATTGGCTTTTCAGGTCTTGAAAAGAGAATCATTAAAAGCAACTGCATAGCTAATAGCAATAATGACTACTATTTATTGAACACTTATTCCCAGGCATTGTTGGAAGCACTTTGCATTGTATTAATGCGTTTAACCCTCATCTGTATTATCCCCATTTCACAGATGAGGTAACTGAGGCACAGAGATGATAAGGAACTTGCCCGAGAATGTAGCACCGGTGAGGGGCAAAGCTGAGATTTATATACTCTGGATTTGAAGGTTTGGTACCAAAGAGCTACTGAATAGATGAAGGATTCAGGACAGAGAAACAGGTTTTCTGAGGATTTTAATCTAAGCTTGGATATTTTGTTTTGTTTTTGGATTTATTTCAGGGGGAAGAGTTAATGTTGAAAAGTTAAGAACAAAATAGGCCATGCTCCTACCATGTTTCCCCGAAAATAAGTCCTAGTTAAGATCATCAGCCAGATGGTCGCATTTAGTACATTATGACGATATTCCAGAAGATGACATGACTGTATTTGAATAAATGTAGATTGTTGTACATTCTACATTTATTGAAAAAAAAGACATGGTTTGAAACTATGCCCTAATGCGTCTTTTGGAGCAAAAATTAGTATAAAACCTGGTCTTATTTTCAGGGAAACACGGTATGTACAGTATAACGTGAGCTTCCTAAAAAGAAAAAGGCAATAGCAGGGTTCACGTGAGGATTCATATGGCCTTTCATGGCAACGGATAATAATGAACTTGGAAGAACCTTAAATGTCTAGAGACTGGGTCAAGCCTCGAATCTGTTAGGAATTTGGCTAAGGAAGTGTTGTTTGTGATAGAAAGAAACTGAAAATAACCAAAATGCTCTTCAGTTTAAGATTGGTTCAGTGAATTGAGTGTATCCATCTGTTTAAAACCATGAGGTAGATCCACATGTATTGACCTCAAAAGATATCCAAGATGTATTGGTAAGTGTAAAAAGAAAAAGCTATTTGCGAAGTGCTACAATCGTTCATGTGTGTGTGTATTTACATTTTTAAAGTTGGTAAAGAAAATGCACAGAAAAATGCAGTCTGAAATATTCTCCAGCAATCATCCCAACAGTGGTTGGGATGGTACCATAAGAACTTTCATAATAATAGTTTACATTATAAATAATTCTATAATGTTTGGATGTTTGTGGTAAGATGTGTTGCTTTTGAATGCCAAAGAAACAGATTAAAAAAAACAAAGTTTAATGGACATTCCTAGTCAGTCAGAGGTACATGAGATTTCCTAATGGGATATAAAGCTTTTTCATAGCATATTGATTCTATTTTTTGTTATATATCCATAAAAACATGAGAGAACACTGATTGCTTTTTTTTTCTTATTTGTAAGCAATAAACTTATTCTACTGATTTCTGTGAGTTTTCAAGGCAGTGATTTATCTTCCAGTTAGAACATACGCTCTTGGAAGAGAAGGCTCCCATTTTGTGAGCAAACCAGAATAAGAGTACATCTTGGGAGCTTCCTAAAGGCAGAAGTTCAACAATAAAAAGGTAGCCGTTGCCTTTATTGAGCACCGACGCTGCACCTCATTTAATTCTCACAGCAGCCTGATGGAGTAGGTGTTATTGGTCCCATCTTTCGGTGAGGGAAGGTAGGCAGAGCTGGGATAAGCCATGTGTGCACAGAGCTCTAGGAAGTGGGAGAGTGGCATTTCAAACCTTGTCTGGGGGTTCCTCTTCTGGAGTCCTTGTTAACCATTTCGCTTAACTGCTTCCCTGTGGAGTAAGTGGCTTGGGGACAAGAGCTTTCCTCCTAATGACCATTAAATCTCTCTGGTCTCTAAAACGCATACCCAGAAAGTAAAGTTTGCAGGGCTCCAATAATTCTAGTGACACCAAGCGATACATCGCGTGAAGACAGCCTAACACCGTTGGCAAATCTTCACACGAAGACTTAGGAATGAGTAAAATGCTTGTCCCAGAAAACAAATGAAACAAAACGTTCGAAGTGTAAAGGCCAGGTCCCTATTTAACTTGCTGTGTAATGGGATCCTTAAACTTGGAGTTACCAAGCATGTCCGTGATTTCAAATATTTGGCTATGATTAAAGCAGGAAATGGTATAAAAATGTTTTGTTCTGGAGGGGAGAATAAACAGGGACTCTTTGACAACAGCAAATAAATGAGAACAGGTTAATCAGAAAGGCTGGCCTTAGGAGCCATTTTATACCATCAGCAGACAGGCTAGGTAATCAGGGTCAACATGCTAGTGTTTTACTGTTTGCTATCATCATCTGTTATCAGAGTTGAGGAAGAAGTA
The DNA here is from genome assembly GCF_964194185.1 of Rhinolophus hipposideros. Lineage (NCBI taxonomy): Eukaryota > Metazoa > Chordata > Mammalia > Chiroptera > Rhinolophidae > Rhinolophus > Rhinolophus hipposideros. The sequence continues at coordinate 13,783,901 of NC_138064.1, forward strand.
AACAAGTGGACAACATAAAGCTGAAAGCCTGTGTACTCTTTCTAGAACACTTTGTGCCTGCGTTCGTGTACTGGATATAAACCAGCAACATGCACATGATATGTGCTTGCTGTAGAGAGAGTGCATAAATGTGCAAATAAAAAAGAAAGCATTGTTGAGTAGCAATAACTCAACATTTCTTTTATTTATTTATTTTTTAAGTGTGTTTTCCCAGGACCCATCAGCTCCAAGTCAAGTAGTTGTCTCAATCTAGTTGTGGAGGGCGCAGCTCACAGTGGCCCATGTGGGAATCAAACCAGCAACCTTGTTAAGAGCCCTGCGCTCTAACCAACTGAGCTAACCGGACACCCCCAATAACTCAACATTTCTACTGTATCAGTTAGACTGTGTCCACTGATAAGCTGTATTTTCCATAATGGAAACCTTTGCTCATTATACTCACAAGAAAAGTCAGCCAGTGGAAATCATGTGTGTTGGTATAGATGCAGATGAATAAGGGGGTAAGCAAATTTTAGGTTGAGCTGGCAGCTGTCGGAGACATGTTGTGAAGACCATGCTAAATGAAACTGTTAACACAAGCAGAGTTGTTACTTCTGGTCACCAGAGAAAACATGTCCTCTTGGCAAGCATGTGTTTTTTCTCACTTGGTTTTCCTTCCAAATTCTGTCTAACCTCTTGTTCTTTGGGTCATCTTTCTTTTCCCTAAAGTGAAAGCAAAGGGAAAAAAAAACACACTCTGATTTTTCTTTAATGACATTTGTAGGAAAAGTCAATGAAGAATGATGGTCGATGCTTTAACAATAGCGTTCCTGTTTACACATGGTCTCCTTGTGAATGTCCCAGGCAGGTAATGTGGAAAGAGCGTGTTCTAGTTTGCATGGAACCAGGGCTGGGCCAGGCGTGTGAAGCCCCAAGAGTGGCACCTCCTTCAGTGTGCCCCAGGTTCTCGTCCCATGTCTGCTGATGACAGCTGTGTGTCCTCACCGAGTTGTAACTGATTCCTCCTCTGGAACATGGCAGTGGGGCTTGGAAAGGACAGGATCACAAAGGCTATGGAAATTTAATTTTTTAATGTAAATAATACCTTCCATTTAGCTGGTGAAGTTTTTCAACTGGATCTTTGTAACAGCTTTATTGAGATATAATTTACTTACTATGTACTTCACCTATTTGAAGCGTATACTTTAGTGGTTTTAGTGTATTCACAGAGTTGTGTGTCCATCACCACAATCTAATTTTATAATATTTTTGTCATCTTAACCCACATACACATTAGTTTTCACTCCGTTTTCCCCACTTTTCCAGTCCAAGATAACCATCAATCTACTTTCTGTCTCCATAGATTTGCCTATTCTAGACATTGCATATAAAGGCATGCTTACAGTATGTGGCCTTTTGTGTCTGGCTGTTTTCACTTATTTGTTTTCAAGGTTTACCCATGTTAAAAGCATGTATCAGTACTTCGTTTTTAATGCCAAATAATGTTCCAGTGTATGGGTATACCACATTTTGTATATCCATGAGGCACAGTTCCATTTTGAGGGTCTCCCAAACTGTTCCAAAGCAACTCCACCATTTTATACATTCCCACCAGCAATGCATGAGGATTCCAACTTTTCTACATCCTCAACAACACTTATTATTGTCTGTCTGTCTGATTATAGCCATCCTAATGGATGTGAAGGGGAATCTCATTGTGTTTTTGATTTGCATTTCCCTAATGACTAATGATGTTGAGCACTTTTTCATATGCTTATTGGCCACTTGTATATTTTCTTTGGAGAAATGTCTATTCAAATGCTTTGCCCACTCTTTAAATTTGGGTTATTTATCTTTTTTATCTTTGAGTTGTAAGAGTTCTTTATGTATTCTGGATACAAGTCCCTTATCAGATATAGGACCTGCAAATGTTTCCTCCCATTCTATGCATTGGCTTTTCACTTTCTCAATGGTGTCATTTGCAACACAAAAGTGTTTCGTTTTAAAGCCCTATTGTCTATTTTTTCTTTTGTGTCTTATGCTTTCGGTGTCATATCCAAGGAACCATTGCCTAACCCAAGGTCAAGAGGATTTACTCTTGAGGGTTATGTAGTTTTAGCTCTTACATTTAGGTCTGTGATCCATCTGAGTTCATTCAACTGAGTTGTGAACTTTACGAAATGATCTTTTCTGTGGATGGGATTGATTTGGTGCAGTTTTTCAGACGGGATGTGGAGCCAGAATATTACTGCCCTAGAGACTACGCCACAATGTACCATCTGTCAAAACGCGTTTGTCATAATAATCCTTGTACACTATGCCTGGAGACCACTGAAAAGTCCTCACTGCTTTTTAACCTTTTAGTTTTGATGGCTGTTAAGTGCCCTTTAGGTGGTGCTATTGCATTTTCTCTTTTTCTTTTTCTTTTTTTGGCTATGAAAAGGAGAGGATTTATATTTTGCTTTGGTAAGTCATATTATTTGCTGGAAGAAAACATTACACCAAAACTGAAAGCTGCAAGGTTGCCTGATATCCTTTATCTAATTTAAATTCTTAAAGGCATTACTGCGTGAACTCCTATTTCTCCAATTTGGTTACTTTGTACACTTCACTATCAAATGAGCATGTGGGTTTCTGAGACCTTGGGAGTACAAATGGTTAAGATCTCCATGTGGAATTAATGATGCTTTCCAGCTCTTTCAACTTCCATGTGGCTAATTAAAAAGTAAAACTTTCAAGTGGTTGACTTCCTAAAAGAGAAATGCATTCTTCATGTTGGCTATTTGCAAAATGCTTCTTCTGTTAAGGAACCTGTGTACAGTTTTTACATCTCATTTCCTGGATTATCTTCTCTGTGCCAACTCACAGTGTGGGACATTAGGAAATGGTCTGCCTCTTTTTTTTTTTTTTTTTTTTTTACCACTTAAAAAATTCCCAGGAAGGTTTTTTTCCACTCCAACTGCCTTCCCATTATGTTCTGCAGTCTGCCGAGCTTGCCAGAACGCAGCAGGTAGCCCTCATGGTATGCGTGTCTGTGTGAGAAAGCTCTCCTGATGTGGACAAGATGTTGGTTGTAAAATGAAGTCAACATCTTGTCCACAAGTGTGCAAAAATACAGTATATTCGTAAGCACCAGGGCCGTAAAGAATCTTTAGTTAAATATGGCTCGCTAGAAAATGACTTCATCGTCATAAGTGTGACTTTAAAGATCAAAACTGCTAAATCTCGGGAAGAAAATCGATAGTCAGACTACTTGTTTTTCTTTGTATTATTTTTCCTAAACACAAAACATCATCATATTCATGTATTTTTTTAGTAAATGGGAAGGTCCCGTAGGAGACTTGGGAAGAGGTTTTACTGTCGATTATTTCCTACTTTAGAAGCTGTTTGGCTGGTTTTCTGGAGCTTACATGTCTGTCGGTTCTCAACCTCTCAGGGCTCCAAGTATCGTTTTGGAAAAATACCTGCTTAGTAGTTGTCAGTCAGCTAATGATTATTTCTTATTTTCGCCTTCTTCGTCTGAATTCAAAATTATTAGGCTGCATTGCATGTCTATTTACACTATGGGTTGAATGTTATTCTTATTAAACTCCCAACCACTGACTTTAGATCATTGTAACGAACATTGGATCCTCTGGGTCTACTTTTACCAGGAACATTTTGGGCCACAGGTAAAGACAAATCATAAGAGTGATAATTTGAGATGTTTACTAAAAAAACAAAGGAAGAAAAAAAAATAGTAAAATTTCAAAAATGGAAGTGCTTGAAGGGAGCATTTAATAGCTTTGTTATATTTACATTTGCCTTGAATTATATTCAGTTTTGTATGTATTTCCTTTACCCGTTGGACTGTTAAACACCTTGGGGTGAGAGACTCAGATTTGTTTTAATATCTAACCTATGATTACCCCAGAGCCAAACTAAGTAGGCATTCAGTGTTTGTGGAATTGAACTGAATTTGTAACTCCTGGAGCAGAAGCTATAAACAAACAGACAAGAAAAGATTGTGATGACTTTTCTTTTAGTCTGTTACTTATTAGGAGCTTGTATGAGTAAGTTTTGCATTGTGTTTCTTCTTCAAACTGAGGGTCTTCTTTGAACGTGCAGCAGAAGCTTTTTAGACAGCTACCACCACCCAGTCAAAATTAAGTTGTGAAGTAAAAGAAAGAAGGCGGAATTTTGAAGGATGGGGATGGTGTTTTTTAAAAGGCGATGATTTCGTCTCTGTTCTTTGCTTCTGTATTCTTGCTTTTCACAAAGTTGAAATGGAAGTGTGGGCTTCTGTTGGCTCCTACCATGCTGTGGCCATTTTTCTGTGCCTGTCAATCCACTTACTGGCCCTGTTACCCACAGGCCTGGGAGGACCTCTTCCTTAGCTCGTGGGAACAATACCGGGGCTGGACTATTGACTTTCGAGTATGTGAGAATTCTTTGACTAGCATAGCCTCAGAATGCTAAACCAATCAAAAATGGCAACTTCTACTTCCTGGGCTTCCAATTTACAGGCAGCTCCTAACTTACAAATGGGTTGGATTCCAAGTGTTTATTTATAGATCAGTTGGTTGGAAAATAACGCATTTTCCATAGAAATAGTGTTATACTCGTACATGGTAACTAGAGTCCCAGGTTACCCCCAAAAGTTCATTGAACCATAACACGTGTGATAAACAAATGAAGAAAACTGCCGTATTAATGAGGAAATGGGGGCTTCAATATCAGTGGTTGATTGTTTACACTGAATGTCACTGATGGTCTAAAAATATTAAAGAAGAGAGGGAAGTAAATAGAAATGTTTGTAGAGATTTTTAAAATAAACTCCAGGATATTAAGGAAAGGCAGAAGAAGAGAGATTCTGAATAGTCCAACCTAGGAAGCAAGAAGAAAAAAAAGAAGGAAGGCGTAAACAAGGATATAAATCTAAGCAATAAAAAAGGAAAGAAAAGAATCTCCCCAGAGAATTTATATGAGCTGCGAAAAACAAGAGATAATACTGGGATGTTTCTGAATCATCCCCTGGCGACAAGTGAATAAAGGTATTTATTCCTAAGATTTCAAAGGCCTTCACATGTTCATTTATTCATACATGAGTTTTCGTAGGTTTCTCTGGGTGAAGAGCATAGTATTATGAACTTAGAAAAAAATAATTGTACTGAAAGATTGGATGCTTATGGCATATCTCTTTCTTTGGTTGGTATTTACTCACTTTAGGGCTTTTCACATTTGTAATAGGCGAAAGTGTGGTTTAATGGATTTTGGAGTTAGACAGGCCTAGGTTTGAATCCTGGATCACTGTATAGGACCTGGGTCACTGTTGGATGTCTTGACATCAGTGAGCCCGCTTTCCTTTATTGGAAAATAGAAATAATACCTGCATCACAGGGTCGTTGAGAGTGTCCGTCCTGGTACAATGCTCAATGAATGAAGGCCATCGTTACAGGTCATACGGATTTGCACATCTCTGGCTCAGTACATTCATATTTACATATATAGAATACCAAAAACGTCATCAACATAAAGAAGAGTAAAAAAGTTTTAATGTAGGTGAGTCCATAAACTTCAAAGCTAGAAGACAGGGAGCTTGTTTCTCAGTAGCCTTCCAGATCACTACACATTTAAATGGTTCCACAGTCATTCAGCTTATAGGTTTACAGGAGAGCGAGAGTGAGGAGTCTTGTTAAATATATCATCACTGAGTTCACTGTGACATCTTGAAAGACTTCGTTTTTCATCCTTCGTCTTGATTTAGTTCTAGCTGTAGCTGTTTAAAGAAGAGTATGCAGTAAGTGGATACCCGTTAAAACAGTGTGGGATAAACCATGTGTGACTAAAACCTTCATTTTCAGTTTTTCCTTTTTAAAAAAAAAAAGTCTATATTTCATGTTGGGAATCTTAAGTTTCATTTAGCGTTCCAGGCTGCTTTCAGTGATGGGTAAGAACATAACACATTCCCTCTCCCACCTACCATCTGCGTTCTAGGAGAGAGAGTCTGGTTTTACGTAGTAATAGTTGTCATAAAGTACTATATTACGATGTGGGCTATGAACTGTGTCTAGTGATAGATTCAAGCTTATGCTACTTCAAACAGCTCTAATTCTCCATGGACTGACACACTCATGCATCATTTCATCCAGGGTGAAACTTGAGAATAATTAGGGAAAGTGCCTTAGGTAACTAACTGCCTCATCCCCTCCAAACCTCAGGTTTCTCTTCTTCTTCCTTTCTACTCTCCATATACCCATGTAACTTTTCTCTGCCTTTCCCCCTTTGCCCTAGGCTGTCACTCCCTTCCCACCTACCCATCCACCCACCCTTTTTAAATCACAATAGCCCATGCTTTTATGACATCAGAAACTTCTGCTCTGGACTCAGTGCCTGGTGACACAGAGAGACTTCTTCCCAAGCACATTTTGGCAAGTCACTCAAACCTGATTATCACCATCCTGTGCAAACCATACATTTCCCGACCAAGAGTATCCAGTGTCTCGCCCCACAAGCACAATTTATTTTCATAGTGTGATAGTCATCTTTCTCTTTTTTGAGAATACAGACTTTAAAGAATGGTTTTACAATTTGATAGTTTTGTTCCTCTGTACCCGGGACCAACAAACTATAGTTTGTAAGCCAAATATCCCCCTCCCCCCACAACCCCGTTTTTGTAAATATAGTTTTGGGGGAATGCAGCCACACCCATTCATTCAGGGTTCCTCTGTGGCTGCCTTCACACTATCACAGCAGAGTTAAGCAGTTGCAACAAGGCCCACAAAGGCTATTTACTATCGGGACCTTTACAGAAAAAGTTTGCCAACCCTTGGCCTGTATCTAATCTCATTGTACATGGCCTTCTAGAAAACAGATTTACTGCCGCACTGGTAAATTATTCTTTGCCACAAAGTTACCAAAAAAACAGTACACAAAGTCATTTAATTTCCTTAGGTCTGGTTTCACATTCTGTAAAGATGTGATTGTTAACACCTGCTTTGTTTGTCTGGGAGCAGAGTGATAGAAAAACCTTCAAATTACTGTTCATTTCTATTTGAGATAACTGGCGTTGGATGTAAGGCCGCTGTCCTGGTTATGACTGTTCCTATTTAGCGTGTACTTTTCTCCAAACTTAGCACTTCCTTTTTAAAAAAATTTTGCTTTTCAATTGATGGAAGAAAATTAGATGGAATATTTGTATTACAGTGGTGAGGTATAAATATAGAACAGATTAAATGAACATTTTCTTGGTGGTGAGCAAATATTTACAATTTTGAGTTCTTATAAAAGCATCTGAAGAAAATGATTAAACCATTTCTTTTTTCATGAAGAAAAGTTTGATCTTTCCTTTTTCTTTCAATATATCTCCAAACCAACAGAACTATCAAAAAACTGAATATATATATATATATATACATATATATATATGTATATATATATATGTATATATATATACATATATATATATATATACATATGGTAATGACATTTTTGTATCACTGAAAATGTGCCTTTTTTCATTAACTTCAGTGTGACCACTTGCAGTGTGTTCCTCTTGGGAGAAATGAAGGACAGGCTGGAATGTTGCAGAGGCTACCCAGATGTCAGGCTTGCAATCACATTTTGTCATCTTGTTTTTCGTCTTAACATTTCTTTATTATTTTCATGTATGATCCATTTTAGTATTGATCCAAGGTAATACATTAGTACTGATCAAAAAGTAATACATATGTTCATTATAGAGAGTGGAGAAAATACAGGAAAAACGTAAATAGAAGGAAAAGTTCCTATAAATCTCACCACCCAGAAATAACCACTGCTGATATTTTGCTGTATATATTTCCAGAGATTGTTTTTTTAAATATATTATATGGATTTTTAAAAATTGCTGTTACACTGTCTTAGAAGTAATAATAATGCTGCCGTTTATTGACATTATTTGGCTGGACTCTGCTCACAGCTTTTTATACTTGACCTCATTTAATCTCTACTAGCATCCCTCTGGTGTCTGACTATCATAAACCTCATTCTGAGAAGCTAAGACAAGAGGTTAAAATCATTTGCCCGAGGTCACCCAGCTCATGCCTAAACTCACTCTTAGACTGAGATCTCCTGCCTACAAACTTTTGCTTATAGCCAACAAGCTAGAGGTTGAAACTGGCAAGCTAAGGAGCTTCTTTGTGGTTAATATATACTGTTTCTTAAAAGTGGTTCTTCTGCTGGGCAGCCTGTAGTGTGTGTTTCATTGGACATTCCAGAATGACACTCACTTTCTGCTGCGAACCTGGACCTCCTCCACATGGCAGCTGGAGAGGTTTCCTGGCCTGCCAGCCTCCTGGAGTTTCAGGGTGGCTGGCACTTCTGTCCCTCCCCCTGCTGGCCATAGCACACAACGTGCTGGCCATCCCACAGGCCACCAGGCAATGCCTGGCTGCCCACTGGAGCCACCCTCCCCTAAATCACAGGAAAATATTTCAACCACTCCATAAATCATAAAGCAGAATGGAACAGCTCCTCCAGAGGGCATGGCTCCTAGAAGACTGCTTTATTTATAAGTGTTGAAGAAGAGTTTAGAGTGAGAAATTGCTTAGAATATTTTCAGTGGCAAAAACAAACAAACAAAAAACTCAGCTGCCAGTTGAAACCAAATTTTGAACACCCCACATCCTCGCCCACGCTTAAATTCAGAGCCTTCAGGTGAACAAACACTGCCCCGCCACCTTCCTATTGTAACTGCCATGTGCTCCTTTAAAATGCTGTAACACAAGCATGCTTAAGGCAGACAGTTGCACACAATACTAGGTTGGGTGCCAACAAAGAGCAAAGGAAAGAATTAGTGTACTTTAGAGCATGCTGAACTAGACCTTAACAAAAGCAAGCTTTTAACAATTCCGTTTTCTTCTGTGTTAGAAGGTAAATCTAAAATCAACTGCGACATTCTTTAGTGAGAGTCATAAAAGTCGTTGCCTGCAACTGGCTTTCCATTGGGAAACCTAATAAAAATTTGTTAATGCATTGTGATTCAAAATTACTATGAAAGTTAAGAATAATAAAGCAGAACCTAAGTAAAGTGCTCTTAACTGTATTTATATCTGCATTAGGCTTAAGCTGCTCTGGCAATTACATGTTTTTACTTTTCATTGTTCAACAGTTTCAAATGTACCAGAAAATGCTGGACGAAGACTGTTGCCTAACTGAAACCAGATAGGTCCAGACTTCCAAAAGCTATGAGAAGAAAATAAATCCCTCTGTTCAAAATAACCTGAACGTTTTAAGTATAGCAATCACATACCATTTGACACAATGTGGTACAAAGCCTGTGCTGCTTTTCAGTAAATATATGGTTAAATAAATACAAGTGAACTATTCAGATAATACATAAGCATGTTGACACAAAGTTATATGACCTCATGTTGCATGTGGGCCTTGTAGATTCAATTATTATTTCATTTTATCAATAACATGTAACATGAGACATTTGCATTGTATGGTCCCTGAAAATTGATTCCCGGGAAGAAACTCTTACTTCCAGAATTGGTTGTGACGTTCTTATAGAATACTAATTAGCATTTGGAATGATTTAAGGGGTGCGAAGGACCCCTTACCCAATAGTGTTCCCAAATCCACCGTTACGAATTATTTCTTTTTGTAACCTCTCCATATTTCTTTGTTTAAATGTAGATAGTCTTGTGAGAGTGTTATTCCAACAAGAAATAGGAATCGATCACGATGTAAGACACCATGGTCCCTGCCCTCAGCAGGCTTATAGTTTAGTTGGGGAAAAAGGACATTAAAATTTCAGTGGTTGTAGAAGGCAACTATGTGGTACTATGTGGTACTATAAGAAAAGTACTGCAGTACATTTGTGGAGCACTTGTTTATATATAAGGGTGTGTGTGTATGTGTGTGTGTGTGTGTGTCACTGTTCTAAGCACTGTATATCTATAGTCATTTAATGCTTACAACAATCCTATAAGAAAGGATTTACAAACTAAGGCACAGATGTCGAGACACTTGACCACGGTCACACAGGAAATAGGTGGTCAAGCTGGGATTCAAAACACAGCAGAATGGATCTGGAACCCATGTGCCACTCGATGTGTCTTTAAAGGACCCTCCGAATGGGCGAGCTTCATTGCTCATTTTCATAGTAAATATTGTAAATGGAAGTTCAGGGGCAAGCACTAGGGTCGGAAGTCCTAAGAATTCTCAGCTGAGCAGGAGAGAGCCTGTGGGAACCTTAGGAAACGCTGAAGGCGCTGGAGCAGCCTGGGCTCTGGTGCACGCCTCAGCTACTCATCAGAGACCCCTACATTTCTGCGCAGGGTGAGAGGCAGACTCCCAGTTATTCCCTTTCCCCTGCCTCCCTCAACTTCCGGGAGACCTTAGGGATTATCGGAATCAGTTCACAGAAATATCCACCCCAGTCTTTACTCTGGCAACACCGTGAAGATGAAAAAGTGACTGTGTTCATTACAAAATGAAGACACCCCCCGGGGGGCAGAGGAGGGGGAGATTCTGTCCCCTGAGAACCTATAATGGTGTGCTCTAATGTCCTAAAGAGAGCAGGGCTGCTGCTCCCTTGATGTGAATGCTGTCAATGCATGCTGTTTTCCAAAACACCTACCTCTTTGTTTCCTCCTGCCACTAAGCCCGGACTCTGCTCACTCTCTATCTGCCCACATGGAGGGATTCTTGAATTCCTTGTCCCAAAGCACACTCTCTCGGCAGCTGTGCCTCAGTTTTCTTGTCTGTAAAATGGGTCTTGTAACACTTTTGCTATCTACATCACTGACTTTGTTGTGAGGATCCTGAAATCTTCTTCTGTGTTAACAGATATGTGGAATGCCTAATATGTACGAGCTTACACATGAGAGATGACAACAAAATAGTGAATGAGTCAGGGCTGCCAATATGGTGACCTGTCTGATTTTTCCAGTTGGTAGACCCTCACATGTTCTACTAGCAGAATGTCAGATTTTCTTCTTAACATACACCTCGTGGTCGCTCTCCAAAGAGTTCGTTCGTCTCTCCCCCTTCAGATCCCAGGGGAAAGAAACCAGACTGAGCAGTTCTCTTCTGCCGTCTTTCTTGGACGGTGCTCCTGCCACTGCAGGTGTGTCCTGCCAGTCCCAAGGACAGATCTTCTGCTCTGAGAGGGAGCTTGCAGTCCAGTTATGGCCCACATCAAGGTAGAGCCCCCATGTGGGACTCCAACCGCAGCTCCATTTCATCATTGTGCTTTTCGCCATTTCCCCCTCAAAACCAAGAGCTGCATCCAGAGGTGCTTCTACCAGTCCCATGCTGTTTCCAAACCAGCCTTCCTCTCTTCCTGGAGCCTGGGTCCTGCGGCCATGCTCTTCCTGCTTTAGTGGTGACACCTCCCCCTTTGGGGACTCTCACCACACGTGCAGAATGGCTCACGTCCTCCCCAGCATTCAGCTCCATGTACCTCGGGAGATTGTCCAGCCTGCGCCGAGGCTCCCAGACTTTCTAGTACACCCTTCCTCATAACTAAAATTGTGTGTGCGCGCACGCACAAAATTATAAAGACACTCAGGTAAATGCCCAGAAGAAAGGTGATCTGCCCCTCAGCAGATATTCCTGGATGTGGACTACAACGATTTTTAAGGGTTCCTCTGATAGGCATCTCTCTCTCTCTCTCTCTCTCTCTCTCTCTCTCTCTCTCTCTCTCTCTCTCACACACACACACACACACACACACATTGTGAGATGTTTGCAGGTGCATTGCAGTGATTCTCCCATTGCTCAAACCACACCTGTGGCCGCTCTCTCAGAATGGCCTCCAAAGGCAATTTCCATCCTGGTAAGAGGCTTAGACGCCTACGTAGCCATACCTTGTTGCCTTGGGCCAGGTCTGCTGTGTGCATTGTACTCTTAGGGGTCTTGGAAGCAGAATCATCGCACCTTCTCCAATATGATTACAAATGGCCTTTGATGCCTCAGTGATACAGGCTCCACCCACAGTGATATTCCTCAGAATCCTAGGCATTTTCCACCGTTGTTTTCAAGAGGAAGTCTAAAGTATTTCTGAGTGATGAAATGGCAGCATAGTGGAGTAGGAACACATGGCCGCCTAAGAAGGCTGCGTTGACGAGGAAAGCCCTGTCTTGTTAAGGGGTTCCGGCATTTGTCTTCAACTCAGTCTGATTACTTTCTAGTTAAGACGTCCTGTGCTGGTAAAGTGCTGTGTTTGTGGTGGGTGCTGGTGGTGTTTGTGTCCTAAGCCAGTCTAGGTTTGTACTTACGTAGAGCTGAACTCATTGTTGTCTTAGCAAAAAAAACCCAAACAGTTTAAAGTGACTTAGGCAGATTTGCCCAGAGAATGCACCTGGTACCTTACTAGCTTCTTGAAAACAAGAAGAAACTTTTAATGGCATCCAGTTTTGTAGGTACTATCATCAAATGACAGCAAATTGAAGTAACATTAGCTGCCTTCTTGCCTGTTTCCATTACCAGATGACACAGTTGTCTAAATAATCATTTAAAATATTACCTCCCTTTCTGGCTTGCCTGAAGGAAAACGCTTCAGACAGATGAAAATATACTTCACAGTTGCTAATTCATTCTTTTCTCATTCACTTAACTTTCGTGAGACATTTTTATAAAATCTTTATGCTCTTATTATAGTGAAAAATCCATAAAATGTTCAGTTTCTGGAATACGTAATGAATTGTCAGACCAATTTGGCTGCAGGCAAATGGCGGGCAGTGTGATTGCCGGCCTCTAAAGGCTATGAAACAGCTACCTGGACAGACAACGATAGCATCCTAAACAATCCCAGCCCTCCTATCCCCATCCAGCAGGAATGAGGTGAAGGAGGCTTTTCTCGTGCCCAAGAATGAAGCTTGTTTGTAATTTGTGGGTGAATTTTAAACCACGCTTTGGACCCAAACCGATTCATTTCTTTCTGTTTCTTCCATTAGCCTCAGACTAGCCCATCCCTGCCAGATGTGTTTGCATTTTACATCTCCTTCCCTCCGTCTCCTAGTGTTCAAAAATTGGTCTAGGGCTTTCACGGGTTTAAGTTCAGCCCCTAAATCATGTTAGTGCAGTGTTCATTTCCTTCGCTGTGCTGAGGATATGCAAATACACTCCCCTTAATCCTTGTCACCTGTCCTCTCCTCGTGGGGCCGAGTCTGTATGCAGGGCCAGCTTTGGTGGGACGGGGCTTGGGGGCCCCCGGGGAGAAGGAGTGCGAGGAAATGACTGTAAAAGTTGGCGGCGCCAGGCCCAGTCGCGCTTCTAGCGAGGGCAGCCCACCGTCTGCTGAGGAGCAGTGTAGCTCGGTCGGCCACAACCTCCCCGCGGGAGATAAGCCCAGTGAAGGAGGCCGAGCCTGGCAGCCGGGTGCCAGGCCTGGGAGAATTCTGTCTGACATTGAGCTCTGTGAAGTCGGGGTGGGGGGTGTGGAGATGATTCCATGGGAGCCAGCAGCTGCCCTGCTTTAACTTGGGCTGTTGACAGTTCCTGCTGAGAGCACTGGTCTCTGAACTCAACAAAGCTGGAAACTCAATGTTTTCATTTTAGGTTGTCGTTTGGAAGAGTCGTTTTACTGGAACCCAAACCTTTGTTGGTACTTTTTTAAGAGCATGCTGGTCTTGTCTACAGCCCTGCGCGGAGGAGACAAGACCAGCCTCCAACACTGAGTGTGTGTCCTTGGGAAAAGCAGCAGACCCATGTGTCAAACAACCGCAGAATACACAGTTGGTTAGACCCCAAGGTCCTGAAGAGAATCATCTAGAGATTTGCCACAAACTGGAGCCTTGCCCCAGATCATCGCCTCCTCTTAACTCCCTGCAGATCTTTGAGAAAGATCCCTTAACTGATTAAAAGTCCCGAGGAAAGAAATTTTCTCATATACATTATCAGGTTCTTTTTCATCATCGTATCGCTGCCCTGTCTTTCATTCCACGTAATCCTGGCTTCCAGGCCAGTGCAGACCGTACTGTTCCCTGGCAGGGAGGGGAACTTGGAGAAGACGGCCCCTGTCCCTCTGGTAGTTGTTAGAAGCATGTATCTGTGGGCGCTCCAGGAGGTATAAGGGTGACCTGACATAGACTAAACTCACTAAAAGGAAATATGTTGGTCCAATCCTTCCTCTTTTAAATGAATACTCCTTGACTATTATGAAAAAGAAATCACCCACTATTACAAGCTGTTAGTACTTTTGTTGAATTGAAAATGTTACAAAAATATTCGTATGAAAAAGTTGTTGCTCCTTTTGCTGACTTTAAGAATATTTTTATAACCAGCAAAAATGTGCTTCATAAAGGACCGCTGAAATGCCAACGAGGTCTTGTTTTATTTTGTTCTGTCGTTGGCACACTTCCTCATACCTATCTTTCCATAAGGATTTCTGTCGGTATCATTTATGTCTGCTCCATCCAAAAAGTTCAAAACGATATATAATGCCCTGTAAAAATTTACACTTCGTTCCCTAAAACATGGAGAAATTCACGGAATTTTGTTAGGCCTTCACTTCATTCATTAGAATGAAGATTTGGCTGAGGAAATCATTGCATTTGTCCTCAGAACTAACATCTAGTTTTTTCCCAGTATCCTGGCCTCTGAAGCCCAGATGTGCTAAAAATTGCATTTTTTTAAAGTAAACTATCCAGAGCTCTGTATTCTTCATGGATAATATTAGAAATTATTGTGATGACAATGATAATGAATGTCCCTAAAACTCTGCAGTGCATTATCGTGCATTTTGTTCCTACTGTAGGGGCTACTGAAATTTTTCTGTCAAAGGAGCATGGCTTTTAAGTGAGTTGACCAAAATGTTATGTTTTAGTGAGTCTTTTGGAAGAGTCCATATCAGACTGCCCTGGTGACAAAACATCTTTCTAATGAGATCTGCTGTATGCGGTTTGGACCAGTATGACTCCCCCTTTACTGCCACCCAAGAGGAGTCTTCTTCTCCGCCTACAAAACTTCTGGCCTGCAGAGGGCTCTATAATACCATGTTTGCCCAGCCCACGTTTGGAAAAAGCAAAAGGCAAAAAGCAGTGCTGGCTGGAAGGGGGCAGGGGAAGCCCAGAGGCTTTATAATGCCCCAGCAGTCAGTCTGGTTGCAGTCTGGTAAACAGAGTAGGAATTGTGGGCAAAGTCCTTTTCCTTGCCTTTTGTACCAAGCAGAGATCGGATGACAGCTCTGTCCGGACTCATTACTTTACTAGCCTAGAGCTAGTTCACACAGCAGCGGGAAGCCACCAAAAAAGCATTTCATTATTGAAACCGAAACTGGTACGTTGTAACTGCTGATTAGTAGTCATCAGATTTTTTTTCCCAGTGTTTCAAGTAATTTGTAAAGCATTTACACACATAAATAGAAAGCTTTAAATGCGGATATTCCATAAAAATTAAATAAAATATATATTTGTGCATTAAGACTTAATTAAGTGGCATGATTTCGTGTCACAAATTTAAAACGGGCGAGCGAGGATTGCCAGCATTACTGCAGCTGTGTTTTACATTAGGAAATTAATTAAAAACGTCATTTAGGCTTTTTTCCGTTTCCAAGTCTTTAGACCTCTCCGTATTACTCCAGATATTTTCCCTTCAATCATTAGGTTATGGTAATCTATCTTAGTAAGCTATATCTTACTTGTCATTGGTAGAAGAGTGAAGAAGGGACATTAATGAAAAACGTGTCCTGTGCTACCAAGGCAGATCAAACAGACTGAAGGCACTTCCTGCTGACTGAAAGAGGGGGTGCCTTTGTATGTATTCATGTGCCCCCCTTTTTTCCCATCGTAGCAGAATTTCATTTCATATCTCATTAGAGCAGATTTGTGTATGTGTGTGTGTGTTCTGCCGTCAGGAAGGGAAGCAGAGGAAAGCAGAAAAATATTTGACATGCCATGTGACACCATCATTTAGACTTTGCTGTTATGTGAGACCTTATTTTTGAAGCAGACCCGCTTGTATAGGTCAGTGATGGAATGTGTTAACCCTAAAGCAAATTAAAACACCCCCAAGTGAGTAGTTGATATGCAGTTTGCAATTCAAATAAATGGTGTCCTGATTTCATGTATCAGGGCTAAATAATGACTCCCTTGAGATATCAAGAACAAATCGATCACTCTGTATTTATTTACTGCTGTTATTTATGTTAACAACTGTAAAAAATTATTACTTGATGAAGTTTTAATGATGTAAGTAATTTTGCTCCCCAAGAGGCATCAGTTGCCAAATGAGGCTGAAGTTTTGAAAAAACTAAGGACTCAGTAGTATATGAAAACATTACCATTGCGTCTTTACTCTTGGATATAATTTACAATGATGTGGACTCGTCTTAGGTCAGCACCAGGGGCTTTTGGTTTCTCACTTCCCATACGGCATTCATACCTGAGAGATACCCATTTGCTAGGATTTTAAGGGTGGCAATCGAGGAGGACCCTAAGGGGAAAGCTGTTAACCAACTTGCACAGAGAGTAAACTCAGCTGCTGGAAACGAGGAGTAAATTTTCCTCCATATATGTTGTGATTGGGGGTATTTAGATTCCAGCTTGTATTTCTCAAACTGATGGGCTACTTTTAATTATTTAATAGAAGGTGTAGGTAAAATCGGACTACTGGTAGCCCCAGATCTTCCTTAGCCCTCTGGAGTCCTTAATAATAAATACTCTGGAGTGCTCCTAGAATCAAACAGCCCAAAAGTGAGTCCACTCCTTCGTTCTGTAACCTTAAGTCGCCCCTCTTTCCTAAGACTTCACCCGCACCTATGGTGTGCTTTCCAGCAAAGTTGTCATTACGTTAGTTGGTATCATAGAATAATGTATCCTCATGCATGTTCTGTTCTATCTAGCACTGGTACCATAGTTACATTTCTGACAACCAAATAAGCTGCTACGGCACTTTACGGCATTAGTGCCGTACTTGCATTACACTCCGTGGTTCTCAAACCAACAGCATCAGCGTCACCTGGGAACTTGTTAGAAATGCAGGTTCTTAGGTGCCAACGCAGACCTACTGAATCCATTTACCTTTGAAAAATTAAACGATAGATTTAAAAAAAAATAAAACTCCCATCACAGGTTTCATTCAGCATGATTGACTTAGTATCTTTATTCATTATTGGTTTATCCCCGCAAATGGTCTCATTTTAGTTCCTAGTTACTACGTGGGGCCAAGTTCAAAATATTTCTCTCTCCTGAGACCTTCACAGTGGTAATCCCGCAGAGTATAATTTTATGTCCCATCCTAACACGATAGTGCACCCATCTGTGTTGGGCATGTAAACTTGCACGTTACTAGGATCTGCATTTCATTATTACATCCATCATTTACCAAACAGGTAACTACCTTCAGTCAGCCTTCTAACATCTGCTTATAAGAACTATAACACTTTGCATGCTTGGGAGCAGAAGTCTGAAAGCAGAGGGCAGGGCCAGGTGACTTCAGAGTCCCAAAATCAGATTGTCGATATTAATGAAACTTGAAACACACCTGAGCATTCCTTTTCAACAATTAATGTCATTTCTCCGATTTAAGCAAACTTGGTAAGCTCATATTAAAATTTCCCACTAGCTAATGTCTCCCCCTAAATTATCACTACTGTTTTCTCCTCTCCTCCTTAGTTCATTTGGGGCAGATTTAGTGAACAGGACAATATATAGTCCAGTTGTTCTGAGAAATGGAAGCCTCCATAGGTGGTAAAAATTGCAGCCATTAATGAAGCAACCACATGGCTGCTTGCATCTCAGCTCTTAAGTTTCCAATATAACTCTGCGCGGGCAAAACACGCTCAATAACTGCTGACTGTGTGCAAATAATAAATGGAAAAGTCCAGATACTGTAAAGTATTGACAGCGCCATTCTTCACCTAGATTCTATCTGTAAGCTGTTAATTTCCTTCCTTTGCGCAAGAGGATACAAAGATGTGGTGACGTGATCTCTCCCCTCCAGGAGTCTCCAACCTAATCAGTGAAGTGATATGAATATCTGCGGGTGATTATAAAATAACCAACTACTGAATCTTGTGATTTTCTAATAGTTAGAATCGGTGTCCACACAAGATAAATATTGGCTGGAGTGATGATGGCAATGTAACTGAGTCAGGGCTGGAAGCATCATTAGTATTTTTTTAAAAGGGGTGTTTGAGCTAAAAGCAAATAATTTAAATGCAGTATGAAATTTTTATATGCTTTATATTAGTCAAGATGGGCTTGATTATACTGTCTTCACAGCTCATCTCCAAATCTCAGTGATGTAACAAAAGTTTATTTTTTTGATCACTGTACATGTCCAGTGTGGCTCCTTGGGAGTGCTCTGTTCATTTCAGGCACTCAGGAACCTGGTCTGAGGAAGGCTTTATCTTGACCCTCATTTCATAATCGCTGCAGCAGGAGGAAGTATCACTGTGAATGGTCGGTGCCATGCATATTGCAATGGCCAAATCAAGTCACATGGCCATGCCCTACCAAGTGACCAGAAACTGGAGAGCCGGGTACTGAGGGGACAGCATCACTGACTGCCACGTCTTTCTGTGTAATCTTCAGAAAAAATACAATACGTGGCATACCCAGGAAAAAGTATCTCTTATGCCAACTGACCGTAGCTTAATAAGCTCTAGTTTACCTTCTGGGGATTTTAAGATAGTTTACTTGGGTTTAGCTTCCAGCCAGAAAACTGGAAATACAAGTTGCTCGTCTTCTTCAAGCTTCCCACTTGCAAGTACCCTCACCAGTGTTTCAGCAGACATCATATGTTCTATAAAGAGCTTGCGTAGCTTTCTGCTAGCTGGTTTCCACCCAAAATTCTCCCTCCCTTCTCATTTGCTGGCAGGGCTCTAAGTTTGTTCAGGTGGTAAAACTCGAATCGTCTAAGCTCTATGGTTCTCAAAGCAACAGCACTAATACCACCTAGGAACTTGTTACAAATGCTAATTTTTAAGATGTACCCCAGACCTGAGTCACAAACTTCAACCTCAGGTAATGGTGGCAATGCCTTCTCCTTGTCACCCATTGATGTCGAGTTAACTATGTGATGCAGTCTAGCAATGAAACCTGAGGGGAACTATGCTAGGTTAGAGGGTGAGGGCCGGCCCTCAGGAAAAGGTCCTTATTGTCTTTAAAAAAGACTCTGTCTGCATGAAAAGGTGTGATAACGGGAGATGCTGCAGCCTTCTTGCAACCAGGAGATGAGCATCCAACTTGCCAGGGATGACAGAAAAACAGAGGGAGCCTGAGTTCTGGATGCTGCTGAATTAACTAACCATCCTGAAACTATCCCCTTCCTCCAACATTTTTGTAGGTAATAAATTCTGTGTTGATGACGTTACTTGCAGCGAAAAGCATCGCAGCCGTGGAACAAAAGCTCCACTGTATTCCCCAGCAGTGCTTTCCCTGTTCTGCCACGGTTCTCAGGAGGTGTCTTCTTCTTTGGGGATCAAAGAGACCTTGGTTACTGCCCCCCTGCTACTTTGTTCCACTCTAAGACCCCATTAGCTCTGCGTTTCTGCCAGCTCATTGATTCTCCAGCCACATACAGTTTATCTACTGAAGTGTTCATCTTTTGTACTCTGTGCAGTCAGCTCAGTGTTAGGGAGAGCTCCAGATTCCAGAAACGGATATTGAACAAGTTCACATTTGTTGTGAGGGCCCCACTGTCTCAGTTCCCAAGCATCAGTGCATAGGTCTGTGTTCACACCTCTGCATAGCCAGACCCTCCTTAGAAGAGTCTGACAGCCAAGTCAACTGGGAAACCTGGAACAATGGCACTGTCAGTGGCTCCCAAATCGGCCCCTCTGAAGGTGAATTGGTACATGTACCGAGGGGCAGGTGAGTCTTGCAGAACCACTTAAGGCCATTCAAAATCCATCACAGGATCTCCGTGTATTTTAAAATGAGGCATGTAACAAAGCATGTCCTCTATGTCCAACTTAATACAAGAAAAACCCTTCCCAGAGTGAATCCAAGTAATTACAGTGACGTCCGCACAGCCAACACATCCTACAAGGACCGTCTAACTTGGTGGCTCTTTGCTGTGTGTCTGCCGCAACATGCTCGTGTACACGAGCAATGCCCTCGTGGAGGAATCCAGTTCTTATTGTCCCTTGCCAACCAAAATCCTTTTGGTACATTTTAAAACATCATCTCTTCCTTTCCGCAGTTGAGAATCACTGATCTCCTGGTTACTCTTTTATTTGCTGAGATATTGGTTTTTCTACCTAGTTCAGGCTCTCCAGATTGGAGGGAGGCTTACTTGGCTGTCAGAAAGCAAGACCATCTGTCACATAGTAGGCATCTAATAAAAATTTGCTGAATAAGTGTTGTTGAAGTTTGGTATGTCTCAGCAAGGGGCAGGAAATTCAAGTGTTTACAAATGCCAGACAAATGATATCAATGAATTAGAGCTGGCAGGGTACTATAAATACTGGGGGTAGGTTCGAGAGTCTTTGTGCACCTTACCTGGGAGGCAGGTTCGCTGCTTTCAGCTAATTGTTGCTAGGTAAGAATTTGGGCCCAGAGATGCCAGAGCTGCTGATTTTCCAAGGAATCTGGAGGTCTGGATTGTCACATGAAATCACATTTTGGCTCAGCATTCTGTAGCATTTGTGACCTCTGGCCCACACCCTAACATAGCTACTCCATTTTTAATTTAATCTCAACTCTCCTAGATTGAGGTATTTACAGGCTACCCATAAGATTAAGTTATGAATAACCTTCCCATGAATGTAACAGGCACGAAATCGTTTGTTAAATCTTTTATATAAAAAATGTCATTGTTCAGAGTGGCCGGTTAGCTCAGTTAGTTAGAGCATGGTGCTAATAACACCAAGGTTGACAGTTTGATCCCCACATGGGCCACCGTGAGCTGCGTTCTCCTTAAAGAAAGAAAGAACAAAAATGTCCTTGTTCGGTTGGAGCTGTACAAACCCAGGATGTTACTTAATGTCTTAGTGTGAAATGAAGCCCTTCTCTGAAATATGCAGATAAATAAGAGAATGTTTGACAAGAAATTGAAATGTCCCCAAAATATATATTACTTGAAGCTCTAATTACTATTCCAATTCTTCTAAAAGTGAGTATTTCCCAGAAAACTTTCAGGCTTTACTAAATAAAGTATGTATTTTCTGGCTCATACCATGACATGAAAGGCATATGATAGAGCCGAGCTTGTCTTAGAAGTGAAGAAGAATTACAGTCGATAAGTAAATATGGGACATGGCTGACGAGTGTCATAACCTGTCGTGTAAGGTACAGTCCGTCCTCATCATTTGCGGAATCAGAATTTGCAAATTCACCTACTCGCTAAAATTTCTTTGTAAACTCAAATCAGTGCTGTGACACAATGGCTCCGTAATCACTAATTCAGTGTTTGCTTTATAGAATATAGCTACTGTGAATAACTGAAGAGTCAACTGTAATCCTGTTTACAGAAGGGGAAAAATCCATTCTATTAGTCTCCTTTACATTTAATGAGTTGATTTTTTTTCTTCCCTGAACCATCACTAAAATGTTGTGTTTGAGACTTAGGCTAAGACCACCCTTTAGGTGTAACGAATGTCTTCTTGGTACTTTACTACAAACTCCTTCTAGAAAGAGTCTAAAGAATGGCCAAACCAACACTGATTCACCAGAGAATTCCAATTCACCAGACTGCAAGGGGATGTGAAAAGCTCTCTTAGGTCCCTCCCCCTGCCTCTCTCACTGGCGCGCGCACGCGAACAGACACACACACACACACATTTTTAAGGAACTTGTGAGGTACAGGGATAAGAGTTTGAGGTGAAATAGTTCTAAACGTGAACTGAAATTTTAGTTGAACTCCAGTTTGTTTCATGATCAAATCTCCTCTTGCAAGAACTGTGGTATTTACCAAATAATATTTCACTGTTGTCTTGAATAAGTCAGTAAATCAAGTCCGTCGTGTTGCAGATTTAATAGTTGCCTTATTAACCAAAATTGAGTATTAATAATAAAGTCAACTTATTGACTGCCTTTTCAGTGGGATGATTTTCATTATTCATTACTCAATTACTTTTGCAGTAAAAAGAAATGAGTTATGATTTGTTTTGGATGAGCACGTTAAATGAATGGTTTGTTTCAAATGTTTTAACCTAAATGTACTAGTTGAAGAACATTAGTAAGATATTGCACTTTACCTTACCTAGGATAATAACCTGTTCTAATCAAAACATTTAAACTCACTCCATTTTTCATTACTCTACAATAATATCATATTGTTATGTGATACCTGGAATACGCATTTTTTGAAAGTTGTGGTGATCAAATTGTGCACCTCAATTAATTAGGCAATAACCCATGAAAGATGTATTGTTACCAGTGGGTGAAAATAGTTTGCTATTTAATGACCCGAGCTGAAGTCAGGCTGAGCTAAGCTGAAAGAAGGCACTCGTTAACCACAGGAAGGATGAATTTTGAGAATTATAATTACCATATTAAATGGAATTTGGTGGTTTATTACAGCCCCCTTTTGAAACGTAGCATTATAAAGAATTCCTGCCCTCAGCGAGGCAGGAAGCTTGATATCCTCCCCTGTTTATTTTGTAATTACTCAATAAAATCCAGATGAAATTAGTTGTTACCAGTAATTAATGACCAGTTTAATAAAAAAAAAAAGAGGGGAGTCTAGCAGATGGTGATTATTTTTTTAATAGGGCCTGCTTGAAGGAATCATCTTGAGAGTAAACTCTTAACAGTAATTTGTAGCTAAAATGGCTGGCAGCTGCCATCTTACTGGTTACTCGGGCTACGTCTAATCTTTGCTTGCTTTGGAGCTAGAGCTCATTTCCTCGCCAGCTAAAATTCTTTACTTCAAGCAAATGGCACTCTGGTTACTGCCACAAATAAAAGTGGTTCCATTGGCACCCCAGAGGGGGCAATTCTAAAAGACAGAGGAGCCTTATGCATGTCTTGAGAAATTCAGAGGCCCCCTTTCTTTGGGAAAGTTGAACATGAGATGGAGTCAAGGTTGACTGGATATCTAAGATTCTAAAAGGAACCCTGAAAATGAAAGTTAATATCATCCAGTCCTTTCTAAGAAGTGGTACATCTAGATGGGAGACTAAGTAAGACTCGCGAGGTCAGTGTTGGCCACACGCCTCTCTGATCCTTGGCTGGTGAGAGGATTTTTCCATTTTTAGTAAGGGATGTGAGGCTGTTTTCCTGGCAGTCTTTTCTTAACATATGAAGGAGTCAGAAATGGAGTGTGGAAGCAAAGGATACTCAGTCCACACAGATATAAACAGCAGAGGCTGCCGTGAGGTGTACACACAGTTCTTCATATCCAAGAGCCTGGCCCAACCATACACATCTGCTTTATGCTTTCCTAACACTCCCCACATTTTGCTTCAGAATCATTTGTGCTCTTCCTTAGACTCCCTGTATCAGGACCAGAAGAGCAGGGACCCTGTCTTACTCCTCTCTCTGTCTCCCCCAGACCACGTACCTCCCTGAATACTTGTTAAAAAGACTTACAGCATGCGTAGATAGTCCCATGCTCCACAGCGGCTAAAAATGTTGGGAGCGATTCCTTCCATTCGCTCAGAACTTTCCAATTCACAAGGATTTTCAGGAACATTCAACCCATGTAGCAGTTATGGAACAGGGCATTCTCACCCCAATTTGTCTTAATACCACTTCTGCCTCTCTGCTGTGTCCCCAGCCTTGTTTTTGCCTTACTTCTTCTGCCCTTGTTATTATTCATTCTATTTTATTGCACTTTATGTGTCCTGGAAAGTCACTTTTCATTCTTCCGGAGCTGGTGGAAATAAAAAATGGAGTACATAACACCCCCATTTTACAGATAAAGTAATTGAAGCCCACAGAGATTTTATCACAGGCATATATTTAGCATGTAGCAGAGGTGAACATAGGTGTCCTCTGCAGTTCCCACCTGTGTTTTCTGCACCACAGCCCCTGTTGAGTGACAATCTTGCTGAGAATGAAGGAGAGAAATTAGGCTTCAATTGTAGTAAAAGGAGGGTAGGTCAGAAAGAAACTGGCCAGAGTGTCTCTTTGTTTGCATAGAAGAAGCCACTGAAAGGGCTCCCACAGGTGGGCTGGAATTCCTTCTTCTGGAAATTTCAATCAGGCAAGAGATGGAGGGAGGGGAAGCAAGAACGTGAGCTGAGCTCTGAGCCAGCCTGAACGAGAGCAAATGGTTCCCCTACTTAGGTTTGTAAGTGTGCGGACCACCCATCATCCTCAGTGCCCCTCAGACGCTTCCCTGGCCTGGCCCACCCAGCTCTGTTCATGACAGTCTCCCAAGTGCCTAAAGGCAGAGACTGACATAAGCCAGGCCTTAGAAGAGACCGCTCTCTCCTCACCTGTCTGCTTGTCCGAAAGATATGACCTTCTGTTTTTATGGTTTTTCTTTTTTCTTAACAATGCATTGCATTGTGGTGAGGGGACTTGTAAAATAAAAAATATCAGAAAAAGTTGATTCATGTACCCAAAAAAAAGGGGAGGGGAAAATCATATAAACTATTCAGTAATGACCTCCTTTTGGTCTCATTAGGCCTGATGAGCCACATTTTCAGGGGCCCTCAGGAGGTGAATTAACTCTTTCAAAGATACTGGGGTTCCATTCCGGGAATCCCTCACTAACTGGCTCCCAGTATCCTGAAAGATAAAATGTCTCCTCTCAGATTCCTCCTGTTCTCCCAGGGAGCCACGCAGAAACAGAGACAGTGCGGTTAATTGCATAACCCAGGCAAAAGCCAGCTGTATGTAAATTAAGCAGCAAGATTGCAAACACTACCTACAACAATCAGGAGTGAGGATAGGGACAGCAAGAGCTTCATTTTGGCATCCTCCAGTCTTTCCCCAGCCTGAATAGGCAACGCTGGCATTGTTTGCAAGCTTCATGCATTTTAATTCCGAGAATTCCTCTCCCAAATTCTGCATTGTGCATTTTAGGGCCACTTGCGCTGTGCGTGGTCACCAAAGCCCCATGTAAATTATATAGGAAAAAAGCATTGGAAATGTTTTAATGGGCTTTTCAGAACTCTCAATTTCAAGTCTTTTTGTTTTAACTTTACCCTTCATCTTAACAGGCTCTTTTATCGCCTTGCTGGTACCTTTCTCAGGACCCCCTCGTCCTTCCTCCCTCTTTGCTGTCACCCACCTCCATCGACAGGGGTGGCTGAGAAATGTCCTTTTGAAGTCAGTGGGAGTTTCAGACCCTATCAATTTGTAGGATAAAGAGTCTGGGGGTAAACTGGCCCAAGATTCTTCTCACCCTCTCCAAGGAGAAGCAGCTTGGTCTCAGACCTTACTAAAGTAAAATCCCTTACTGCAAAGGGTTAGTGAGTAGACTTTTCACTCCCATTAAGGAAAGGGACTAGACTTTTTCCCTGGGCGACTTTGGTTACAGTAAGAAATGCAGGATCAGATAACTTCTGGAAGAACCCCCGAGGCAACTGAAAGGGAGATTTGAGTGAAAATCATCATAAAGGACCTTTCACAGCAGGGCCCTGTGTCAGAGCTTTTATTTCCGCAAGTTGTTGGACTCTCATTATTTAGGCAGTTTGCGGGCAGTTTGACATTGAATTTGAACCACTTCCTGCACGTTGCATCAGGTCCCCGTGATGCTGTGTCCTGGGCTAACATTTGTCTGCACATAGTGTACCCTGCTCCGAGCGTAAACGCTGCGCCTTTCTCAAAGGGAGGACGTCTTTGCACCAAACAGTCGAATGAACAAATACACTTTTTCACTACGAAAGGCAGATGTTCAATGTCAAGCAGTATAGTAGCTCCCCAAATGCTCATCTAAAAATGCAAAAGGAGAAACAAATTAGTAAGCCTGAAAAAAGAACTATAGCCTAAGAAACTATATAAAAAGACCTGAAAGGTGAGACTCTATTCCTTTGTAACTTTGGGGTTTCCTCTTCCTCCTGCCATCTAAAATGGAGGCATTGTCCCTAAGTTTCTCTTCTCAACCCTGTCCCAGCTCTCTCTTCCTGTGCTTTCTCCGGCTTTCCCCTTTAGGCAGATGACCCCTAAGTCTAGATTGCTGGCCTGTTTGTTTACACCACCATTTTCAAACCCAGAATATCCGGAACTGGACTTTTATGTCCTACCACCATTTTCAAACCCAGAATATCTGGAACTGGACTTTTATCGGCTGTAACGATACTGGCCAATAGAACTTTCTGTGATCATGGAAATCTTTCGCACTATCCAGTATGACAGCCACTAGCTACATGTGGCTATTTAAATTTAATTAAAATGAAATAAAATTAGAAATTCAGTTCCTTAGGGTCACTAACCATATTTCAAGTGCAATAAAGCACTTGTATGTCTGATGGCCATCACAGGTCTTCAGCATTTGTATGTGTGTTCCTCCTACGGCATTTTAGTAACTGTGGGTCTTTGGGCAAACCACCTAATGTCTCTGAGGCTCAATTTTGTCATCTGTAATGTGGGTCAGATAATAACCCATGACAGGGTTGTTAGGATCAGGAAGATAATAGTTACAAGGCAGATAGCATAGTACGTACTGAAAAGGCTTTTTTTCCCCCCAGTCGATCCATCCCTCTTATCCCTTCTCTAATATTAACTTCCAGATATTCCTCTGAAGCTTAGATACGTGAACATTCACCCAGAATCACTTTAAGAATGGGTCAGTTTACATGTTATAGGGAACACCTAAAAATACTGTGGGTTTAAGCAATAGACCTTTGGGGTTTGGTTATTGGAAAAGTTCTGAGCAATTCTCTCTGCAGGGGGGTTAATACAAGAGTGCTCTGCAGGATCTAACAAGGCTCTCCTAGGTTGCCTGGAATTATTTTAGTCTGGGCATTAGCCTTGTTTCCCAGGGCAGAAAGACAGGGAGAAAAATCCCCATGAGGCTAGCATCTGTACCAGCATTGAGAGGTGTCACGTCTGCTTCTGTAGACACTGGGGGGAGGCTCAGTTTGCATGCCTGAGCCTGATGGAGTGGCTCTCTGGGCATCAGAAATGGCCTGGGAGTTGGGTGCAGGCATCCAGGGCCTCAGTCCCTCAACAGGAAGCCCTCTGGCATGGGCCAGTCCTGCACACTCATCAAGCAAGGAGTTTAAAGGGGGTTTGCACGGTTTATATCATGACTGCAATCCATTAAAGCTTTAATTACACTAATTAGGGATTTGGGATAATCAGGTTGGGCAGCCTGAAACAGGGACCTGTACTCTCTGTGAAGAAAAGCTTTGCTAAATAAACCAGCAGGATAAACAGAATTGTGGGGGCACATGTATTTCTGGGAACCAGCTGATGCTAAGGATTAGTGCGTGCTTTTGGCATACAAATGAAGGCTGCTCATTGTAAATCAGCAGAAGGGCTGGAAGCCCCTCCAAGAAACACTTCATTAGCAGTTACAGTGACATTCTTCAAGATTTTAAATACACACACACACACACACACACACACACACACACACACACACGCCTTGAAAGGTTTTTTCCAAATAACCTGTAAATTCTCAGTTTGGGGTGGAACTTGTGGGGGAGAGTTAGCTAGGGGATCTTGTAAAATACAAATTAATTTCAAAGCCATACTGAATAGTACTTTTGTGTTACTCCTTGTTTCCCCCTAATTTAAAGGACACCAGAAGTACAATTATGATATTCAAAGGAGTACACCTTTCGACATTGTAACAGGGCCCCTATAGCTGAACGAGTTGGAAATCTTCGGTTCAGACCTTCCAAATTATTAAATCTTTAGTGCAACATTCAATAGTATATACTCTGTAGCATAGTGCTCAAATTGTGCAAGTGTTGTAGTTTACCCGTGTGTGTGTGTATGTGTGTGTATGTGTGTGTATGTGTGTGTGAGAGAGAGAGAGAGAGAGAGCCTGCAGTTATGCTACTATTTACTTAGTTTTTTGTCCCCCCTTTTCCCTTCTCCCTATTCTTCTTGCATTTTTTTTATCCCAATATATTTTTCAAGTGATTATGTGAACACAGGATGAGAAATATGTGAATGATCAATAACCGTGGCCTAAAAAGGAAGGAGAAAGAATGTTTAAACAAGATGGCAAAAGGTTGATAACATGGCCATTCAGTGTACCAATCTCTTCAATTTTGTGTGTTTTTTAAATTACCTCTAATAGAAAATTTAAATTATCACCTCATCAGTCCCCTCATCCTTTCCACCCCCAATATTTACCCACAGTTTACATTCTACTAAGTATCGTTAGAATTCACAAATTTATTGGGTTAACTCAAGCAGGAAGAAGAGATATGAAGGTTCACATCCCTTTGGGTTTCTGGGTTATTTATTTATTTTTAATGATTATTCAGATCTCAGATGTGTATACTGATCTGAAGAACTAAATACTTGAACAATTTATCAGGTACCAGTTTCCTGGAAAGCAGGGAACACCAAACCCTTAGTCCAGAAGCAGCTTAACTGAACTCTTGCAATAAAAGGGGGAGGGGCAAATCGCTTTGGAATAAAAATCGGCTTTTAAGGCCCATGAAACTTGAGGTCTGTAAGCTTGTGATACCCACCGACATATACTTTGTGAAGGAACAGCCCATGTGTAGAACTGACTTTGCCCCTAAAAGAGTTTTACTGCCTGATTGGATTAATCCATTTCAGAAAAATGCCGTTGCCTCCACTCTGTTCCTACATGGTGCTAATCTACTGCTGTGTATATAAGTGAGTCACGATTGGAATGAGCAGTTGGCCTTGTAATTATATTCATGGATACATGCAGTTTTCTGTGTGTTTAATACCCTTGCCTCACTTTGGGGACAGCTCTTATCTTGGATATAGCCTTAGGTCTCAGATAATCATGTTTATTGTTTGCCATCTTTGCACCCTGACTCTCTGAAAACGGATGAGGTATGTGTCAGTTGAGTTAGGATATGCCTAGACTGGGATATTAGTGGAAATACCAATAGATTGGTGGCGAGCAAAATATGGAAGTCAGAGATGACAAACTTTCAGCTCATGTGTCACCTTCATCAGTGGGTGGTGAGTAAGATTTTAGGTCTGAATCCGTCAACAGCACAGCAAGAGGGCTACGCCTTATTTGCGATGGCTCTTGTGAGCAGAGTGGATTAAACGTGGCACTAGAAGCACTGTACATGCCATCCCTGGCATAAACCCTACCTACTTAAGATCTCCTGACATGGAGAGTCCTCCACCATTTTACTTGCTTTTCCTCCTCTTCTCCAACCCAGAATTTCCTTAACCAGAGCCTTCCAGGGTACCCCATCCCCTGGTGCTGGAGTCACTTGTCCTTAGGTGACCATCACCCAGCTCACCTGGTCAGAAGAGTTCATTGAAGTAGAAGGTCATGGAAGAAAAGTACTTTTCTTTGGAAACAAAGACCTTTGATCCCAGACTTTGATACCTGTCTGAGTCCATCTGTGGACTGCATAGGTGTCACCCACAAATAATATCTTATGTAGAAATTATCTAATCGGATGGCTGTTACATTTTTAACTAATTCCTGGGTGAGAGTCAGGAGCATAGAGTCAGCACCTGTGGAAATACCTAGAGTCTGACGGGCCTTCTGACACATATGACATATTATGTTGAGCCAGCTGCTTTTCATGCATGTATCTAATGAGGTCTTAGATAAGGAGGTAGGTCTTAGGGTTACCCCTGTTTTATAAATGAAGATCCCAGGACTAGAGAGGGTAAATAACTTGTCCAAGCTCGAATACCTAGTAAATCAGAGTAGGAGTTTGCCTCTAGAACTTGGACTTGTAACCACCAGGCTGTATTCATAGCCATTAATGATACTGAAACTAAAACTCCAGAGACCCTAAATCTAATTTTTTTTCTTTAGTTTTTAAACTTCTCTCAGCTTAAGGGGAGAATTATGCATCATCTCATTAGCAGTTTACATGGAAACCTCAAATAACTCATTTAATTTACTTCCAAAGGAGGCAAAACAAGAAAACTCAAAAGCTATTTGTAGGTTTGTACCACAAAATCTCATAAAATGCAACTTCTTTGTTTTGTTCATTGGTTTTTACATGGATGTCAAATTAGCAATGAAAACCATGTGTAAGAAATCGCCAAAGTTATTCCCAATTAGATGAAAGCAGAACAGGAATGGAAAGGATGATAGAGAGTTGCCAAGAGTAGGATATTCCAGTTGGCCTCCATACTAAAGATTTGTGGGTATAGTTTTCAGAAGTGGTTTTTATTCTTGGCATTGGCCATGAAAAAGACCATGGTTTACTCTGTCCAAGCTAAAGTAAATCAAAATTAATTGCTTCACTGATAATTTATGCTGACCTGCAGCTTAAAATAGTGGTTGCTGGAATCTGAACCAGAGCTTTCATTAAGGTAGATTAACTATGTCATTCCTTAGTTGTGAGAAAATACCCAATATTTATTGGGAATATACAAAGTCATGGTATTCAGGAATGGGATTGTGTTCATTACTGTAGTTATTCCGCTTCCGTGCATGAATTTCATTTGAGTGCTAAAATTCTGGAAAAGAGATTATTGGTTTAAAAAAAAAAACACAAAAACTCATTTCTAAGTACTATTCATGGGCTAGCTACTCGTCTTTGAATGACGCTGTTCATGGATGTTTGCATTGGTCTGCTCTCCAAGTTGCCTGTGGCATGTGGGGCCAGGCAGCAGGAAGCACCTCTCCCCCCACTGCTCTGTGTGTCCTGCCATAGGACACGCAGCTCCTCTCATCTTTCTCCCAGCTCTTTGGAGAGAAAAAGCTACTGGGTTTGGGTGCCCTTGTATTTGACTGCTTTCAGTTTGCCTAGTATATTGCAAACGATTCCTCCTAAATTTAATGGCTCCATTTTGACCAACGGCTCCTTGAAATTGAATTTTTAGCTATGGCAATGAAAGAAAATAAAGTTGGGTATTTTTAAATAACTTGTATCTAGAGAATAATATTACACATAGTAGCTAACTTGTGTCTAGAGAATATTATACATAATAGTATCATAAACAGGATTTTATAATATACACATGATTGCAGAAAAATAATAAAATCAAACTTTATGTTGTAGGGTCTCTGCATTTCAAAAAAATTTAAGTAAAATTTTTCCTATATTGTTCAATTGCTGTCATCTCAGAATAAAGAATTCTTAAGAAAGGATTATTTATTTCCAAGATTATGTCCTTGCTATATTTTAGGTTAAAATGCTTTTTTCTTGAAAGAGAACCTACTGATGGTCAATGGTAATTAATTAAATGAGACACATTACTTGGCAATACAAATTGGCAACCAGTGTTAGTTATTAAATATGTTTAAGAGTTTTAGACTATCCAAGCTATACTATATACTGTAAAGAATATAAATTAACTGTAATTGCCCTTTAAAAAAAAGAAGAAAAAAAAATATGTATATATAATTGTTAAGAGAACGGATAAGAGGAAGATCACCTCTTACCTTTTTTCTCCTCTCCCTGTCCCCAAAATTAAAGTGAACATTTATAAGCAAAATTAACTACAAGGTATAATATGAAATTGGCTTGCCCTCATGTTAATTTGTTTTGTCAGGTTAGACTAGAACTTCTCAAAGTCCAGGAGCTATATTCTTCTGTATGTGTCAGATAAAAACTTAAAAGTAAAGAAAACATAAAAGAAAAAATAGTAACGTCTCACTTACTGCAATAAATCTGTCAGTTTGGGTTTGGTACCAAGAACAAAATTCGATTCAATGGCTAGATAATTCAAAATTATGCCCACAACCCATGGGACTATTGGATGAAAATCACACACACAAAAAAACCCTTATAAGCAAATGCCTAACTAATCTGGTCAGATGGTGTGGGTTTTTCCTGGTGCTGCTTTTAGTTTTATTATTTAGCATTAACATTTTAATAGCAACATGTTAAAAGAGGCTCCGCATTTTGGTGACACTGCAAAAAAATTTTATAGAGATTCGAAATCTATCCCATAGGCCTCAGATCATGAAGTAAAAAACAGCTCTGGGATCAAAAGTGAAACATATGATTGTTCGAAGCATTACTAGAAACTTTCTGAAATTAGCATTGTTTGGGGGTCCAAATTTTCTTTTGCCTACTAAAAACAAAGAACATTTATTAAGTTCCCCGATCGCCAGTAAAGGCCCCTCTGTAATGAAGGGATGTGGATGAGCGATTACTCCACTTGCTGCTTGTCAGTCGTGTTTCACTGGCCAGCTGTTTTAACCAAATACCCTATCAGCTTCACTGTGGCTTTAAGTTGCTGCTAAAATGAGAAGACCCACCCCATGAATTTATTAGCAGATGTGCGTTCTGAAAGCCATCGCTTTTGAGACCTAGATGCCAGATCCTCTGACATGTGGGCCACACATGATCGCATGCTGAAATGTGCGCGTTTTTCCCATGGCCATTTCCCACGGCCTTGATTTGAATGCCCTAAGAATTGTTTTGTTTGCTCACTGACTTGCTAGCCATCCTTGTCCTGGATTGCACATAGTAATAGCCAGAGGAAAGAAAAATCCATCATGTATAGGTCGGACTCCCCCCTGGAACAATCGATTGTGTCCTTGTCAATTCAGAAATCCTGTTGTCGGGAGCTACACGTTACCACATTTAGGAGGGCTTGGAATCTCATGGTCTATCTGCTAGCTCCCAGCAGCTTTCTTCAAGGGCTTTCTGGGTTTCGTAAACTTGCTTTCCCTAAGAAATGGCAATGCCCAAAGGGCCATTGAAAAAGCAGGAGAAAGCTTTTGAACTTCAGATGAAGTAGTTGGACATGGTGCTTTCTACGGGGTTTAGCTGTGGACCACGTCAGAATCTAGTGCAGCTTTGTGAATCTCTCTAGTGGAGAGCAGGCTTCAACTGCATAGAACGACATCTTTTCATCAGCTAGCAGCGTGGACGGTCACCTGTTCCCTGTGCTGCCAGAAAGGCCTTCCACAATTTTTCTCAAGAATCCAAGCAGAGAAGTGAAGAGGAGGTGTGTGGATTTATATTATAGATGGCCCCCCAATATGTTGTCCATAGGGAGGAGAACATTCTATTGTATTCTAGCTGCTCTAACCACCTTCATGAATTTACCAATTATTACAACAGTAATTAATAAATGCATGTACTATCAGGAAAGGTGGCTCTTTGCTTTCAGAGTCAACCAAACTCATGATGGCAGTTCTTATTACCCTAATACAAGGTGTGATCAAACAATACAGTGAATGTTAAATAAAAAAATTATTACAGTAAAAGACACATTGCCATTAATCTCCCTCAAAATACTCCCCCTCTTGTTGAAACCCCTTGTCTCATCATTCTTGTTACTTTCTGAAACAGTTCTGGAAGTCCTCTTTTGTGAATGTCTTTAGTTGCTCTGTTGTGGCTGCCGCGATGTCCTGCATCATTTTGACTTTGGGGAAGAGCCAGAAGTCGCACAGTGCCAGATCCGGTGAATAAGGTGCATGAGGTCACACTATAATGTTTTTATTTGACAGAAATTGCCATATACCAGAAGCGATGTGTGACACAGAGCGTTGTTATGATGGAGGATGATTTATGGCACACTTTAAAACTCACCTTCTCTCAACTATAGCTCACACCCGACTGACTGCACGTTGAAACTTGAACTGAACAAATTTGGAAACTTGTCACACTCTGTTACTAAGGTTCAACGTGCTGCTTCCCATGTTGAAGGTCCCTGCCTTTCTGTTGGATGGCACTTGGCAGCAGCCTTCACCATATTTTGTGATCACAACAGAAAGTCTCCGTGTCACATATTGTTTCTGGTTCAGGAATTTCTGTCAAATAAAACATTATGGTCTGTCCTCATCCACCTTTTTCACCAGATCTGTCACTGTGCAATTTCTGGCTCTTCCCCAAAGTCAAAATGAACATGAAAGGTAAATGTTTTGCATCGATTCAGGACGTCGAGGCAGCCACAACAGTGCAACTAAAGACACTCACGAAAGAGGACTTCCAGAACTGCTTCAGAAAGTGGAAGAATGATGGGATAAGTGTGTTCGAAGTGAGGGGGAGTATTTGAGGGGGATTCCTGGCAATGTATCTGTTACTGCAGTAAATTTTTTTTATTCAAACATTCACCGTATTGTTTGATCACACCTTGTACTCACTAATTCAGCTCAGAAGTAACCAAACTGCTGACATTAAGTGTCAGAGATGAACAATTTGAGAGTTAGGGTTTCCAGAACAAGTATCGCTGACATCCATTGTATAACAGGAAGCTGACATTTGTCAAGCACAAAATGCCAAGCCCTGTCCCAAGTGCTTTAAATATATTAACACACTTAATTTTCACAACTCTATAAGATGGGCTCTGTCCTTGTCACCATTTCATTTACAGATGAGAAAGCTGAGGCACAGAGAGGTTATGTAACATGCCCAAGCTTACACAGCTGGAGAGCATAAGACTAAGATTAAAATTTAAACAGTCTACCTCCAAAGCCCAGCCTCTTAATTGCTACTATAATATTTTCAAGCTACAGACCATGATCTATTAGAAGGTCAAGAAATCAGTGTGGTGGTCATGACCGGGATATTTTGTTAAAATGAAATAGAATAGGAAAATATCAACATATATTACATGTAATAACAGTTGTTTCATGAAGTTTTTGTTTCAGACATTTACATAAAAATTATTTTTTTTAAACTTGTATTTATTTTAAGTATGTTTTTCCAGGACCCATCAGCTCCCAGTCAAGTAGTTGTTTCAATTTAGTTGTGGAGGGCGCAGCTCACAGTGGCCCAATGTGGAGATTGAACCAGCAACCTTGTTGTTAAGAGCACCACGCTCTAACCAGCTGAGCTAACCAGCTGCCCCTACATAAAAATTCTTTATTTTGTGTCGATATGTTTCATAATTCATAATTTTCCTGATTTCAGAAAGGTAATATGGTACAAATACTTTATATAACCTAACACTCCCTGCAGATAACTTCCCACATTGCCCTCTGTAATCAAACACATTAATATTTGTGCAGTGAAGCATATGAATATTGATACTAAATACAATAAATAAAGTGTGTAAGTAGCCTTTAAGTAGTTCATGTCAGGGTTTGTCTCCCAATAAGTTTTGCTGCCAAACTTTATTGTTATTTTTTTTTAATGCTCAGTGTCAGAGCTTTGGAGATTTCAAAATTGCAGATTGCAGACCTAATTATACATATGTGTATACAGGCTCCAAATAGAGATACATTTCTCATGATGGGTTGAGGTCAAAAAAAGTCTGGAAAATACTGCACCGTGCTATTGCTGGAATCATTGACAGAGCTAGGAAGGAAGCTAGAGGTGATTGGTATATTCCATAGATCCATAAAGCCAAAACTCCTCAATTTTAACAAGTAGAAAAACCAGGGCCAGAGTGGAGAGTATTCCGGCAGCAGCCGCTTCTTCCTCCCAGAACAAGACTCCTGACATACAGCTCTGGCCTCTGGACCACACGCCTTCTCCGGAGCCTTATAATAACAACCAAACCACACCACGCATCTCAAAGTTTGGATTCTTTTCAAGTTTTTGTGAGAGAGACTCAAGTTTCGAATGGTCACTTCCATCACTGAGTTCTCAAGATCCAGTGAAAGCCAAGTGGTTTTTTGTCCCCAGCAGGACACTCAGGCTCAGATATTTGGCTGTAGAGTGAGGTGGCATTGGGGTCTCTGCCCAGATTCCAATGAATTCTGTAAATTTCCAGAGTTTGTGGTTGAAACTGGTCTCCCTGGACCAGCAGTTGACATTTCCCCCTGTGGTGTTATATTCATGTTTCCACGTTTAACATGTCAGACTGAATGAACATTGTGGTCTAAGGATTTAAAAGATTTATAATGGAGTCTTGAAAATTTACTTAAGGAATATGTACTTCCCCAAGCAATAACAAATATTACTACAAATGACCATATTAAATTAAAGTAACTTAGGCATTTTTGATTTGTAGGAAAGTTAAAATTAATCTACGGCAGTTTCAGTTTCAAAATGAAAACATGGCTTTGCCTGACCGCAGATTTCCAGGCTGTTAGTCAACATGAATGAACCCTCAGGTGACTATTTTTTTTTTCCTTTAAGAAATATTCAGTTTTCTCTATGTGTAGAAAAAGCAATACCAGAAGGAAAATACCCTGAAAAATCAACTGTAGTTGTATCTGGAAAGCTGGAGACTTCAAAAGTTCTAGCATTTTTTCTTTTTCCATAAGCTGAGTGGTGAGTACATGGATTGTCTTTAATTTATTAAATTGTGCATGTAAATATGTGCGCTCATTTGAGTGTGTGTTTATCTATACCACAATTTTTAAAACTGTTTTTAACACGTCACAAATCCATAAAAATTTTCCATAATTGTCCTTTCATGAGATGTATTATTTTTGTAATTTTGAAAAAGAGAAGAAGCCCTTCCTATGCATTCTTCATCCCTTCCCTGATTAGCTCCTTTAGTGAGTAGCCAAGGAGCCTGGTTCAAATGCTTTTTTTCCTACATTAAATAACTACAGAGTGTACTGATAAATGTTTTATAACTGACTCTCAGAGAGGAAAAAAGCCTTGATTTGTAATATTTGCCCACCATAGCCGGTTTTAAGCTACCAGCATGACGTCACTGAACAGGTACGATATCAACATAAATGACTTCAATCACATAGATAATAGGAAAATGGAGTAAAATCATTAAAAACTGATAAGCTTTGAATGGCATTGCCTTTGTTTTTAATATGCTTGTTTTAATTCCAAGTTCATATCATCTAATTTTAAATGATGGGCATATTCAACCACTGGCTCCCAAAGTCCCAGAAAACTTAAGGTTCAGTTGTCACAAGCCAGTGCGAGCCACACCAGCACACTTGCTACCGCAAGATCAGAACAGTTCCCATGGCAAAGCAGAAAGTACCCCAGGAGGCGGGCACAGCCAGCCTTCCCCACATCACAACCCAGTGAGGTGACAAATGCAGGATCCCCCAGGAGCCAAGTAGCCCCACGCAGCAGAACTTGACTGACATAGAAAAGAGGAGGCCTTCTGCTCTCCCAACTGCCCCACTTCCAACGTGTGAACCCCCAGCCGGATTGCAGCCCCCGGCCCTAAGCTCTGACTCCTTAACCCCTTTCAACTTTGAAAGCCATGACTCTAAAGCAAAAACAAGAAAGCTCGGGGTTCTTTGCCATACCCATGGCATCATGGTGGGATAGGAGCCTTTGGTTCAGTCCCAAGGCTTGATCTCTGTGACTCTTCCACTCTTCAGCTCTTCCACTAGCTGGCCAAGTGACCTTGAACGGGCCGCTCCATTGTAGTTCCCAGTTACCATGAAACATGAGGGAGTTAGACTAGCTCATCTGTCTTAGCTAGGTTTCTTCCAGCCCTAAAACCCCACGTGGGCTGTGCTTATTAAGAGTTGCACAAAAGATGACCAATCATATCAAAACCCATTTAGAAAAACACATCAGACCACAGGGTGCCTTGGCTTCCCAATCCTGAACTCCCTCTCGGCCGTGGGAATCCAGGGGGATCCTTTCTAATCCTGACAACAAAAAGGCCGTGGGCTCGGATCTTTTGAGGATGTATTCAGGTGCAGCTGCCTTTGAAAATGGATTTGTCTGGTTTTCTGGTCAGAGCTGAGTTCCTTGAGTCTTCATTTCTCAGCTGCAGTCACAGCCTTTACTCGGCCGCATCACGCTCTTTTTAAACTTGTCTCCCCAAATGGTTCCTTGCCATTGGGAATCTCTCCATCTTTTGACAGAAAGCTCTATTGATGGAACATTGCTTGAAAACTTTAGGGTTTAATAAGTATTAGAAAGTAGATAAAGTCATGGTTCATAATTGAAAGAGGGAGAGGGGCTGGCAGTACAACGCTCCCAGTGAGAAATTGGAGGGTTTCAGCCAGTGGTCTCAAGGCATTTGTATGCCCGTGCACGTGTCTGGTCACCGACAATAAATGGTGCCGCTGTGTGTCTTGGTGGGGCAAGGTTGCCATGATTTATGGGTGTAGCTGCAAGTTCATAACCACCAACCCAAGAGAGAAGGAGGGAGGATAGAGGGAGAGAAAGGCTGGCGGAAGTGCGTGTGTGAGTTTCATGTTTAATGCTTTTAACATGGTGCCTCCTGCTCTCATCTAGAAAGCACTTAGCAGACGCAAGCCAAAATAGAAGGCCATCCATGGCTGACCAAACGCGCGTCGGGGTGACGGTGGGGCCTGTGTGTGTGCGTTATTGGGCTTCTTTATAGTTGTTTTGTATCTGAGCTGTAGGAGAGTCTTTATCTTACAGTAAAAAGCATTGATACTTTCTGACCAGAGTGTATGAAGACATGGGAACCACTCCCCACTCCGACCCCTTTGATAAGAGTTTCTGTCTGACATGCTAGGTGACTCTGAGCCGATTCTAGGTCGGCCATTGCACATTCCATGCCGCTCTACGGCAGGCATGAACCAGGCGCTTTCAGAGCCATGAACATGCCGTGTGCCCTCCAGAAACTGGAGTTAGGTAAAGGGGTGCACATTAGAAGGCTTTATCTGATGAATGCTAACAGCTTCTCCGTTGTGAGCCCTTCCTGTGTGGCAGGCCCTCTACCTCCCTGAATCCTCACCACCATCCTCTGAAGCCCGCACCAGCATTGCCTCGCCCACCGGCAGGTGATTCGCTTACCTACATCCTGAACATTCCAACTCACAAGATGACCAGCAGGCCCCGGTGGGCACTGGGTCTATTCAGAGGGATGGTGGGCAGAGCCACAGCTCGCCAGCAGGGCAGACACCTCCCCTGTCTACAGGAGTATGTTCAGATGCAGAGACAAAGTGCCCGGGGCAGCAGTGAGAACTGTCCTGGCGTAAGAGGAGGTAATGCTGTGTAACGCTCCACCGTCATACTTCCCAGGTCCCCCTAGGGGACAGGCCTACACACGAGGTCACCATGCTCAGGAAGCCCAAAGCTCTGGTTTCCTATCAGGCTTGTGTGGCTTTCTCGTTCCTCCCAGGGCAGAGGTGACTTACCAGTCAGGTGTCAGCCTTATCCTGAGGAGTGATGCCTGTTAGCATAGTTCACATACCCTCTTAGCAGGTTACCAGACTTACCCAAGGATCAAATTCTTCTGCAGAAAGGGAACAGATGTATGTTGATCCTTTACCTCCTTTACCGACAATTGTTAGTCCCATTTTACATATAATAAAGCTGAGGTGTAGAGAGGTTTATCAACTTGCCTCAATCACATGGTAAGTAATACAGCCAGGACTCGAACCCTGGCCTGCGACCCTAAGTGCCATGCTCTTAGCTAAGATGCAAGGTGTGGAGTTTTTGTCCTACTTCACCACATAGCTGTGTTTATTTGACTACTTGAAACCACAGTGGTATCTCAGTTTTTGCACGTCTCCATTGATGAACACTTCAGTTTACGAGCGCTGTAAATTGTATGGATCTGTGGTATCATTAGATAGTAAAATTCATGCTAAATATGCTGTTTTAGGGGTTGCTTTTAAAGGTCTGGAACGGATTAATCCATTTTGCATTACTTTCTATGGGGAAACCATGCCTCGGTTTTCGAACGTTTCAGAACCCAAACGAACTTCCGGAACGGATTACGTTAGAAAACCTAGGTACCACTGTAGCTTGAACTGCCTACATTGAGAACAATGGGTCTTCCTGGAAGAAACATCTGTTTAGCCTGTGATTTTGCCCGCTTACCCCAACCTGCGAAGCTCAGCACTACTCCACTTACTGGTTCTACTTAGAATAATAAAAGAAAGCACTAGTTCCTGGCTTTTCTCTGAGAGCCCGTATTTTGAGTAGAGGTTTACGAGGAGGGGGAAAAGCAGTTTTAAAAGCGGTAGAACCAACTTTCCATCTGAAAATAAATGAGCACCCGGCTACCGGGTGCAAGCAATTCTGTTTTGCATTGTCGTTCCTTTCCTCTTTTTAAATCACCATCTTGTAGCACAAAATCTAAGGGCTCAAGGCAAAGCATGCAGCTTTTACTACAGTTTAGTTCTACATATAAAATCCGGTTTATATATCTAGGTTGAATTGCAGAAGCCATTCAAGAAATGTGCCATTCGTGTTCCAAGTATAAAAGCAGACGTTTTAAGACACCGTAACAATATTATAATATTGTTTCATTGGGTGTTTGATCGACTCTAAGCTTTTACCAGGCAAGGGACCTATCTGTTGACTTCCAAAAGTTCGTAGTATAAGGAAGACAAATGCTAAGGAATTTTGTAGGCAGAATGTGACATGAGTTGAGTAAAATACCATGTTTAAGAGCAATGGAATTCATTATGATGAACTGTATTAAAATAAAATAGTCAAAACACAATCGATGTGGGGACAAGGAAGGGAGAGGACCAGGGGCTTGGTTTTGTTCTGGCTTTAGCCCAGGCGGTGGGCACAGGTGCCTGTTTCTTTACCTAAATGCTTTTATACACTCTACTCACTAGGTTTTCAACGCAGTTTTCAAAAATGCAGCTGACACGTCTGTCTGCCTATCGTAGAAAGACATTTGCTCTTCTCATAAGCGATATCATTACATAGATGGTTTTGAATCTCATAGCACATGAATTTATGACATGTGAGACTGTACGGTGAGAAAATAACAAAGTTTGAATATTACTCACCTAAGAGAAGTGTTGAAGGAATACCTTGGATGTTTCCATGGTGACACTATCAGGACAAGTCACTTTTGCCTTTATAAGTAATGAAATCACAACATCAGCAGATTTTGAATGGCGACCTTCCTGCATGTTCTACTCTCTCCCTTCTTGAATCTGCTCGGGCAGATTTACTCAGTCATTCTATAAATGTTTACTGATATGGATTTGGCAGTGTGCTAGCAACGCTTGTCCTAGGGACTTTGTGTCCTTTCCGCCAAATGGCCAGAAAGATGAGACCTTCAGTCAGCCAAAAAAAACTTAAAAACCCAAATAACAATATGAGAATTCAGGGTAATAACAAAAAAGAATCAGAAGTTTCATGAGGCCGTCATGTTAAGTGGCAGTGAAGTGGTACAGAGGATGGAAACTGCCAACCTGCAGCTGAAGGAAACCCTCTCCAC
Organism: Rhinolophus hipposideros; assembly: GCF_964194185.1. Classification (NCBI taxonomy): domain Eukaryota; kingdom Metazoa; phylum Chordata; class Mammalia; order Chiroptera; family Rhinolophidae; genus Rhinolophus; species Rhinolophus hipposideros. Next base: position 13,824,775 of record NC_138064.1, read on the forward strand.
GTGGGAGTGGTTGGCGAGCTCTGAGAATGGGTGGGCTTGCTGTGTGGGGGTTAAAAGAAAGAGAGGAACTTCCAAGAGAGCGAAAGTCTGGCGACTGACAGTACTGCAGTGGGTGCAGAGGGAGTCTGAGTGTATCAATTTTCCGCAAGGACGGTTTGCCTAGGGAAGAACTAGGCCTGACTTTGAGCACCTTTAAGACAGTGAGCTACAAGATGATTTCATCGTGTAGGAAAAAGGGCACCTGTTGTGAGTGTTGCGATCGGGACAGAACTAGCCCCCTTCCCAGGGAGGAGCCTCTGTCAAACTCACGGTAACTGTCGTAAGTCATCCTGCTCTGTAGATGGCCAGTTACTTACCTGCCCTTGTCCCTTCAGATTCATGACAGACGCTGCCCGCCGAGAGCAGGAGTCCCTAAAGAAGAAGATTCAGCCGAAGCTCTCACTGACCTTGTCCAGCTCCGTGTCTCGTGGGAATGTGTCCACTCCACCACGCCACAGCAGTGGAAGCCTTACTCCCCCTGTGACCCCACCCATTACCCCCTCCTCTTCATTCCGCAGCAGCACTCCAACAGGTGAGTGGCGTGGCCCTACCACCTTGAGTGTGGGGGCTAGGGAAGAGGAGAGAGAGAAAGTGAGTGAGTGTGTGTGTGTGATGTAGGCTGTGGACCAGGGACAGGTGATACCTCAGACCCACCTCTTCTTTGACCTTTTTCTGGTCTCCGTAGAGTTTGTTGATTCATTCATTCATCTATTGATTATTGAAGAAATATTTATAAATTCTTATTTTAATATGTACGTGATGATGGCTTTATAGATACTTCTCATGCCTTTCCCATTTACTGTGTATGAAGTGATACGATGTCTCAGATTTCGCTTTCGGGGGAGATGAAACAAGACGGCCATGCATTGATTGTTGTTGAAGCTGGGGGATGAGTATATAGGGGTTCATTATATCAGCCTCCCAATTTTTGCTTCTTTAAAATTTTTTCCATCATAAAATGAGTAATAAAAAACATTTAGAGTGCCTCCTATGTGCCAGACACTGAGCTACAGTCGTGAGCCAAAGGAGACCCCATCCCTATCCTAAAGAAACTTAGACCTAAGGAAGGATGTTGGCATACTCTTGTCTTTCCTTCCCAAATGTGGAAGCACCTGAAAAATAAAACAGGAGTGAGAGGTGAAGCTCAAAATCAACTTTATTAGTGGACAGAGCAAAACTGCAGTGTGGATCTTGGATCTGTAACCACTGGGCTTCTTAGTATGTCTTCCTTGGATTTAACTTACTTCCCAAAGTGCGCTTCTAAGCTTACCCTGGAGTGCGAGCAGCCCTGAGTGCACCCTAAGCCCTCAGTGAGCATGCGTGGTTCCTTCTCCCCAGTTCAGAGACCCATTAAGTCATTGCTCCTCTGTGGATAGGAATGAGTAAAGATGGTAAAGAGAGGCTGGAAAGACTCCTAATCTCTTTCCCATCTGAGAAGCAGGGAATGTATTTTCCTTCTCCCCAGTAGGAGTATAGACAGGCATTAACAAAATAAATGCACCCATAAATATGACATTATATAGAAGAACTCAGTGACATGAGAGCATTCAGAGAGACGTTCCACCCAGTCAGGAAAGGTTTCCCATGAATGATTAAATAGTAGCCAGACAGGTAAACAGGGAAAGGAGGAGCATCCAGCCAAGGAGATAGCATTTGGCAAAGGGGACGACAGTACTCTCTCAGTATGTTTCAGAATTCACTCATCTTTCCATATCCTCAGGGGATCGATCGTTCCAGGACCTCTTATGGATACTCAAGTCCCTTATATAAAATGGCAGAGTATATTCATGTAACATAAGCACATCCTCCCATACACTTTAAATCATCTCTAGATTACTTCTAACACCTTATACGATGTAAATGCTCTGTATATAGATAATTGTCATACTACATTGTTTAGGGAATGATGACAAGAAAAGTCTGTTTACTGCCTGGTTTAAATACTTGTACACGTTCAGTATAGACACAACCATCCTAGGCCTAACTACATACAGCGTCAACGTAACATTGTTTTCCGAATGTTTTTGATCCACGGTTGGTTGATTCCGTGGATGCGGAACCCACAGACACAGTGGGCTGGCTGTATTGCTTTCAGAAAATAATAGTTGTGGAAAAGGGATTCCCTAATAAGTCTGGGGAAATGATGAGTTAAACAATGGTACACTGGCTTTCATATACATTGTTTTTCTCCAAGGAGAGGATTTAGCAAATTTCCCAAACTTAGTTGACTCTGATCATGGGACCTCTTTTTCTAGGGGCATCTCAGGGGACTCATGCTTGACAGACACTCTGTGTTCTGTCAGGATTGGGCACTTTGAAAACAAAATAGGCATGGGAGGCAGACGGATCACTTCCTACCTGAACTCCCTTTGCAAAATACTGAAAATACTCATTTTGTAGGATTTTCTGTGCGCATTAGATGTGATAGCTTATGTACAAGTACACCCAGTGTTCAATAAATGTTCATCTCTGTGGTCTGGAGTTTCCAGCTAGTTGCTTGAGGAACAGAATCAGGGTCACTCTTCTATAGAGGATGAATTGGCTTATTTGTATTGGGCGTTTGTCCATTTTCTTAGATAGGCCACGATGTTTCTTTTGTATTTTATTCTGTTAAGATTTACTTTCTGAGATCTTGGTGTAACATGTTCTGTGTGAATCTAAGGAATGCTATGAGAATGTAATTCTGTGATCCTCTTCTGAGTATTTCTATGAATATTTATTCATATGTAATATGAATTATGGGGGCAGTTTTATACCTGGGTGTGTTTTATACCTGACTTAATATTGATTGACTCGTGGCCAACACCAGATAACCATGACCGTCCCAATTAGTAAGGGTGCCTTAGAAACCCATGAAAATCAAGACAGTTTAAAAGTGAGAGTTTATTATTTTTCATGTAAGAATGTTTGGAAGAAATGGAATCATTTCCTTTCCTTCAGACATAAAGAAATCTTTCTGACACCTTGTCTATTCTAGCAATTTCCCACTGAGAGAATTAATTTATGTTGTGGTAAAGATGTATCATTTTCAATCTGTCAAGATCATTGGTAAGTTATTTGCTGCTTGAAGAACATTCCATGTAAACATCAAAAATTAACGGGGGAAATGGTTTCTTAAATCCCTCCCCTGTACAATTTTGATTGTGTACATTTTTCAATGTTTGAAATGTTATTTTACCTGTAGTTAGAGAGATCAGCTTCTTTTGCCTGACTAATGTGGTTTCAGTCACTTTCATTGCCAGGTTATAAATAATATCCCAGGTTTCGACCTCCTAAATTCACTCTTCCAAGTTCCATATTCAGGGTACATTCCTGGTCCAGAAGTAATAGTCATCTTGTAGAAAATTTCATTTATAAAATATTCTTTAAACTTCACCGTCTTGATGAGACTGAATTAGAGCTCGGCTTCATCCTAGAATTTTAAGTATTTCTTAGGTAGTCTTGGAACCAAGCAAGATCTATTTGGCAATTTCTAAACCCTGGGAGAATCTTCTCATCTCATCTTTTTCATTTCCTCTCCTTATTTGTTTGGTTTTCTGTCACTATGTAGAAAAAGAAAGTATTCACTTAAGGGAAGGTTAGAATGGTTTAAATCAGCAAACTTTCTGTAAAGGATCAGATAGTAAATACTTCATGTTTTGCAGGCCGTAGGATCTCTGTTTTAGCTCCTCAGCTCTGCCAACATAGTGTGAAAGTAGCTATAGAACTACCGGTACATAAACAGATGGGCATCGTGTGTTCCATTAAAAGTAAAGGTTTTTGTAAAACTTTGTTTATTAATATAAAATCAGGCCAGCTTGGGCCCTTAGGCCATGAGTTGCCAATTCCTGGGTTAAATCATAAAGATACGGAATTTAAAGATAAACATAATTAAATTCCCTGAAAATTAAGTGTTAAAATGATTCATACTCTTTTCCTTTAGAAGTAATACTATCAAGAGCATTATAATTACGAAGGAGGAAAGGCAACTAGCATTTGTTGAGTGGTTATTATCTATGCTGACTATCTACTTGATGTATGAAGTTGTTTTTAATCCTAACGCCAGCCCCACTGAGACATCAGTATTTCCATACACAGATTAAAGAAATAGAAGCTTAATAAGATTAACTAGCACAAAGCCTCATGTTTATCTGTTCAAAAAGGGTGGTCTTTCCGGTGTACTCACACGTTGTCTCCACATTAATATCTTGTTAAAACTCTTAGACCTTCAGCCGTCTAGCTGCCCTGGTTACTAACTTGACAACTCCAAAAAGGATTATCTTGCAATTGGCTATGGTGGGAGTATTTACACCAGTGAAATAGGCAAGTGCTACCTCTCAGAACTTCCCCACTTTGCCATTATACCACTCTTAACTTTCATCAGATCAATCTGAATTTGTAGTTCAACGGATCATGGTCCTGATTGTGTCTGTGAATAAACCTAAAGCAAAAATCAGTCGCCAAGTAAATAATGACCATTTCCAACAATGGATTGCTTCACAGCCATTTACAGCATGTCACTATGTAATGACACAGAAAGGTTTCACGTTATCGGGCTGCAAAACTATGTGCAGTATGATCCCAATCTTATTTTTCACTCCTAAAAAGTTAACAGTGGTTACCTTAATTTAATAGGAAGATGGATGTTATTGTTTTCTTTTTTCCTGTTTTCTAAAATGAGCCTATATTACTTTTGTAACTAAAACAACTGTTTAGTATATGAAACCGGAAGATACAGGAAGAATTACTCTGACTTCACACACACACACACACACACACACAGAGTTTAACCGATTTCTTTCTTCAAATTAATTTCATTGACTTAAGGGAAGGAGTGAGGTCATCCTGTAGAAAAGGCCTTACGTTAGCTTTTGTATCCATCCTTAGCAAGCAGGTTGTTTTGGTCATTCGTGCCCATAGCTTAGTTAAGAAAGGAATTTCTTTTTTTCCTGTCCCCATATCTCCTGTCCCCACTGAATCTCTTGGGGAGTGACTCTCAATCAGGCTGCAGATGAAATCGCACAGAAAGTATTTTAACCTTGGGCCTGGGCTCCACCCCTGACACTCTGCTTTGGTTGGTGGGTGAGGCTGGGGCATTGGGAGTTTTTAAACACTCTCTCAAGCTAGACGTTCTCACCAATAGCCATAGTTAAGAAACCACTTTTTAAATGTGACCTGTCTCGTTGTCATAGCTGGGTGTTTTCTTGCTTGGATTAACATATTTCCACCTGGCCTGGAGAAAGGTTACTACAGCCCACTCACTTAAACTTGGAAACGAGTCCAAGGGGATGGAACAGATGCTCACTTATGTCTTAATGGAGAAGCCATGGAAAGAGTTGGCTGGATTTCTGGTTATAATAGCATTGCATAGTCTCTCCTGGAAAATATTTGTATATATATTTTGGCTGACTTAGGGGGGAAAAAATTCAAGTATTAAACCAGAAAAAGGCACCCAAGGAAATTAAACCAATTTTTTTGTTTGTTTTGTTTTGTTTTCTTGTTTAGGCTGCCTATAATGACTGTGAAGTCACAGATTATGTTGATTAATGCATAGTTTATGATCCTCCATTGTGTTATTTCACTTCATTCTTTGTATCTGCTGCTATTTGGCCTCACAGCAGACCCTTTACTTTATGACTTTGGTAATAAATTGTCCAAATTATTAGGATTTTGAAATGTTCAGGACTGACTGATATACAGCAAATCATTTGAAAAAGTAAAGTATTAATTTTTCCCTCTGGATGGAAATTGCTCTGCAATACAGACTTAAAGGAGCTGATAGAATTTTGCGTGACATTTAGAAGCTCTAGCTGAATAGAAATGCAGTGAACTCTCCCCGCCATGCCTTTGTTTTTAGAAAGCAAAATAAACTGAAATAGGCTTCATAAAGGCAGAAAATCCCAGAGAGAAAAAGATAACTAAAGTAAGGTCTAAACTAACATACCTCCCTCCACTCACCCCAAAGAGAATTAAATAGAAGGAAAAACCTCGGAGAGATCAATCCTATCCTATTTAATGATGGAAAATGAGAAAAAAGCAAAGTATGTCATCTTGAATGAATTTTGTGACCTATTTATGAGTTCTTGAGGCCATGGCTTGGTGTTTCTAACAGGTTCTGACCTAGAGAGTTGACTATCTGGATAATGCCTACGAAACAGTCCCTAAAAATCTTTCTACTAAGAAAATAACCTTGATTTATATTTCCCTTTTCACATAAATGTGCTGTCTTGTCATTGGAGAATGACAAGAGTTGTATTATCTGGCGTACATTCTGTTCGGGGTCACCAACACACCCTTTCCTGGCCTATGGTTTGTTTGCTTGTTTGTTCATAATCTACTGTGTCCTAATCATTGTCCTTTCATCTTCTTTTTTGATTGACTTGTAAAATCATTATCCTTCTTCCTGAGTGCCATCGGCCAGTCTTGTGGCTAATTCTGTTTCCTTCCCCATCCTCTTATGTGGCTACTTATTTTTAATCTCCTCTTGCTACTCAAAGTAGTGTAAGGGTGGCGAAGCCAAATAGTATTTCATTTACTTTTCCACACCTACATCACTTTAACAAAAAGGTTGTTTTCTTGCCTTGAAGAACACAATCAAATCCATGCTGCTCTATAATACTAATAACGGATTATAGCACTTTATGGTGCACAAAAGCATTCAGCATCAATTTGGTACTTGTTGACACCAGTGGGATACAAGGCAACCATTATTGTTAACCCCACTTTAGAAGCAAAGAAATTGAGGTTCATTTAAATGATAACTTGCTCAGGTTCACCTGGATGCCACTTCGACTGGAGTAGCCGCTATTTTCCACAACACCGGGATTTGACATCTTTTCATTTGACATAATTTATCGGGCATCTGTTTTGCTGTGTGCGCTGTACCTGGGATTGAGTATACAGAAAAGCAGAAGGCTTTTTTCTAATCCTGATGGATTAGAGTTTACATCTCTTAGTAGAAGCAGGTCACACACATGTAGGACAGACACTTCATGAACATGACGTATACACAAGTGGACTAAATTCTCCACATGGATGATTAGTAAGGCACGCTGGATATGCATTGGGCCGTTTTCTCTCGGCTGCTTTAGTGTGGTCATAAGCTGTATATTCACACCCAGAAATGTCGATATATTGTGAGGCAAATATAAGTTCCAAAGGAGTAAGAAGAAGGTGAGAGCAGTGGAAAGTGATTTGGGGTGAACAGTTTTATAGCCCATGATCGTTATGGAATGTCAGCTTGGGGAATTGGTAAGCAGACCTGGATATGTTGACAAGGGGTGTAATGTAAACCAGGAATTTTCTGGGCCACGTTCCAACACTCTGAGGTCATGGAGGTAAAGTGATGAGAGCCTTTAGCCTCAGAGAGATCCAGATTCAAATCTCGGTTCTACTGCTTGAGAGACAGATGGCCTTAACCTTTCCAAGCCTTAGTTTCCTCATCTGTATATTGGACATAATGCCCACCTCACTGAGGATAAATGAAATAAAAATAAGAACAGAAACAACTGTCTCTATTTAAACTGCCAGTTGAGAACGGACATCAGCTCTGGAAGTGCCGTACTCTATCTGCTCTGCAGACACCCTCCATTAGTACATAAGGCCAGCGTGTTCAGAACCCATGAGCTCAGAACTGTTGGTGTCAGTGGTGGCAATGGCTGGCATTGTCAGGTCAGCTAGGGCTTCTTAAAGTAGTGATATAACACGTTCAAGACGAAGAAAACATGTTTTGCTCTGAACTGAATCCTACCCTTTAGGGTGGACAATATGTCACCGGCCTGGTCAGGACTGTGCGTGTTTATTTTTGGTCTGCACAACCCCAGAGAAGACTGACTCCAGGAGTGTGCGTCGTTGCAGGTAGTATTTGCTAGTGATCTGCTCTGGGCATGAGCACAATGATCTGAAAACAAAAATGACACTATTTGTTATCATTAATAAAGGAATATTTAAGAGAACCAGGAATAGTAACAAGTACAGATTTTTATATCCTGTTTTGTTTTTTAGTAAAAGTAGCAATAATGGCCCTTTTAACTGTGGAGATGCAAAGCAGTAAGAGAACATAATATTGGATGTTTCTAACAGATGGATACACTCATTAACGAGCTGTATCCCCTCTCTTGTTGAAGGAAGTGCCCACATAGGCCCAACCACCGTCACAGTTGGGGAAGAGGGGGGTGCCCTTTTGCCCCGCCCACTTAGAGGTCCTTTTACACTTTTGATGCCTCTAAGATGTGGAGGAACTGAACATCTCACTAATAAGATATATAAGGTCATAGGGCCATGTAAGGGGCATCTCAGGGTCTTCAGGACCAGATGAGTTTTCACCACAGTGTCTCGGAAACTCCCCATCCTCCTTCCTATGATGAGCAGAGAACGTCCTCAACGCTGCTCTGAGCAGAGAGGGCATCAGATGTCTCTGTTCCTGCTCCCAGCTGAAAAGGGTGAGACCCACTGAGGCCATACAGCTCCTTCAGGGCTCCAAAACCAAAATGATGTTGGCCTGGTAATTCCACTCTAGGTATTTACCCAAGAGCAATAGCATCATATGTCCACAAAAGACAGGTACAAGCATGTACTGAGCAGCTTTATTCACAATGGCCCGTGCTGTTAAGTCGTCTACCTGCAGGTAAATGGATAAATTGTGATCCATCCATACAATGGAATGCTATTTAGCAGTAAAAAGGAACAAAGTACTGAACACACACACACACACACACACACACACACACACACACAATGGATGAATCTCAAAAACATTATGCTGAGCCAAAGAAGCCAGACACAAACGAGAACCTATGAAACACCAGTACAGGCAAACCGATCTGTGATGACAGAAATCAGAACAGTAGTTGACCCAAAGGAAAGGATGGGGAAGGGGCATACACAAGAGAACTTTCTGGAGTGATCGCTATATTCCAGATCTTGATATTGGTTATAGAAAGGTATATATTTATCAAACTCATCATATTAGATAATTAAGACCTGGGCATTGTACTGTATGCATTTACCTCAGTTGAAAAAAAGGAATTGGTGGCCCAGGCGGAAATCAGGAAGTGGAGCCCACCGCTTTCATCTGTCCCTTGACCAAGCAACCCGGCAAATAGCATTTCCTCTGCCGTAAATAATCATTTAAGAACAAAAGGAGTAAATACAAGCAGTCGTTAGAGTAGGAAAATCTCTGGAATTTCCTCTCTATTAAGAAGGACAGTAAACGGAATCCTTTATTCTCAGCTTTCTTAGCTCAGGAACATGGAGGAAACAGCCACGTGGTCAAACGGAACAATTGCGACACATATTAAATAGAGAGAAAGAAAAGAAAATGAAGAAAGGAAAACAGGAAAGACAAGAGAAATCAAAGTACTCGGTCTTAGGTCCCAATTAGAATTGGTTAATGACTAGAAATGTGTCTGATAGAAAATCATAGCATCTGGGTCTTCCAGTATCCAAAATATTTTGCTTTCTGTGAGATAAAGAGTGACAGAAAAGAAAATTAAAGCTGCTCAGTCTTAGCTCATACTGAACACATCCTCTGAAACCCTAAATAAACCCAGTTTCTATAATGGGCAGCCACTTAATAGCAGCTTATCGTCAGATAGAATGTCTGCAGTAACAGAAAGGTATCCATAATTTATCTTCTAATGAAAATATTTTTGAGGGCTATCATTTTAGCAATGCCATGCTTAACCATTAATATTTCGTTACAAACCTGAATTTCATCTCCACCGCGAACTGTGTTCTTGTTTCATCGAACTCAATAAAAGTAGTAAATGTACTGTTAAGAAGCCCCACAAGAAATCTTGAAGGTCTTTGCAGTCATATTTCGCCTCGTGCTAGAAATAGTTGTTGCTCTTTCTTTGTCCCAGCAGGGGTCTCTGCGCTGGCCAAAAAAATGTCAAGAAACATCACAAGATGAAGTTATTCTAAAAGGGCACGCATTAAGACTGTGCTACTCACTCCCCCACTCCCCCAAAACAATGCACCCTCTTTCAGCCAAAGCCCATGGTCACTTATGTGCCAATACCCATCATTACACACGTCTCAGTAATTTTCCTTGGGAAGCAACTACCAGAACCAAAATATGAGTGCTAAAGAGAGCAGTTTACTGGAACCTGGAAAATGGTGCGGATTCCACTGAAAACATGAATAAATAAACAGACGCTCAGTGCTCCCATACACCTCTGCTGGGCAGGTGATAGAGGTTTAACACCTGATGGATTCCTAGCGGGACCAAATGTGTACATTTCCAAAGAACCTTTTTCTTTTTCCCTCTCCTCTGAAGCACAGCATATTAAAATCAGAGAAGCCCTTTCATCTTCGTGGGTATCACGGCGGCAAATTTATTTTAATGTCTTTTCCATGTGGGTCTAGTTTTAACAATAAAATGATCCCCAGGCACACCCAGCTGCACAGCATTAAAGAAAGAATCTGCAGAAAAATGGGAATGCTTTAACTAAGCTCATTTGTTCTTGCTAAAAGAGACAATCAAGGTACAGACAGAATCCTGTCCCAGGGCTTTGTTCAAACTTCTTGGAAGTGCACTAAAGGAAGTGGTGGTATTTGACAGGAAGGGAGAAACTTAGGCTGCTGGAACCTTTCTGGTGCCAGGGACAGAAAGCTTGCTGGTGTGGCTGTCTAGCGCCTTGCCACCTCCCTTACTTAGTTCCTCCATGGAAAACTGGATGCGGGTATTCATTTATAGTCATCCAACCAGCAACAAGCTGGCTCGATCTTATCAGATCAAAGATGTGTTTCATACTCCACGGAGCTGAATAAGTAATATGTTTTTTTAAAACCTAGCCAATTCAGGCTCTCTTTGGTATGGAAACACACATAAAAAAAAAAATCACCCCTGAGAAACTAAAGTTGATTGGGGGACAACTGGAATTTGACATCTAATAATAATGTCATAAGATGCTGTCTTTTCTACCTAGGTACCCAATTTTTTTTTTTTTTTCCCTAAAGACGAAAAAGGAAGCCAAGAAGTTCGAGATGGTTACAGGCCCACGAACAAGTCACGCTCAGGGAATCTGTTTTTCCTCTTCTCAAAATAATTTGGAATAAAGGAGCTCAATAGTGCCTGCCATTGCCTACAGCTGAGATGTTTCTTTTCAGCCTGGGCCTGGAGGAATTTTTCAGTTTTCAAATAGATACTTTTTTTTTTCAAAATTGCTAAAATTTTTAAATAATAAGAAAAAGAATATATGGAAAGCGGATTGGTTCTTGCAGAAAATAGTGAAAATGGTGCTTTCCAGAGAGAAACTTTGACCTAAGATATGCTGTAACCGTATCGTTAAAATTCTACTCTCAATGTTTGACTGGAAAACAGGTGTACAGAATCTTAGCCTCAGGATGGGAAGGACCGCGATACACTTTCTGCTGGCTGTCCTTTTCCACATTCTGTCTGCCAGGCAGAACTCTATGGTATTCTCTAGGCTGAACTCCAGTACGCTAACAATTATGGGGACCAATGCCAGGTAGACCATTTAGGATGGTGTTTTTAGGACACAATCATGATCCTGTATCTTGAACAGGCCCCCATACCTCCCTCTTCCGTGGCCACTTTCTAATATTACACAAAGTTCTAGACAATTATTGTGTTGAAAGTCTCCCTAAAAATCACCTTGATGAAGTTCATTTTGGCAGAACACTCAGATGCTATGAACAATATTTCACTGCCAGTAAAAGGAAACAGTCTTTGAAAAAAGTGTTTAATTAAAAGCCATTTGGTTTCAGTAATGTCAGTGTGTGCAATTTAGAATAGGCGGTGTTATACCTAAAGGAAAATTATTTTCTTAAGACTTGCAAAACTTGACAAATGATTAACGTTTAAAAGCAAAAAACGAAAACGTTGCCACTCAGTTACAAGGCGGCTGCCAAAGGGCTCTGGCTTGAAGTTGGTTGTGGCAGGCTACATGTGGTCCTACCACCACCTGTGGGCACACACCTCAGCCTGGAGGGTTTTTTTCCTGGGAGATGAATAAGCCCCTTTTGGAAACGAAAACTATAAAATTAAAATTATGAAGTAACTGCAAATATGAAATTTGGGATTAAAATTTTTTTAAATAAATCAGAGTTTCTGGAATAACTATATAATGAATATGTATTACAGAAACATAAATACACCCCCCTGGTACGTCATACATGGTACTTGGAAAGTAAATAGCAAATTAAAAGTTTAGTAGAATCCAGTTGACACATTTGTAAATAATCTATAGGGCTGTGTTTCCTAAAATGAATAAGTAATAAATATTCCAAAAAAGATATTTTTTTCCCTCCCTTTCTTTCTTTCTTTTTTTTTTTTTTTTTTTTTTTGCTTCTCAGCAAAAATCTGTTTCTTGGCATCATCAAAAGAGGAAGTTTTGCCAAGACTGGAAAGCGTGTCCTTTGCCATGTGGGAGCCCTTTAGCTAAAGCTATAAAAGTGGCATACTGAAGAACATTGTCATTTTGATTCTGTCAAGCAGGGAAGGCAAATTGGAAAATGAATTATGCTATATATAAACTTGAAAGTAGCTTCATCTTCATGCTCATTGTGCCTCTTAAAAATAGTATTTCACAGCCTCCTAGAATTTCTCTTTATACTGTCTATATTTTCTATTATGTAATAATGTATTTTGGAAAGGTGACAGGACTGAAAAGTGAATGGATATTTTCTCAGAACATTTAGCCTCGTTTGTCATCCTCCAGAAGATGGCAATTTGTGGCTTCTTCAGAGGGATATCAGGTTCTTGTCTAGAAAGTGTTCTGAGTAGCCTGAATTTATTAACCTACCAAACCACATTGTTACTTTGGTGCCCAATTAATAGTTGTTGTTGATTCTTTTCGCTGTCAGAGAAAGACACTAAACATTAGACTCAGTTCTGCCTGCGGGTTCTTTGTAGTTTTCTAGTAAGTTATCTTATCTCCCCTCTCTGTTCATGATGCTCGTCAACTGGAATGCCATGACTCAAAGTTTGCTCAAGTGACCGGAGCGTGGTGTTAATAAGTCTGAGGACATGGGTTTAATTCTCAGGTGAGCCAGTTCACCTGGCTCCATCCTACGGCCAGGAACCATGCCTCTGATATGGTTGAATGTCTAATGACAAGTAGTGTGGTCCCTTGAAATCTCTCAGGAAAGCGACTGGTGGAGATACAGTGAACACACAAAGGGCAACTCAGGTTCTCAAAGAGGTGCCGCGCCCTCTGGCTGGGCCCAAGGGATCAAGGTCAGTGTGAGAATGTCATGATTTTGAAAAACAACTCAGAGTGCTGGTCTGTGAAGTACTCTGAGTGGCCTCAACTTATACACTGACAGCGTAGCTGTCTTGCTGTTACCTTGGTCATCTTCATGGTCTTTTGTGTTCAGTAGGCATGTCTTTAGAGTATTTCTAAGAATAGAGGACTGACAAAGACGAATTGGTAAAAGTAAATGTCATCTGACTCGGGAGGCCTCAGACGACTTGGTTGCCTAAAAAGGATGGAGATTCTGTGAGTTGGATGGAAGGGGCCCAGTTCCATTTCCTGCTCTCTTTAAAATGAGAGTCAAAGAGATGAGAGAGAGCAGCTTCCTCCCCTTGGCCTCACCACACCACGGGAGAGATTTCTTAGAAGAGTGGCAGGTGGGTGATGCAGTGGCTTTACCAGGTAAGTTGTCATTCCTTAACACTCCTGAAATTAGGGCGTGTGGTACTGCCCCAAGCTCCTCCCAGTTAAGGAAAGCAAAGGATGAAAACCAACATGGCAGATAGCGAGAGATCTGAGTAGAGATCATTGCCTATTGTAATGTGTATGCTATGACCAGCATTAAAAAAAGAGAGAAGAAATAGGAAATAGGTGCTTTACAGTTAGTAATGGTAAGTATTGTCTGGGGAAACTTTTTCTTAGTGTGTGTGGTCAGAAAATTTGAAAACTGGTGTTGTAGGCTCACTCCTTCCTACAAGTGTAGTGTCCAACCCAAGTTCATGGAACCAACTTGGGTCAAAATCATACCAAAGTCCAAGCTTCCTGATCCCCACTCCAGTGCATTTCCTTTCAGTCATACTTCAGCCACTACAAAATACCGAGTGTGTTTTCATAATCAGTTGTGTTACATTCATAGTTCCCCATTCACGAGACCTCATAACCATAGCCAAGTTCCTTCTGGGGCTGCAGATCCTGGAATGTTGCCAGGCTCCCCATCCCCAGAATGAACACAAGGTTCTTTACTAGAGCTTAACCGAAAGGAGGAAGAAAAAAATGCTTTTTCTCTCTAGGCCTTGTTTTGTTTTGTAGAAATTTCTCCTTTGTTTAATCAGGTATTCATCGTAGGCATTAACTGAGCGCTTAGTATGCAAGGCCGTCCTGAGGTCCATCAGAATGCAGCAAAAGGGGGAGCAGATGCAATCTGCCCCCCAACGAGCACGATGGGAAAGACAAGAAACTGGATCACGACAAGTAAGATGCCAGTGAGAAAACTGTGTCTGTATGAGTGCCAAGTAGCAGCAGCGCAAAGCGGGGAGAGGCAGGTATGGCACAGGAGGCCTCTGACTGGTGCAGCTGTGATCTGGAAGGCGTTTTGGAGGAGATGATCTCCTACCAGAACCTGTGTCACATTTGGGTGAGAAATTTGGGAGTACAGCTCTAGACTGCTCTCCATAAAAGGCCATTTTTCCAGAATCCAAGGCTTTCTAGACAGCTGTTACCTCTTGGCTCTGTTCTGGGATAGGTGAAAATTATTTTTTCCAAGTATTTGAAGGAACAGGTACAGCCACCTACCTCTATCAGTCCTGTAAAACCTGAGGTGAAAATAGTTGCGAGTTCCTCTGGGTTTTAGCAGCATGACTGAACTGTTTTTGGAAGCATTTTACCCCATACCCAGTTCAGACCACTGTATCTTTACATCCTTGCTGCTAAAGATCTGAAGTTGCTGAGAAAGCTGAAAACATTGATGAAGAAAATACAAAGCAAAAAGATGGTCAGTATTTCCTCATTTCTCAGAGAAGACTCAGCCCTCTCGTCCGAGCTATGGGCAGCCTTCATTTTTTTCGTTCTCCCTCATTCCCTTGAGTTGATTTTTCTCGAGAGTGCTCTTGTTCCCCGTGCTGTCCTTGTTTTGACAGGGAGGAAAGTCAACATCGTAGGTGATAAAGCTGAGAGGGAGTACTGGCTTTCCAACCGCAGCCTCTGCCAAAGTCTAGCGCCCTCTGGTAGCCTGCCCTTCAGCATGGTAATTAGTTGTATGGGAATTTTCACAGTAACCTCCCCAAGGAGCAATTTCACCAAAGAGTAACCCTCTTGTCTAGACCGTACAAACCCATAAAGTCATCACTAGCTGGGATTTCCACGCTACAAAGCAGTAATAGAAAAGACTGCCTTTAGTCTTGACGGACTTTCAAGTATAGAGCACTCATTGTGGAAACCGGCCCTGGCCCCGGTGCACAGCCCTCTCTCTGGGGAAAGTCATGGAAACTCTCCTACTGACTCCCACACCCAGAGAAACACCAGCTCGTGATTTCTGCTTTGTTGGTATCTGCACAGCCTTGCCATCTCGCATTTTCCACCTAGCACATGCGATCAGGGAGTTTATTTTTTTTTGAGGACAGTCCAACTGTGCCTTTTACTTTCTTGTTTGCCTAATTATTGATAAATGAGATAAAAGCTGTTTAATGTGTGACATTTTAAGAAACTAGGCCAGCAGAACTTCCCCAGTGAGAGATTAGAAAGGATTCAGACTTCCATTCCAGTGCTCTTTCCACTTTAGGTACTCAGCAAGTACTGGCAGTTGTAAAGACAAGAGCTCTGATGAGACCGGAAAGGGAAGCTTTAGCACTCTGGAGGGAGAGGGCTGAGAGGATAGGGTGGGCCTGGGTCCCCGGTACAGTCTCTCCCAAGAGTGGAGGTGGAATCACGTGACTGCACTGGACTGAGTCCAGTCGAGTTGACTTTTCAGAAATGATGTTAAAACAGAGATTACCCAAGGAGGCAAACAAATCCGGAGGTATGATTTATGAAATAAAATGGTTACTGAAGCAGGTGGAAGAGAGACCCTCTGGCCCCTACCCCACCTCGGCAAGGGGCACTAGCGTTAGCCGATGGTGTGCCCTCCCGGAGGAATGATGATGGCAATGTTGGTCACACGTGGGGACACCTAGAATGTGCCGGGCACCTTGCTAAGCGTGTCACTCACATACCCATTTTTTGTGTGAAGGGAAACTGGAGGGTCCGAGAGGGTAAGTAACTTGCCCAAGGCCACACTACACTCTGAGTGACTTTGGGTGCCTGCATCTTAACCCAGGTCTGCCTTTCTCCAAAGCATACTCCTTGTTGCTGTCCCCTGTGACTGGCAAATGTGAAATATGGAATGCAATGCATTTGTGCGCCCTTCAGAAGTGCTCAGTACATCCTGTGGTCCTAGGCTAATTATTTACTTTCCAGGTATAACCAGGAGAAGTAGTCTCGTTAATACACAGAATGGACATTTGAGTGCCTACCTACTACATGTGAAACGGATAAAAAGACCTAACCCTTGTCCTCAAGTAGCCCAGAAACTAGTGAGGGGAGGGACACAATGAAATGCACACAGGATGGTAAACACCCTGAAGGAGACAAGCTCAGTGCACACTAGAAGGAAGGGGCACTCAGCCCAGCTTCGGGGCAGGGGAGGGAGTCACAGGAGCCGTCCTGGAGGCAATGGGATCCAAACGGAGTTTTAAGAAGGAGTACCTCTTAGATGAAGAAGAGGGTGTGTGAGGCTGGCTGGTTCAGATGGGTTGGGAGGGAGAGAAATGCCCAGAGGACGAGAGTTTGCCACATTTCTAAGTAGAATGGGAAGTGAATGGAGGATTTTAAACGGGAATGTCGTGGTTTGCTTTACATTTTTAAAACATTATTCTGACTGATTGATGAATGAATGTTGGAGGGATGGGACGAAAACCAGCTCAAGGAGTTGGGGGTGTGTACTGCAGCAGTTCAAGGAGAGACGGCAGGGATAGGACAGGGATAATAGGGTGGAGACGTGGGTGGGGTCCGTATGTTCTAGAGGTAAAAGCCTACGGGAGTTGAATGAGAGGGGAAATAGAGGAATGACTCCTGGGCTCTTTGCAGGGGCAGCTGAGAGGGTGGTGGTTCCATTTCCTGAGCATAAAGGGGCAGTAGCAAGCTTTCAGGGCAACTTACAAACAAGGGCTCACTTTTAGCATTAATACACGATCTTAAATTCCCAAGCACCTGTGTCATGAAAAACTGTATTTTACTAATTCCCCAACTTTTCCCAGTACTGGGGAGCATCTTAAAAATACGGAGCCCTGGGACCCACCCTAGATTTTCATGATTCAAGCGCCAGGCATCAGGAGCTCCCAAGCTGGGCTGGCGCTGCTAACCCAGCACCAGTCCATGGGCTGCTCTTGTTTCCTATTCGTCAAAGCCAGTCTTGATGACCTGAGGGCTATTTGAGCAGTATTCCTGCCCAACTGTGAAACAGTGGCACACCACTCGCTCTCTCTCCCATTGAACCACGAGCAGTTTTCCCAGATAAATCACTCTGCAGTTAAAGGCTTACTGGCCTAATTCAGGCTATGCTCCTTTGATGTTTTTCGATGTCCGGCATGTCCTAATATGGTTTGGAACCTTAAAAGAATAGCTTTTTCCTGAGAGACAGGAATGTTCCCATACAGTAACGTCTTTCATAAGGACCTGAGGCTCAGATGTCTGTCTGAATGATCGGATCCTCATAAATGGGCGGATTGGTTCTGGAAATCCCATGAGCCTAGGCTTTCTTGCCAGATTTATGACACTTCCTGCTTGTGTTGAGGCCAGGAATAACATCACAGCTCCCTCAGCACTTCTGGTTTTCGTTCCTGAGGGGGTGGCAAGGGAAGGGAGAGGTGGATTGAACCAATACCACTTTGAAAGGAAACTGTCCAGTCTTACTTTCCAAAACCTCAGAGAACACCGCACGTTCTGCTGAGGATACAACAGTTTTCTACCTTCTCTTCTTTCCGTGGTGATTTTTCCAGCTTCACCTGTACCCATCCGGGTGGATTTGCTGGTGTGGGAAGGGGACCAGAGCTGGCTGGAGATTGAGGACACATTCCAAGGTGCGGCCAGCGTCCTCAGGCAGTCGCCCTAGACCTTTGGCAGACAAAGCAGTGCTGAACTTTAGATAAGCTGATTTACATGGTGTCTTACGATTTTCCCCCCCAAACGATGTTGAATAATGAGTAGCGATGAATTCCCTCTTGCCTTGACCAAGAAGGGACGAATTAAGATGGCTACTCCAGTTAGAACCCACGCCTGGCAAAACTGTTTGGCCAAATCATACATTATCTTGATGGATAGGAGTATGATTGTTTTTAGTCCGTATAATAATTGCATCAGAGTAGCTGCATCGACCCTATCAGCAGCATATCAGACACGAATCAGAAAATGTTATACCGACTCTGGTATAACAGAGTCAGAATAGAGTCCACCGAGGAGCTGAGTCTAAAGACTGTTACTGGAAGACTCGGCGCTGAGTGTTGTGTGGGATTCAAAGATGAATAGAAAAGAACCAGTCACTTCAAGGGGATGAGGATCTAGTTGGAGAGGAGGATAAGGGTGCAAGTAAAGCTTCTATAAGACCCTGAAACTAAGAGCCTTATGTTAGGTGTTATAATGGCCAAAAGAAAGAGAAGTCACTTCTACTTGGGAACAATGCAGTTAACAATTACCTGGGGAAAGTAGCATTTGAGAGAGGTCTTCAAGGATGACACTTAGGGTACACTTAGGGTAGAGAGTGCTGTGTTGTGTTGTGTATCCCAAGTCCCAAAACCTAGCCGACAGTACCGAGATGGTTTGGGGACCAGGGGTCACGTACACACCGGTTAGGGGGAGCCTTTGGATTCAGGAAGCCTACACATAGATAGAAGATACTAAAATGCTAGGCTAAGGACTTTGTGTTTAATAGAGTTGGCTGTAGGGAGCCATTTTTAATAAGAGAAGTAGTAACTAATGCAATCAAAGAAGAGCAATACTGTGGATTGAGACTATTTGGGAGAATGTTAATTTGGCAGCGGAAGGAGGATGGACTGGAGGGCAAAGAGATCGGAAGCTGGTTGATCAGGAGGTTATTTCAACAGCCAGGGTGAATGTATGGAAGTTCATTTGATTTTTCTTGATGAAATTTCTGCATATTGGGCGGAAAATGACTTGATGTGGAAAGCTTTCCCTCTCCGTCGATAAGAAACCTGCCTGACTTGCTCAACAGAAGTAAACCTTGTAGACATTGGAATGTTTATGTTTGGCCTAAAAATGGCTCTGGTGTGTTTTTTTTTTACACAGCTGTAAAGTGTATTTAACTCCCAAATATAAAACACTTCTTGACTACTGTTTCATGGCTTCATAAAACGAGGCTCAGTTGCGTAGGTGCTTTCTGTTGTCATCTCCTATCTTTCTACACAAATCTGTTTCCTGATATTGTTATTCCAACGGAAGAAAATTCAACCCCGCATAAACTACCTTTTTTTACAAGCAGCCATTAGAAGAAAAGCCCCAAAGACAATAAGGAGCCTCTGCATTTATATTTTTAACCCGAGATTACAGATCTAACTAGCAAGGAAGCAAAATCGCTTTAATTATGAATGTTTTTCATTGTGGTTGTGAGTGTAAGTCAGTAACAGATGTTCATTTTCCCCAGCTCAACTGTTTCTAATTCTTTCTTGAACGTGGAGAGAGAAATCTTTAAACATTTGCCAAGGTTCAATTAACATCGCTGGCTGAAGGTGGAAAATGCCCTACTTTGTTTTTTCGCAGCCATATACCTGCTTTGGCTGCCTGTGCCAGCGAGCACAGGGGAAAGATTCCAGCTGGCACCGGTTTTATTACTGCAAAGTTAATTTGCAGAATAAGCCTTTGGCGGGAGGGGTCTGTTCGACTTTTAATATATTTATTTATTTACTCTCTTGTGTTATAAATAAAATTGCACTGTAAAACGTTGCAGCTTAATTGCAGGAAACCCAGTGCATTCTTTTTGTTGTTGTTCTGCAAGTGGTTAATAGCTTGTGTTTTGTTTATACGGCGTGGTAGAAATCTCGTGTAAGAATATGGTTACAGCCAAGGCTGTGTGACTCGGTTTATCATGTTTTTCCTGTGCTCTGTGGAACAGACGGCTGTTCATTATTGAAAGGCCTTTTTCTGTGGAGAATGGAGTTGGGGGAGGGGGAGGGAGAGCGTTTATATAAGAAGGCAGAATGACTTCCAGAGGCTCCGAGCACTCTGTGGTGATAAAGCCTCAACGGCATCGTATGCAGTGACATTACAGGAATTTGCTTTGGCACCTCACAAGTATTTCAGCTGCATGTTCTCAAGTGAGGCCTGCTGAACAGGCCACATGTGACAGCACCAATCGAGTTTTCTCCCCTCCTTCAATCCTCGACATGTATATCTGCATGACTAGTTCCCCATCTGGCAGTCGGCTAAGGCACAACCGTATATGCTGCCCCCCTTCGAATTCTAGAGCCCACCCCCAAAAGATTGGGGCCACCAGATAATACACATTGGGGGTTTGATTTTCTAAACTTCCACTTTTTTGGAAAAATGTTGTCATATAAAATGTGTCTCATGGATGCCAAAACTTGAAAATTATACCTCTGAAGTAGTTTGAAATGGCCATTTACAAATGCACACTGTGCAGGTTGCTTCGACTTTGATGATAATGCCCATTCCCGAGGTTTTCTTGTGTCTCCCCAAAGGTGTCCTGAATATGTGTTCATCAATCCTCATTTAGGCAACTGGAAAATACTTCCTGTAGTCTGTGACACGTGGATTATCTCATTAGGAAATGTGTGGATGACATATGACTTAACGGGACTTACAAAGGTCGTCGGTTTGTCTTTGGATAAAAAAGTACTTTCTCCTTATAGAGCAAAATAAATGCGAGGGGAAAAATAGTTAGTAGACCCAGGCTGAAAAATGGAGGTTGGCTGAGGGTTGTAATAATCACATTACAAACATCACAATCCTTTGGCACGCAGAACTGACTTTGCTCCTTCAAGGTCAACCTTTATGCCTCTGGGCCAGGATTGATTTGAAAAATGGGCCGTTTGGATTTAGTGCTGGCCACAAATCAAACTCGAAACCATAGTGGAGGAGGATGGGCAGTAAGTTATTCAGTGATGTGAGAACTTAGGATTGAAAATTCTCACCTTCATTTTTCCCTCAGGACCCAGCTTCTACCTTGGCATTAGAGAGACAGTTTAAGAGAAGTGTTTAAAGCTCTTAGTCTTTGTATATTCATGAAGCTGCTGCATCTGTGTACACAGATGATGGCTGGAGGATACACATACTCATTCAAAACAATGTAGGAATCATTGCCAGCTAACTACCTATAGTTTTCAAACTACTTCAACCTCACATTCTGAAAAGTAAGTAGGCCTCTTGTTTGGATGGACTTAATTTGGAGGATTGGGCGTGTTCACTGAGCCAACTCTTGAGAGTTTAATGTGCTGCATCTGTGAAATAAGGGCGATCTCTGTCTCCTGGCTAGCAAATGCTGGGTTTCCCATTTATCTCACCCAGGAAACCACTGACAGACAGGACATTGTCATGGGAGGGACATCCAGAACCTGGGTGCCAGACTTCCCCTCCTGCCTGGACCTTTACTGAGTGAGTGACCAGGGACAGGTCACTCTCTGAGGCCTGCGTCTTGGTCTCCGTCAGAGGGGAGGTTGGCATAGAAGACTGATGTTCTTTCCGCCATGAAATTTTATGACCCACTGATGACATCATAGAAAGGTTAAGCTTGGGGATTTTTAAATCAGTCCGAAAGTATGTACTGAGGCCTACTCAGGACTCACAGCTGTAGGAGAGAAGCATAAAACAGAGTCCGGGCTCTCTTGGAACAAAAACAGATCTGGAAAACATACATGAAGGGGGCAGGTGGAGGCCAGAACAAAAGTGGGAGAGCAGGAGCCGAAGGACGTAAGACGGACAACATGCTACGTTTCCCAAAAAATAATGCCTGGCCGGACAATCATTCTAATGTGTCTTTTGGAGCAAAAATTAATATAATACCTGGTATTATATTATTATATTGTATTATACCCAGTCTTACAGTAAAATAAGACTGGGTCTTATATCAATTTTTGTTCCATTAGACGCATTAGAGCTGATTATCCGGTTAGGTCTTATTTTCTGGAAACACAGTAATGAAAACACCTCCTGGAAGGTCCCAGCGGAGAGGAGCTAATAGTGGGGTGGGGGTGAGGGGAGGGCTTTTTAAATGAAGTTAGAGAGGTGGGGCCAGTTAGTGGAGGGTCTAAGAAAATGAGACACAGAAATTCAAAACAAATTCTTTCATTACTTGGCACAGAGAGTCGGATCTTGGTAGGAGTACCATTTCCTACCTCTAAAAGGAAAGAAAATGGCAAAAGGACAGTGAGATGGTGTCTTTTGTCACTTGGGTTTTGTTTGTTTGCTTTTTATGGATGAAGCCTATTTCCTACCAGTGTCTTCCTGGCCTGCCTTCTCCTAGATAAGATTCTGGAAAACAGGCCAGAAGCAGCCCCTCGGGTCTCCCATGGGATTACCACACAAGGAAGTGACCCAGATAGAAGCCACTGCTGAGGTTTGATAATCTATCTTGGAAAAGTGGGAGAAGGAAGAAGCAGAGCCGATGCTGTGAGGTGTACCTCGGAGGCTTGTGCCATCAAACACAGCTGTCTAAACTCTCCAAAATATCTGCTCAGTCCTCATTCATTATAATAAAAATTCCCATCCAGCCTGGCCACAAGCAGAACGGAATTTAAGCACCTGATGATTTGGGAGTCCGACCTATAAATATATCATCCATCACATTTCCATGTGAGGGTTTGGGCAAAGTGACAGGTGTTTGGTCGTTTCTCTTGCAGCTTGCCTGGGGACCGATAGCCCACAACTGTTCCTGTTTTCAGCCTTCAACAGATTTCTAAGAATAAACCCTCGGTCTTGTTACTAAACCATGGGAAAACCTCTTGTTTATCACCATGTGGCATTTATATGGCATCCTTCTGTTAGGCATGACGTATTGTAAACACGCTACGAGGCAGCCTGCAAGTGCAGGGTTTCCAGACTAGCAATACATGTGTCCAGAGAGACCCTGAAGTTGCCTGAGGAGGGGATAACAGTGGAGGAAAGAGCCCACCGGCCTCTATTCTGAGCAAGGAAGAAAGACATCATGCTGTCGGTGTGTGTAACTGTCACTCCAGGGTCTATACTGAACCTGTTCTCTGCCAGGCACGGTGAAAAGCCTTTTCCGTGAAATGGCCAGTCCTTACCCCGGCTGTCAGGTAGATACTGTGACAGTTCTCCTTCTGAGGTGGGGTACTTGGGCCTTGCAGGAGACGAGTTCCCTAAGATCCCACAAACAGGATTCGAGTTTTGGCCATCTGGCTGCAGGAGCCTGCTCTTGTCACCGGTCAAGGTTGATGGTTGTAAGTCACGGCAATGGGGAAAGCTCAACGCCACTTTTGAAATCAAATGTCTACCTTACAGAAGAAGGCAGTCTTTTGAGGAAGCGGCATTGTGTCTTTGTCATGGAACATAGGCCAGGGCAGGCTAGGGCCTGGGAGAGGAGGGCGCCGATGGCCAGGCCAGAGCACGCCACTCCAGGGGGAAAGGTGAAAAACGCCAACGAGGCTGACCAAGGACAGCACGTGGGTCGAGGGGTCTGGAGGTGGTGAC
This sequence comes from Rhinolophus hipposideros, assembly GCF_964194185.1. Lineage (NCBI taxonomy): Eukaryota > Metazoa > Chordata > Mammalia > Chiroptera > Rhinolophidae > Rhinolophus > Rhinolophus hipposideros. The sequence goes on from NC_138064.1 coordinate 13,848,444, forward strand.
CAGAGAGATAGCAAGCTCCAGCTCTCGGCAAAACACAGGTGGGCCAGAGCAAGCCACAAGGGAGAAGTGAGAGTCCAGGAGCCAGCTCAGCATGGAACATCAGAGTGCAGCGAGAGGGACAGCAATCCGCAGGGGCGCGAACTAGTCACAGCCGTGCGAGTCCCCGTGGGCAGGAGAATTGGGCAGCTCTAACCTCCACTGCTCCTGGGATTCTCGGTGACCCCTAGGTCTTAAAAAACCCACTGGGCCACATCTGTCATCCTGATTGACTGTTTAATTTGTGGAATCACCTGTCTGCTCAGTGAAGTTACTAACAACTGGTAGTGCTGTGTGGTAAGGACTGGTTTAAGCTTAAGCTCGTACCTGTGTATTAACCTCTGATGCGGGCTCTGTGGCAAGGCACTTGCGGTGCCTGAGGTCATGGAGCGAGTCAGTGAAGGAGCCAGTGTTAGGACCCAGGCCGTCAGCCTCATGGTGTCCTCTTCTGACCATGAGATATTGCTGAAGAAATGGAAATAATAGGGAAAGTGTCCTCAGGGTCCCTGGATGGTCACACTAAGACCTTGGCCTTCCAAACCCTGCCACCGCGACAGGGCGTAGGTAAATAAGCGGGTAGGAAATGATTAAGGCTGTGAGCGGGAAAGCCCAGGTTGTCCGGTTCTCACTCGATGCCTGCAGAGTAGAAAGTCTGACTCATTTTTATAACATACTTAAAACGATCTCTTTGGGAAATTCTTGCACCTGCAATTTCTCCCAATCACTGCTGTCAGGGTTTGTCACATGCATAACGTTTCACCAGATTTCAACGCGGCCCTCACGACGATGCAGCTAGGCTGATATGTGCAATATGTAAAAACGACATTACTGGTGCTTTCAGGAAGCTGCCCTGTTAGGAAGCCAAATAGCCTTCTTAAAAATCAGAAGTACTCTCATAAAGCGTGCTTTTCATGTAGCACAGACTGTAGTTTCCACATGGGACGAAGTGTGAAACTCAGCTTTTATGGGAGATCGCTGAGATTTGTGTGAACTCTCTGTGACTCGCACGACATTATTCCCTGGAGGAGCCACTTACTTTCTGTGGTGGTGCGTTTTCATGTCATCTGCGTGTCTGGAAAGAGACAAATACTCTGATGCAGTGGAAACGGGTTTTTGCTGGCAGACCCTAATTATTTCTCGTCTTGATTATAACAACATTTTTTTTTCCTCACTCTCCATCATCCTCTGCTTCCCAGGCCTCCTCTTTGGGCTGGCTCTTGGCATAAGAACATCTTCACCCTGTCTGTAGGTTTGCACCCTGTAAATATAGCACAATGTATTTCATAGTGAGACGGGAAAACACCAGACCAGTAATCAGCCCTGGCAAGCTGCCTCAGTACTGCAGAGAAAGGCTGCCCTTGTTTCAGAAAAGATGATCCTCTGCTCCCGTTGTTTGCAGAATTCGTGTTATTAAAAGCAGGCATTCCCCCAGTGGGGAAATCCACGGCATCGTAATGAACCGCCAGTACCTCTCTGCTCACTGTGAGGGCCGAGAGGCTGCACGTCTATCCATCCCCTGGTCTCAGTATTGGGAAGGAATTAATGAAAATAAGTGCAGTACTGTCGTCCTCAGTCAACATTTTCCCCCCAACAGCATTAGAAATCAGTATCCCAATCCATTGTGTTGGAAACGTGAACTATTCTTAGGCATTGTTGTCCCTGCATTTTAGGCAGGTGCTTCTAACCAGATGATTTCTCGTTAGGTTGGCGGATCTCTGGTCATTTCTTTCAGGTCCAGACCACTGTATATTACTGATTAAAATAATAATACCAAGTAGTGCTGAGATAATACATAATGGTGTGCCAGAAATTAATCCCTTTATGCATATTAGATCATAGCATCTTCACGATTGCCCTAGAGGTTAAGTCTAGAGTGATTGCCATTTTACCTGTGACGAAATGGAGGTATAAAGAGGTAAAATAGCTGGCTGAGGCCACCAGCTAGTAAGAGCACAGCCAGAATCCTAATTCAGGCGGCCTGTTTGTAAGTCCCTGAATTACCCGCCTGTCCACACGGCCTCCAGACAGGGTTTGGGTTGGTGTTCGTAGCTGTGCTAACCTGACTTAATGGAAGGATGAAGCTGGTGTGTGTGCCTCTTGCAGATTGTCGTCAGAGCTCCTCTTATTTTATCATATACAAATTAGTGTGTGTTAAATAAGCGTAATCGCTGTGTAATAGACGTCATACACAAAACGTCTATTACACACATGTACCTATGCGCATTGCGCTGAGTAATGCCATCCTTGCAGTGCTCAGGGGCTCGGCCGTGGATTTCCTTCATTCCACAAACATTAGCTGAGGCCTGCTCGGGCCAGAGAACATGCTGGGAGCTGGATGCTGCGGAATAAGGACCTCAAGCCCTGCCTCGCGGAACGCACCATCTGACAGCGGTTTCCCAGTAAGGGTAATGGAGAAGACGAACGTGCCAGCTGCCCTGGGACACACCTGGACCTCTGCTTTCTGAGTTGGTCTCCAATCGGCCCTCTCACCCTCGTGCTTGCCACCAGCCCTCCTGAGCTCGGCTGCAAGATTTAAAACTGAGAACCCATTCTGTTGGCAACCTGAGGACAGGCTAGGCAGAGCCCAGGGTACCCTGCACGTCCCTGCTTCGTCCAGCAGAAGGGCTCTGGATGCCTTGGAGCCATTTTTTAAGAGCAGGTTCACCCACTTCAAAAACAAAGATTGTCCTTGAGAATATTCAATAAGAACATGACGGGACATGGTCCTAAATCGATGAAGACCTGTCCTCATGCTTTCTGTCCTTTCCCAAGCCTGTCCCTTTCATAGATGAGGTTCTGTTAGCTCCATCTCTGTGCCGGCCTGACACTCCTGGGGTTGGCCTGCCAACACGGCTTCCCTATTGGATTTTAGGTTCCTGGTAGCTGACATAATACCTTCTCGAAGGTCACCAAAACGACCTTTCTCTTCTCTTTTATCTTGTGTTACAACCTATATAAATGTCCGTTAAAATTGTTTATTTTTTCCTCTGGAAAACATGTTGGTTCTTTTATAAAGAAGTTCTATAAATTGAAATGTCGATGGTCAAAAATCACTTTAAGCTTTTTTACAGTGACACATAGTCAGAACTATATTTTACAGGGAAACACACAAAAGTTTCGTGAATGCATTTTACACTCTGATACTTTCTGTTCCATTCTGTCCTTTTGTTTGTTAAATGCCAGTTCCCTACTAAATTGATGTCATGACCCACTTATGGGTCATAGTCTAAGGTTTAAAACCACTACAATGTTGAGTTATAAGGAGGTCCTTAGATTTGCCAATTGCCACAGGAAACTATTAGGTTAAATCTCCGTGAATCCTGGGCAGCAACTGGAAGACTAAGGGGAAGGAATCTCGTTTTGATCTCCCCCAAAGGTAAAATAGTGGAACGGATGACCTGGAACCAGAAGTGGGGGAGGGGATGCCCCCAAGTCCATGCAATATTGGAGAGACGCTGTCGTACCTTATTGCTTATTTTTTCCTGAAAAATAGCCAAGATATGGGAGCAATAAAGAAGACGCGATTGTGCTTTAAGGGCAGCTTCTTTCTCCTCCAAGATGGAGAGCTGGGAAATGAGGTACCCAGAGAAATACACCCAGCTGGAGCCCCCCCCCTCCCCCAGGACTCCTGCTGCTGCTGCTGAAACTGAAGCCCAGAATCAGAAACAAGCCAAGGGATTTGACTCCAAAGTGAGTAGGTGAGAGAAAAGTACAGAGGGCTTCTTTGAAGTCTCAAAGAGAAAGGAAGAAAAGGATTAAGAGGTATACCAGTAAAGGGAAATGAGATATAACAGTTAATGAGAAAGGTGTCAATGTTTTCTAGGTGTTTACTTCTTTTCATCTTTCTTCTGAGAATGTGCCTATTCAAATTCAGAATTTATAGCTTTGTGGAATTGTTTTAAAATTTGAATTTTCAGTTTTTAAAAGAGGCTGATTTCATTTGCCTTGATCTTGACTTCAAATCAAGTCACCAGCCATGGAGTTAGGGTGACTTTCTTCCCACTTTTCTGCTGGAGGACGAAGGAGCTAGGAGGGAAGTCACAGACTCCTCCGTGCAAACCTTAGCCCTTACGTGACGCAGTCACACCAATAGAGAAAGATGACAGGGAACTGGACGAAGGCAGCTCATTTGCCATTAAGTGACAGCACCTGAATCTCAGAGACCTAAATTTTTTGTATCTTCACTATGCCTTCATCATTTACACTGTTCTCCCAAGTAACAACATGTAGTTGAAAAGCAGTGGCCTGGTGTCAGGAGGCCTGATATTGCCCTTGCCTTTCATTTGTTTGTTCGACAAACATATATAGAGTGCCTGCTGTGTACCTGGAACTTTTAAGGACACCAGGAATTCAGTGAAGTGGATATTACTTTCTAGTGGAGAAGAAAGATAAAGATGAAAACAAGATGACTTAGAAAACTAGATGTGGTGTGTGGAAGGTGCCCACGAGGAGGAGACTGTGCCTAGAGAAGGACGGGATATTTAAATAGGTGATCAGGACTGGCCTCTCAAAGGAGGTGACGTTTTAGCTGAGGAGGAGCCAATCATGAGAAAAGCTGGGAGAAGAGTGTCCAAAGAGAGGGACACACAGGAAAAGGCTCTGAAGAGGTAACGAGCTTAACATTTTATAGACACCTGGCTTCTAATTTAGTGTGGAAAGCGGTGTCATTGAAGTGACCCCAGCATAGCAAACAAGGAGACAAACAAGCATCATAAAAGAGAAGGAGGGAAAATGACATTGCAGAGAAAATCCATTTAAATGTTTAGTTTGAATAATTGTTTTTATTTTTTATTTTTATTTTTCAATTACAGTTGATATTCAATCTAATATTATACCGTGTTTCCCCGAAAATAAGACCTAGCCAGACCATCGGCTCTAATGCGTCTTTTGGAGCAAAAATGAATATAAGACCCGGTCTTATTTTACTATAAAACTGGGTTCTATCTAACATAATATAATAATATATATATATATATATATTTTTTTTTTTAAAGAATTGGAGTGACAATTCTCCAATTTGGGGAACAGATTGGAATGTGGGGAACAAAGAGAAAAGGAAAAGGGAGGGCAGGTTCTGAGAAGGGAGGGCAGGTTCTGAGAAGCAGGAGTCAGTGTGGCCCGGTTCTTCATAGCACCCAAGATGCTAGAAATCACCGGGGCGGTGTCTTCAAAATCCAGAGGGAAAATGGCCCTTAATTCCAGGCTACAATCCAGTGTTAGGGTAAGATAAAAACATTTTCAGACATTCAAGGACTCAAAATTGTACCTCCCATGACCCAAGCAAGAAGTAAATGAAGAAAGAGGAAGACATGGGATCTATGAAAAAGGGTCACCCCACAACCCCCATGAGGAGAAGCAAAGGGGATGCTGGGACGGTGGTAAAGGGAAATCCCAGGGTGACGGCTCTGCAGCAGGCCTGGGGGAAACCGGGTGGATGCCCCAGGAGTGTGTGTCTCAGAGGACAAAGAAAGAAGGAGGAAACGAGAGGGAGAGAGAAGTAAGAAATAAGACCAAACCAATACCCATTGGTTTTAAACATATCGAGAGATCTGCACTTCCATTAGAGAGTTTGGGATGAATTCAAGCGAGCAGTACAGTACCCTGGTGAGGGATACGTGCTTTGCAGCCAGGTTGCAGTGCCTGCTCTGCCATGAGGCGTTCAGTGACCCCAGACAAGTCACGTTGCCTCTCTAAGCCTCTGTTGTATGTGAAATGAAGATAATCATAGTGCCAGCCTCTCAGTGTTGTCGTGAGCTGACATGAGTTACTAGATGCCCCGTGGTTAGAAGTCTGCCTGGCACATGCTGAGCCCCAGATAAGTGTCAGCTGCCCTGATGGTGATGGTGGTGGTGATGGTGGTGAGGAGGAGGAGTCTCCACATGAGAAAGACAGTAACAACCACATAGGCTACGAAAATGGTGTTTATTAACTCCAAGGACAACAAAAATGTGATCGTCCTTCACTACGTGGCCCAGTGTCCTAACAGTGCAAACACTGAATACTAATGAAACCAGGTATTGTGATGAAATTCTATAACACCAGGAGGAGGGGAATTGCAGGAGGAGGGCTGGAAGGTATATAAAGGATCAAAAGTCTTATCTTGCATAATAGGAAGTCAACAGATATCCAAACTGAGCATCAGAAACTAGCAGTAGAAACATGTTGTTTAGAAATGGAAGGTAAGTCCCAGTAACAGACGTTAAGCGGTTGCTATGGGGTAGTGGGAAGCGATGGGACAGAGGACTCCTCGTGTTCCTTTTAAGCCTCATAGAGCTAGCTGTCTGCCTTTTCACTATGTGCAATGATAACTTGGATTAAAGAAAATTTAAATTAAAAATAATAATGGAGAAATACTGAGAGGACAAAGGAGACCACCTAAAGGGACTTCCACTGGCCAAGTTGTAGTAATTTAAGCATCGTAGAGTGTGGTAATGACTGGTAGCTAATTAGTAATTAATGGACTCTGTGAAAATCAGTGAGTCCAAAAGGATCCTCAACATGGAGAAATTAACATAAAATGTGCCCCAAAGCAGCTGAAATACAAGAGGTGAAAGCAACAGGATGTGTTTATATTTCTGTAAGTTTTGCTTCTTCTGGGAGTGTTGGCATAAAGTCGATGTCTGTGTATGAAATATAGGTGTCTTGCTCTCCACCTCAGTTAGCAGACTGGCAGGGAACTGTGAGAAGCGTGGAGTTGCAGGAAAAGTAGGAACTGGGGCGAGAGTAGGAAGGACCAGCCCACACCCTGGTCACAAACAGGTAGGAAGGGAGCCTAAGCAAGAGTGGGCTGCAAGATGGGGAGATAAGCATGAGCCCCTGGTCCTCAGGGAGATGGGATCTCCAGTGGCCCTAGTGATTGTATGGAAGACATGATGTGGCAAGAAAGACAGGGCTGTTAAAATCCTGTTTATGGAACAGACATCCAGCCCAGGAAATGCAGGCTCACTCTTTTTCCTTTTTTTCCACCAGGTATTTTGATTTACTAGACAGTACAGTTTTTAAAAATAGTGCTAGCAATACAAATAGGAATGCTGTTCATAAAAGTTCTTTTTTTTTTAATTTGCAGATATGTTTATGTCTTCTTATTTCCCCTATTTCTTGCACAAAAAGGAGCATCGTTTATACTCTTTGTTTTCAATTACAGTTAACATAGACTATTATATTGGTTTCAGGTGTACAACATAGTGATTAGACATTCATATACCTTATGAAATGATCACCCCAGTAAGTCTAGCACCCATCTGACACCACACGTGGTTATTATAATATTCCCTATATTCCCTGTGCTGTTCTTTATTTGCATCCCCATGTTTTTTAACTGCCAATTTGTCCTTAATTACCTCACCTTTTTCACCCATCCCCCCAACCCACTCCCATCTGGCAACAATCAATTTGTTCTCTGTATCTATGAGTTTGTTTCTGTTTTGTTTGTTCATTTATTTTGTTTTGAGATTCCACTTATAAGAAATCATGTGGTATTTGTCTTTCTCTGACGTACTTCACTTAGCATAATACCCTCTAGGTCCATCCGTGTGGTCGCAAATACAAAAGATTGAAATCTTGCCATCTGCGAGAACAGGCTCACTCACTCTGGAATCATTTTGTTCTGCCTGTTCTTACCAAGTCAGTTGGTCAGTAACTCAAAACCCCTGCCTTCCTCGGAACGAGATCAGCTGCTGTTGCTTTTAGGCCTCGCCAGATTCTTACAACCCCAGGAAAGTCAAAGCTGAGGATGGAAATGATGAAAAAATAATTCAAATCTATAGGACCCAATTATGATTATTTGTATGATTTGTCTGTTTTTAAGATATTTTCTTTTGAAGCTTAACTACTCAGTGGTAAAGCTGGCATAATTTTGTTGAAATTTGTAGCATGTGACTCAATTTGTAATCAACACTTAAATATATGAGCATTTTATTTTAAAAATTATTTAATAGTATCTGAATATTTAGAAATATTTGTTAACTAGATTTATGGGTGTAAAATTTTAGCAGTAAACCAAGCATCAGTAGTTCTTAAGTTTTCTTATATACCAGGGGTGTATACAGGTGACTTGTTTTCATCTTTTGTCATCGGTATATATTATTACAATTTTAATACAGTTTTTTCCTTTCTTACAATGTGCATACATTTTTTTGGTACCTTCTGTATATCAAAAGTCCTCCAGATATTAAAGATCCAAGCAACTGTGATGTGGTCTAGGTCGTGATAAGGCATTGGGTTGCTCCTCGCTGTGGGACACTATTGGAAGGTTTCAAGCAGGGAAGTGGAATCATCTGATTTACATTTTTTAAGACTGTAGGACGTGAAGAGTGGAGGCTGTGTAATCTTGGGTCTCCTTCCACACTGAAGTCTGCAGTGTAATTCCCTCATTCATTCACTCAACAAACACATGTCCATCGGCTCTTCAGAGCCCACTGCCCTGGGCATTGGAGCCTACTCAAAGGTAATAATACATTCGAGAGTGTTGAGGCCAGTGAGTGAGACATTCCTTCTGGCTTGGAGAACCAGGGCCCATTCCATAGCGGAAGAGGAGATGAGGAGAGTGACTTGCTAGGAATGAGCCAAGGCCAAGGGCAAGGAGGGCAGAATTTGTGAGAGTTGGCTCATGGTCCCCAGAGCCTTTGGGGTGTCTTTCCTCACGATCACCCATTGCCGATTCATTTAGCCGGTTGTTGCTTCAGCTCATGTAAAGTGGGTCAGTACCGGGAAAGCTAATTTATAATGATAAGTCTATAAGGCAGAAAGGGAACTCTTTGCTAATATGTTTGCCAGAATATGACATCCCAGGAGAGCTTAAATTTGCTGTCACTGAGCTTATCACTTTTGCATGAATGTTAATGATCTGGGTTATAAGCAAAATGTGGCGTACAGGGTTTCTGAAAAGGCTGGCTTATTTTTATCTATCTGTATGCCCTATGTTTATGAATACAAAGAACGAGAACACTAGGTCCTAAAATGGATCGTGGGCCAAATGCCTAAAGGGGTGAGCAGAGGGCAGGGTGGGCAGAGTGTAAGGGGCGTGGACAAGACTTGACATGGCTCTGCGACAACTGAGAGGGAGCTCAGCAGAGGCACTCGGGGCTCCTGGGCGGTTATGTGACCTCTGTCCCAGCGGGTGAAACGTGTGTGTTTACAGGCGTCCCGGACCATCTTGTCTTTTCATGTGACTCATGAAACCAGCTCTGATTTTCACTTCCTTTGCTGACAACCAGGAGGAATTTTTCAGCCTTATCATGAAATCCTATCTACTAGGTTTTGCTCGTTTCCCAAACTGAAATGCTGAAATGAGCTTGTGGGGCTACCAAGGCACCTCTCTCCACCGCTGTCCTGCCCCCATGGGGGGGGAGGGGGACAGTGCAAGCGTGATGTCTGAAAATGGAAAATTCAACCCAAGGAAGACTAGTGGCAACCAGTTTTCACATGTGACACTGCACAGTGACATTACATTTTCTATCCTGTGACTCACATGCTCCAAAATCCTTTCCTCCCCACCTCCCTGGCTTACAACAAGTAGGGTGTTGGGTTTTTTCCCTTTCACACAGAGGAAATACTTTTCTATTAATTTTTGCTTACCAGATTATGCAGAAATTAACGTTTGTGGATTCTGGATGGTGGAGGCTCAGAAAAGGCACTCTACTTGTTTCTGTCCCTCTGTCTCCTGGCTTAGAGCCTTGCCCCTTCACCTGTAGGTTCACAGGGCGGGGTTTAGACAGGGCCTCGGAGATCACCTGTTCTACTCAAGGTCAGGGTTGCATAAGTGAATGAATGAATGAATGAATGAATGAATGAATGAATGAATGAATGAATGCATCCATTCCCTAACAGCCCCTTGTCCTCCCCTGGAGTAGTCCAAAGCCTCATTTCCATCTGATGGCCTCAAAGCTGGCTGTGATGTGTCCTTTTGCCCCCTCCAGCGGGCCTGGAGGGCAGTGGCTTCTGCAGTGGACACACAAGATGGTCTGTGAGGTGGAGGGAGTACGAAATCTTTATACTTACTTCATAAAGTATTTCTTCCAATTATTAATACATATGTATACTAAACTACTTTATCATCCTTTCATTTGCATGTTTTACACAGCGATATATCATTTACAGTAAATATCTTCACACACACTCATAGTCCCAGTTGTTTTTTTGTAAGAAATTAGAACAGGATATGGAATATAGCATAGAGAATAGAGTCAAGGGAATTGTAATAGATACATATGATGTCAGAGGGGCAATAGATTGAGGGAGGGGGATTATCAGTTCGTGAGGGGTGAAATGTAACTAGTGCATTGTTTTGTACACCTGAAACTAATAAAATAAATAATCAGTCAATCAAAAAGAAAAGGAAATTAGAGCCACTCAGGTTTTTTTTTGTTTTGTATTTAAGGAGAGCGCAGCTCACAGTGGCCCATGCGGGGATCGAACCGGCACCTTGGTGTTATCAGCACCGCACTCTAACCAACTGAACTAACCGGCCATCCCTAGTCCCAATTTTTTATTGGTTGGGATGTAGGATCAAAAAGTTGGGCGACCATTGCTAGGAGGACCAGCCTTGCTTCGCCTTGCTTTCCCTAAATGGCTGGGGGAATTCTCTAACGAAGGTCTGGAAAGTGCTAGGAGTTCGTTCATTCTGGAGTCAGTTTTGAGATAGCAGAGAACGCGGACGTGGAAAACCAGCGTGGGGGTAATTTTTCTTCTTGGAAAGACATGAGGAAATTAATAATAAAACAAAGAAGACAGGGTAGACCCCGATGTTTGGGTCACTAAAGTTATATAGGTTTATAACTTTAGTTTCCGGTTTGCTCTTCCTCGAGTTGAAAGAAGTTAGAAAAGAGACTAAGAGCAGTTAGGGGTTTTGGCCTCAGGTGTTTTCTGCAGAACACTGGGTCCTGCCGGCAGGTTTTCCAGAAGGGAGCTCCAGGCGGAGCTAGCATCGCACAGGTGACATTTTAACAACTGTGGCCTCGCTACCTGCGGCAGGCCCTCTGGCAGTAAGTTGCAACGCGGCAGCTTCCCAAGCAGCACTACCTCACAGCTGTTGACAGTTCTGTTTGATGCCAGGGAAGCATTTGGGGTACAGTGGGTTCCCCCATGCACTCCTGTTTTAAAATAATCGGTATCCTCAAGAGGGAGCAAGGGAAGAGTGGATGAAATAAACTGGGCATGTGGCATCTTGCTTGTTTATCAAATACCTCTTTTATGCCAGGTATTGTTCTAAGTATTTTTTTAAAAAACAGGAACTCAATTCATTTTCACAATAGCCTTAATAGTTGGTAGTTTTATCAGCCCACTTTACAGATGAGAAGTCTAAAGCTCAGTGAGGTGATGTCACTTGCCTGTCAGTGACCGTGCCAGGGCTCATGTGACCCCCGTCTGTGCTTCGTGCCTGGTCCCGTGGACTCACTGTGGAAAGAGGCGCTTAGCTCTGCCTGCACTGCAAAGTCCTCAGCCAACATGGCACCTGTCTTGATAGGAAGTCCCTCTTGCAGTTTTTCTAGTGGAGAGTCCCAAACTTTTCAGAATTATGTTTTGTTTGGTTTCACAACAGGCCTTTCTAAAAATATTATTTTGTATGTATTATGTATATGTAATATTACCAAAATGATCTTGCGTTTTTTTAAGCACTTGCTGTATGCAAGCAGGTCCTCTTGTGCCAGGTGCCCTGTAGACATTCCTTCTAATCCATAAATTAAACTGTAAGGAAGAGATGTGCACCCATTTCACAGAAGAGAAAGTAGAGGTCAGGGAGCTGTCACGCAGCTACTGAGAGCTGAGACATGAATCCAAGCCTGTGCGTTGCTCTCTTTTGTTCTAAGACACAATTAAGTGTAAACAGGTCCTTCTTGATCCCCATCCAAAGGAGACAGTTTCACAGAGCACCCAAAGGCCTGTGGGCTGTACTGATGACTGGGGTGCATGTGGGGCCCACGTAGCACAGGACGGAGCCAGTTTGGGCGTGTTGTCCCAGCGCTAGCATTCTCTCTCACAGGGGTCTTGGCACCGACCATCAGCCGTGGTCGCCCTGCCTCATCCACAGCCTGCACCCCTCCGGCCTGGCCCATTTGCATCCAGTTCAATTTTGAAGTTCCCTCCTCTGCCAGGTTTCACTAAGCCCCCCATTGGGCTGCAGCTCCCCCCAGTTGTAAAAGTTGCATGGCTCTCGGTGTTCAGGTTAACAAATTAGTCCAATAAGACGAATAAATTAGTCATTCTGACCTTCCGAGGTCCTAATAGAGGAACTTGGCGAAATAGCATTTATAGTTTTCTAACAAGCCATTTAAAGGACACCAGCGTGTGGCATTTGTTTAAGAGTAAAATGTCCTAAACAGTGCCCTACTTAAAAGCAGATTTCGAGATTCGCTCACAGACGCAGAGATGTGGTGCAGCAGATCCCTGGGGTGTTTTGGGCAAGTGTTCCCAAGGTGGGTCTCATTTCTGGGGGCCACATCGTGGACAGCGGGGCGTCCTGAAACCCACGCTTCACTCGCAAGCCTCATTTTGGCCACACTGCTGTCTCTGCACCACCCGACAATTTCTAAACAGGCTTCAAAACAGACGGCTTTGAGTTCCATCTGAGTGTAGATGGTAAAGAACCAAAGTCAAGGAGGTTGGGAGGGGCCCCCTCAGAGAGCTGCTGGCGTTGGGGGCAGCGTGGGAAAACATGACCTCCCTTAATGGCTAATTGAAAAGGCAGAAGCTCTTGAGCCTCACAGGGCTCAGTTTCCTCTCTTTCCGTATGAGAAAGCGACAGTCATCCCCACCTGACAGAATCCCCAGACGATGAAATGAGATAACATGCCTAACGTGCCTGACACGTAAGCACTCAGTCAGTTTGAGGTCCCTTCCTTCCTTCCTGGATCCTTTTAAGTGTTAGCCTCAGATGCTGGCGTCCTTGTTCCTGGCTCTTCAAACAATCTTATTAATGCCTATTAAAACGAAACCCAATAAAAGTGCCAATATTTGGTGTTGAAATAATTGATGTACCAGAGAACCCATGGAGCACCCAGGCAGGCCGCTGGTGCAATTTAGCCTCACACCTGGGGGATGAATTTCACAGCTGTAATTGCTGCCATATAATTCTTATTAATGTTGTGCTATAATTCCTATTTATTCCACCGGGCTTGTAAATGCATTAGGACTTGTCAACATATTATTTTACACTGTTTATGATCTGTAGAATTATGTCCTTCAGGGTTGCATTGTGCAAAAGCTCAAAATAAGTGGCTTTGGGCCTCATTTAAAAAGAGCCAAAGGGGGCTGCTGGTTGAAGTGGTTCTCCATCCCTGCCATCCAGAACAGAAGTCAGTGAAGTAGATTTTAAATTCCGTGCTGAGCAGAGCGCTTAACCTCAGCAACACAGGGCATCCCCGTGCTTCCAGTGAACTGTCTGGCTACGTGTGTGAGCCCTGCCTGCCTCCCAGGGGACATTGGGCACAGTTCCCTGGGAACAGGTACGGGAAGAAATTGTTTGGTCTCCAAGAGCGGGACACAGTTCCCTGGGGACAGGTACAGGAAGAAAGTGTTTGGTCTCCAAGAGCGGGACACCGACAGTTTGCCCTCAGAGCTCCGGGCATCTCTGTCCCCATGCTCCCGAGCTTGGGGTAACCCCCTTTAATTCCAGATTTCCTCTTGGTCTGACCATCTCAACCTATAAAGATCTGAAATTAATTCCCACTGAAGTGCACGTACCTAATAAGTGTAAAATGTAACCCCCTCCCAGACTCTTGCATTGACTAGGCCAATAAAGCATAAAACCAAGGGAACAGAATTCTACCCATTGGAACGTCAGGCGTAGTGTGTGTGTGTGTGTGTGTGTGTGTGTGTGTGTGTGTGTGTGTGTGTTGGGGTGAGAGGTGTCTGTGGTCATTGGTTATTTTTGGTTTTGGCCTCGGAGCCTTCGCAGCACCTTTGCAATCACAGCTGACCTGCCACAGAACCCAGTTCAAGGGGTCACTCAGCTAATTCGTAGCCATGCATTGTTGGGATGGCCTACACCAGGTCTCTGAGGTGGGCATGCAGATTCACACACGCACACACACTCGTGCACGCACACACCCACACACACTGTCCTGGGGACTGGACGCATTGGTTCCGGGAATGCCCTCTCCGGGGGAAAGAGCTGCCGTCCCATCACTGCTCCTCCTGTTCTGTGAGCGACCCTGCTGACAGCCCTTCCCTCTGTGACCCCGCAGGCAGTGAGTATGACGAGGAGGAAGTGGATTATGAAGAGTCGGACAGCGACGAGTCCTGGACCACAGAGAGCGCCATCAGCTCCGAAGCCATCCTCAGCTCCATGTGCATGAATGGCGGGGAGGAGAAGCCTTTCGCCTGCCCGGTTCCTGGATGTAAAAAGAGATACAAGGTAAAAACAAAGAAAAGTACCGTGTCACTTGGCACAACAGCCCAGAAGGGGCGAGTCCCGCCTCAGCCGGCAGCCCCTTCCTCTGGAGCACGTGGATGGTCCGGGGAGCGCCCCCCTGTCCCATGCTGAGCTGAGGGCTGCGGGGCTTGGCCTTGGCTGCCCTGGGTGGAGCTGTAGGTCACAGAATTTTTGGTGGGAGGGCCATGCCTTGGATAGTTTTCATATTCATGTCTTATCAGTCAGAATATGAAATGTGTCACCTATTTATTGGCCAAACACCTTTCCCAGGTGGCTCACAGAAGACCACTTTGAAGTCTGAAAGCAGGGTTCAGAGCCCTTTTGGAAAACACAGGGTATTTAGCTTCCAGCTGAGGACATCCTTGCTCCCCCCATCCCTCCTCCCCAGCAACATGAAAGGAGATCAGGAGAAAAGGGGGCTTTGAGATTTTTGTCAGCAAACCACCCCCTCCAGCGTCCTCTGTAGATGGCACAGAACCCGTGTCTCTGAGGGCCTCACTCTGGGTGTCACACAAAGCTGGAGGCACTTCATTTCCTATGAAGAAAACTCAAAGGGACAAAACAATGAGAAACACCCACAACAATCAAGTAGAGGTCCAGAGGGCACTTAAAAAAAAAAAATGTGCCCACTTTCCCATGAGGTGTTAGCAGCTCCTTAAAACTCAGCTGAGGTAGATCAGAAACATACCTGGGGCATTTGATGATATGCTAATTTACTCACAGCTCAGCAGATTGACAATTTTTTTTTTAGGGTTTGAAAAATATGTGGTAGCATAAGGACTTCTTATAGTGCGCTTTCTCAAACGTGTGTCTCTGAACACTAAAAAATAACCTATGTCAGTACTTTACATATCTGCTACTGATATAAAAAGTACGAAACACAAATATATCGCAAGGTGAGTGGCCCAAGGTTTCACCTCCTCTGTAGGCTGTTAAAATTCTACCATGGCCAGTCCAGATGTGCTTTGTTTAAACTAAAATGAAAACCCCAGGAGGCAGAGTGAGGTCCCATCAGGGTACCCAGAGCTGTTTGGGTGGGAGCCCGTCTCAGAATGCGCACACCTCTCCTTAGTGTCAGGAGGCTGCGAGTGGGGAAGCAGGAGAGGTCGCCAGCACCCCAGGGGAGGGTGAAGCATTGCAGAATGAGGTTTTCCCTTCTTTTTTTTATTTCCAAGTGGAGAGAGCTTGACAGGGACGCAGTCATTGACCTGGTCTGCTCTCGGGTTGCTAGTTCTCTCCAAGCTTCCCATAGGCGGTTCCTCCATGCTTTGCCACCCCCTTCTCTTGTGTCCCAACACTGTTTAAGGGGGATCTTACATCCCCGCTAGGTAGCACAGTGAGGACCCAGACGAAGGCTGACCAAAAATAAAAGGGCTGAACACTGCAGCCTTTCTTCTGCCCTTCCCACCTCTGGTTTCTCTTTTCTTACATCCTTATCCCCAGGGCACTTGTTTTCTTGTCATTATTCTTTTGCTTTTATTTTTCTTGGGTTTCCAGCACTCGAGCAGCTGGCTACGTCTGGGTCGATGGGGCCTTTTTCGAGTGCTTTCTCCATCTGAGGCCAAGAGAAAAGTTGAGTGAACTTGGGCTGCGTGCGGGGGCTGCTTCAGTGCCACTGACAGGTGACGTGGGTGGTGGCAGTGAGCGTCCCGATTTCCATGAGGGAATGTGTGCGTTTCCGTTCCTGGGCCAGAAGGCCAAGTAATGCTAAGGGGCAAGCACACACGCAGAACTACTTCTAACCAAGTGCTTGAGACGAGTGTGGGCACAGCGCCTGAAGCTTCAGTTTGCCTTTCTGCTGGGAAGTGACGGCCGCAGGGCAGCGGTGTCTCTAGAAGTATTGCATCTTATTTGTGGCATGGTTATTGGGTTGGGTATTGGAGAGAGAAGGGTTTAGTGAGCTGGTGTGCTGCGCAGTCAGGCAGGAGTCACAAGTGCTGCCACCGTTTACTCCCAGGGCTGACTCCAGACTTGGATTTCTGCCTTGTCGGCAGGGGGTCTCCTCTACCCAGTGAGTCTCCTGGGCCCTGACTCGAGATGGGCTCTCCTCACCATTTCGTTGGCATTTGCAGAACTGAAAAATGAGGTTATCTAACTTCGCAGACGCCACACTGAGCAGGACACGGGAGAGGGGTGCAGTAGAGCTGAGTCTCGGAGCTGTTGCCCCCGTAACCTAGGTTGTCTCCCTCCCCCTCCGCTCCCCTCAGTACCGCTCATTTGAATTCCCCTCATTTCTCAAGGCATAGCACACCCCAGACAATTTAAGCATTCCATTGTCAAGTTGCCTGCCATTGTTTATTGCCTGCCACCTCCTCTGGGAAGCCCTCACCACTTTCCCAGACTGACTCGCCACTCCCGAAGGTCTGTCCTCTGACCTTTCCACACGCTCTATTCCTACCGCTGGCAGGACCCCTCCTCAGCACCCAGCCGAGGTCTTGGGCACGGGAAGTACTCTGCAGATAAAAGGAGACAGAAACGCATGGGGAAGAGGACCGGTGGGCTCCCCGCTGACCCCCAGAACCCGGAGCAGCAGCGTGAGTCATTCCTCTGGCTCCCTCCCAGACACCTTCCAGGCCAGGGACAACTGACCCCGTCCACTTTGCTGCTGCTCCCACTTTCCCTCTGACTTTGGGCAAAAGAGGAAGGACGCCTTCCTCCTCATACTTGGGAATGGGTTTCAAGGATGGGTTGGCCGAGCTTTGAAGTTTTTCCCTTTAATAATTTTTACATTAGTTGTTAGGATTTAACAGCATTTTGCTCCTTTTAAGAAACAGAAGAGACCAAACCCTCCCCCTGCAAAGTTCCTCTCTGCAAGAGTCCGCTGCCACACTGAGAAAGTCATTTCAGCAACAAAGCCTGGCTTCTGGCATCTACATGCGGTCGAGCACCAGTGTAGCTCGGGG
This sequence comes from Rhinolophus hipposideros, assembly GCF_964194185.1. Lineage (NCBI taxonomy): Eukaryota > Metazoa > Chordata > Mammalia > Chiroptera > Rhinolophidae > Rhinolophus > Rhinolophus hipposideros. The sequence goes on from NC_138064.1 coordinate 13,865,754, forward strand.
TGTCCCCAAAAGGGAGACTTCGGCCATTCTCTCCCCCAGAGGACCAAAGGGTCCCCTAAGGGTCCCATCAGAAGCCTTGGTGGGAGCAGATAATCAGAACTTGCTCCGTGGTCCTAGAAGTTTATCCGAAGCCCCTCACCAGGGATGCAGAGTGACGTACAAGCACGTTCACCACACTACTTCAAGTCAGCACAAATGAGGGAAACGCTACATTTCTAACAGAAGGGGCACAGGAGAGCATTCTGACATCAATCCCATCTTCAAAACACATGTAATGATGCGGGGATCCGCTCTTGTCTGCTCTCTCTCTCAGGAAAACTACTGAAATACCTCAAAGGTTAAGCAGTGGTTACACCTTTTTTTTATGCTCTGTATTTTCTAAATTTCTACAATTACCCACAATGTACATATTACTTTAATAATCAGGGACGAAGAGAGACCCAACTCACCCAGGGCGTGCCATGTGCCACCACACCAGCTCCAACGGGGCGGGATTTGGATCTCGGCTCTCTGGGGCAGGTGGGGTACCCCCAGGCTGCGGCAAGTGGCTTCACTTTTAACTCTAATATGACCACCACCACCAGCAACCCCAGCTTGTTTTTTCACTTTTCTTCATCAAATCCCCAAGCGACTGCATCCTCTCCTTCACAGAGAACATCAAGGCCCACAGGAAATTGAAAGTTATGGTTTTTATATCAAGGGCACATGTCACATATTGGATTTATTCAGGCCTGAATACCGACAACGAAGATCAAATACAGTTAAGGTCATGATGGTGCAGCTTGGTGTCCAGACTCGAGGCTTCGTGATTTGATTTGGACTTTTGAGAAGAGCCTCTCTGTCGCTGTCCACTGATGGGCTCAGTTCCCTCATCAGGGCAGGTAGTGCCTGGCGGGACATGAACCGACGCCAGCCTTGCCCAGCCCGCCTTAGGTCCTGCTTTGCACCTCCTGCCTTGCCCCCTTCCTTCCCATGTGAGCCCTGTCCGGCCATTGTACTTCATTGGCACTACTATTCTCCAGACTGAGTGTCCCAATCCTTCCCAGCTCCTCAGATTTTCCAAAGACCACCAGCTGGTTGTACCCAGGAATGCACACCTAGCACTTTATTTCGCTGCACGGTCTTTTGAAGGGAAACATGGACTCTGAAACCAGGCTTCCCATTACAGCCTTATCCTTTAGCAGCTTCGTGATTCCAGAAAGTGAGCGTCTCTGCGTGTCAGTTTCATCTAAAACATGAGCACTGAGTACAACAGACATCACGTACTCAGCATGAGAAGAGACTCAATGCTAGTTACATCCTTGCCCTACTGAAGCTTAATTCCCTTTCCTCTTTTCAGAGACCAGACGATTTAAGCATTCCATTGTCAAGTTGCCCCCCATTGTTTATTTTGTTAAATGTTTTTGAAAGACCAAACTCACCTTAGAATCTCTGCAATTAGAAACTCAAGTGAATCTTTTTAAGCTCCTCAAGTCTGAGAAAGTAAAAGTTCCCAATGTTACACGCGAATGAACAGATGGGGAAAGAAATCTTGAGTCTGATTACCGCTTGTACTAACATTTGTGATAAGGGTGTCCAATGACATGTGAAAGTTTTAAATCTCAGCATCAAAGAGAAAGAGATAGTATGGTAGGGTTTTTTAGGTTCTGTGGCCAACCCTGGAAAGGCCATATGTTTCCAAAAGTGCAACTCGTTTCCTAATTTTTCCAGAGTACTAACGCTGATGTATGGAACTGGCTGTTTTCCGCAGTCTCACAGCCAGATACGCAACACAATGTCCACATTCAAGCTGGGAACAGAACCCAGAACCTGCTGGAAGCTGGGCTTGTCCTGCTCCTGGGGAACTCTGGATCTGGTTTCGTGTTAGCCTGGCTTCCTGTTGCTTTGTTTCTGGTTTTATACCTTTCCCTCAATTAGTTACAAAAACTCAGACCTAGATGGAGACTAAGCCCTGATATGGTTGGAGTTGCTATGCCTTTCTGCTTCTTGGGCAGTTTAGGTTTTGTTTCCCCCATTTTCTGACAAGGTGTGAGTAGCGCTGGGGCTCAGGGGTAGTTGGATTTTTAATGATCCATCTTGCAACAAGTCCCCTGTGAGAACGAGGATATGAAATGTTTTGGTAACTCTTCATCCACAGAAAGGGACCCAACAAGGTGCTCAATGAGTACGCTGAGCTAAGAAACGGGGCTGTGAAGCAGGCAGATGGAAATTTCTGGCATTTGTGAACCAGACTTCCTAACATATTGTTACTATTACTTGGAAACTTGACAGCCTTTCTCTAATGGTCATAAAACTATTATTAACTCTCTTTCAAGTAGCTTAAAACAATTATCTTTCATGGTTGTGCGGGTTGCCTGGCTCCAGCAAGGCAGTTCTCGCCGGGGTCTCTTGTGGTTGCAGCAAGATGCCGGGGGGGGGGGGGCTGCTGCATATACAGGTTGGCTGCTTTCCATGCCTGGGCGTCTGGGGGGGTGGCAGGGCTTGTCTACCCATCTGACTGTATTAATGGGTCTGATTCTGCCACTCTCACTGCCCTCTTCATGTCCCATTGCAGCAAGCTTATTCCCCCTAGAAGACTAGTGAGGGCCTTCCTTGCCCTGCATGCAGGGACTGATGCAGGAAGGACGAGGGCTGAAGGTGCACGGGGTCCTTGTGATTCAACTCCTTGGATTCCACGCATGGCCAGAGGGTCGCTATTTGGCACCCCTGGGTTCCACAAAGTCAAGCAGGATTCTCTACCATAGGGCTTCTTTTAAAGTATGAATGTGCACTGTGACTCTCTAAGAGGGAAACGTAAACGGTAATAACCACTAAACACACTGCTGAATGGCAACTCCCAATTTCTAGAATAGTGAAGCACATGCTAACAAATTCGTATCACTCACAAGTAGCACTGTGCTAGATGCCCAGGATACAGCAGCAGAAAGCCCACCCCTATTCTCTGAGAGCTCACACAGGGCATCTTAAGAAAGAGAAGACAGCTGTGTCCGCCTCCATTAGGTGGGGCACAGGACTGGGCCTGCTGGGACTAGATTCGGGTGATACTTCAGGGAACAGACCACCCCCCAGTGAGGTGTGCGTAGCAACTTCATGGCTCAAGCTTGTTCTCGTTTCCCTTACTCCCTATCTGGCAATAGCTGACTTGGAAATTTTCCGGGACCCATGCTCTAGTATCACCCCTGCCATTTATTCTTTCTTACACCTCACTATCTAATTGGGATGAGCGACAGTAATTGTTTAAAATCTATAGAGTGATTCTAGGCATGGAGTCTTCCACAGAAAGTACCAATTAAAAGAACGCCAGAAAGCATTTTGATCTTTTATGTATCATTTAAGATTTGTGTGCCAATATGAAGTTTGGAATTCTCCTGTTGCTGAGACGTCCACAATCGGAAGATTTTTAAAGTGCACTGTAGGTTTGGAATGTAGTCCATAAATAAAAGCAGGGCCTAGTCTGCTCTTAGGTACTTACTTGTGGGCAGGTATTGTCTCTGGGAGCTGACTTGCCGCAGAGTAGAAGCCGACGAAAACTCTAGGTAAGGCAGGGATTACTATCAGTTCTTGTCAGTTTATACACATCTTGCACTCTTTGCTCTCAACTGTGTCTTCTTTAGAAAGATGAGGGGGCATCCTGAGGACTTTTTCTTTAAATATATATATATATATATATATATATATGCCCATCTTTAGCATTCTTTACAGTGGAAAAGGATTCAGAGGAAGCAAAGATCCAGGCAGAGGAACTGTGCTTCTACATTCTACAGTCTAAGTCTTAAAACATATTTTACATAAAATGTGGTCAGTCCTTTCGTTTTCAGATTGAGGCATATTTGGAATTGCCTTGTTAGCTGTGGGCATGACCCTGTCTGCACAGCTTGCTCTGTAAACAGCTGCCACCCAGGAGCTGACTGCCATCCAGATGCGGTTTTCCCCAGCCTGACAGACAGTATGACTCCATCTAATATGTGGTCGTCTTCTCTCCTCCACAGAACGTGAATGGCATAAAGTACCACGCTAAGAATGGTCACAGAACACAGATTCGTGTGCGCAAGCCATTCAAATGTCGTTGTGGTAAGAGTTACAAGACAGCTCAGGGCCTGCGGCACCACACAATCAATTTCCATCCCCCGGTGTCAGCTGAGATCATCAGGAAGATGCAGCAATAACATGCTGGTCATAACTGTGCCAAGAAATCCTCACCAGCAGTTGCTGATTTTGAAAACAGCCACCTTTTTTCAGGGGAAGCATTCAGCAACCCTTTAAGGAATTAAATGCATGCTTTAAATTTTTTCTGTAATTTTGGAATGATGTATCTTTGTAGAGTTAATGATTTTGTACATTTGCACATGTGATCATCATACCCATTTCCATTACTTTGATATAAGGTGCTAAACAAAAAAGCTCTAGGTTCTTCAGCACATTTCCCCCAAAACAAAATATGACTGAGGGCATGTTGCATATTATTTAGTTGTATTGCAGTGATAGCAACTGGGGGACGAGGGGCTGGCACTGAGGTTTTCTTTTCCCCAAGATTGTAATGTGATTGAAGTTGTTTTTCAACACATCAACTCTCTATGTTCAAAACCAAAATAATACCTTCATTATCAAACTGGTTACCATGCCTTACATAATGGAGTTAGTATTTGTGAGTAGAAAGACTTTAGGTAATGGAAATATAAATTAAGAATGTTTAACATAATATGCTAAAATATTTTCATATTTAAATAACATACATAAAAGGTGTGCTTTCTGTGTTTTATATTATCTTGCAAGTCCTTTTGCCCTTTAAAAAGCTGAAAATCTTGCCATCTGACTTACCAATTATTTTAGTGTTATCAATGGCATTTTTGTACAAAATAGTCTCTTCAGTTCACTCTTCAACAAGCATCCCCTTGAGTGCCTGCTGGGTGCAAGGGGATCGATTTATGCCTATTAATAGTTGCAGACCAAGATAACAGTTTAGTGAACTAGTTATCCTTGAAACCTGTTAGGAAACTCTTTGAAATACTTACGTACAAATTTTTGTGTGAAATTTAGTTCTATCTTCATCTTTAGGTGAAGTTTTAAAGCACTTTGTAGTTCTCTATTGCCAACAGATTTAATGTTTTATGTGTTGCCAATTCTTACAACCACTGCCCTAACAAACCTGTGGGTTGCAAATAAGAATTAAAATTCCACACACGGTTCAAAGAAACATTTTTGTTAAAGCCCCTATTGCCTCTTCTTCATGCTCATTGTGTTTTTAGTTTTTTTTAAAGGCCCTTTTCCTATCACATTGTAGATGTCTGTATTCCCATTATAAATGTCTGTTTAGCTTTATAAAACAATTTGCTGAAATATGAAATTGAGCCTTATTGACAATTAAGTGCTTTCTTGCAGCAGGTGGTCAAAGGAGAAATGACTAATATGTGACCCCTTAGAATAACCTACGTCTGGACCATTCCTGAAGTCTTTCTCACCAACAATACCATCATGCCTTGAGTGTTCTTTTCTCCCAAGTGCTATTCCTTAAACGTGAGTGTTTACCAGTTGCCTAATTATGCAATAAAAATTGCTCTGAGATTGCCAACTGCTCACAAAATTGGTGAAAAGCAAACTCACACTGCTTGTAACTTTCTTCCCATGTCCCCATTTGATGAAAGTCTCACAGCTGGAAAGCAGGTGTCCCTCCTTGCTTTTTTCAGACACTTGGAAAGGATGACAATTCTGTTAGCCAGATGGGTAAGCTTCTATATTCTTCAGTTGTGAACCCCTTGTGATGAGGGGTTTTTAAGTATTTATAAAGACACTGCCCTCTGAAAATTTCCTCGGCTCTCTGAAGCGTGGTCTTGGTCCTGAATGTACAGTGTTTCCGCGTATGTTTAAAAGGGTGCTCCAGACATGAGCAGCCGTTGGTGCATAGGCGGCCCTACTTGGCTACTTCGTATCTACCTATAATTGACCAAGGTGTTTTCAGGCCAGCAATTATTTAGCTTCGCTCCTTCTAGTGCAAGAAACTGCAGGCTGGATTAGTAGTTCAACAGCTAAACAGTCATAAAATGTCATTGTGCATGTTAACATTTCTTTCAACTAGAAAACAAATTCCGATTTCTATTTGCTTATTCATTGTGACAGTATTACTAAACCGGTAAGGATGGGAATATTTTGTTATACCGTGTATAGTGAATGTATTGTACTGTGTCTGTGAAAACTGTGCTTTAAATTATATTTTCATATGTTTTGTTGGGGACAGAGCATTAAGTTTGAAAGCAACAGAGGTTTTAGAACTGAAGGCAATTTAAATGAATCAAAATTCCTGTCAAGAAAAGCTGCTTATAAATGTAAATTAAATCACATTTAAAATAAACTGTCTCTGACCCAAAATAAGGACGGCTCTTTATTGTCATTAGCATCCGTTATGAAAAGCCAGTATCAAGTTTACCACAGGGACTAGCGCCTTGGTCTACCTTGGGCTCCTCCCCGCATTTTTTACAGAATTCAGCTCACACATGAAAACTGTATTTAATTTTTTGCTTAGATTAGAATGCATTGCTTTTTAATCCTTAATAGTTTTTGCCTAACAACAAACAGGGCATCAAAATATGGGAGGCCAAAAGTGATAGAAATGTGAGGAGAAATAAACCCACTCCTTTGCTTGGAGCTGTTAGCACCCCCTTAGCAGTCACGGACAGACCCAGCAGTTAGAGGGTCAGTAAGGACTTCGTGAACTCAATGAACTAACCTGCATCCAACAACCGCAGAAGACACAATGTTTGAGCTCACGCAGAGCATCCACTTCCTGAGAATAGAAATCATACAGACCATGTTCTCAGACCACAGTGGGATTAAACCTATTTTTGAAATCATTACAAAAAGATACCTGAAAAACACCAAAACACTTAAGATAAAAGAAAAATAATAATTATAGCGTGGGGCCAAAAACTATTTAGACTAGTAAGATGAACAATCATCTCACCAGTAGTAGTAGACTACACTATTCGAAGGTTTTAAAAAGTGAACACGGTCTGGAATCAATGCAAAAAAATGCTCCTATCACTCAACATGTTTTACTTGAATACATTCTGCTTAGCAGGAAAGTAAAACATGGCATCTTCAATACTGCTGCCCCAGGTATGCCACGTCCTAACATCTGGCATCTGACGACAGCCTGACACTGTTTTTCCCTTGACTCAAAAATCTTTTTAAAGGATTCCAACGATATACAAGTTGTGTGCCCAGAAAAAAATACAAGCAACATGATGTGTAATGCAGTTCATATACAGCACCCAAAATGCCACCATGCCGAGTATAAGCTTAACATCTTAAATAGCTCGTTTGCTTATTAGGACAACATCAAATATTTTCATAACTACAAAAGCAGCAGAACCAAAAAGTCAGAACTTTAAATTCTTAACATTCGTGTTATAAAACAGAAAGGAATACAATACAGTTCAAAACTTAAAGACACAAATGGGGGAAAAAGACGTTCAAGATGCTAGAGTTAAGGAAAAACTATTGCAAATAAATTTGACAATGAAATTACCACCAAAAATGTGTGTCCTCTTTAATGTTAATGAGAATACTATACACAGCAGAGACATAACTTAAAATACATTGCTTTGATTTGGGTTTATGTATTACATTTTTAATCACCTAAGAATTTTATTTCAGTTATATTCTCATCAGGAAAATGTGAAAAAGATATATTTTCTGTGATTTTTATGCCACAAACACCATTATTTAGTACATCATTTAATATGAAACGATTGTACTTACATATCTTGTTCCATTTTCCTATTAGAAATACAACTTTAAGATGGCTTAAATATAGTAATTCAGGTTATTCTACAATTTTTTAGCAATGAATTAGCAATATGACTTCCATTAATTCCCAAACATTTCAAATGTGAAAAGGGTATTTGCTCTACTGCAAGCATGTGATCTCATTCTACACACACCTCCATTTCTAAAGAGGGTTAAAAACCATCATCTCATGGGCTAAATTATGCAAGTTTCTGTATTCAAAGAATTACTTTGCAAGACTCTCATGATAAATTTTTTTTATTACATAATATTTAGTAGTCATGCTCAATCAACAAGGTCAACAGAAACTTGAGGATAGTCTAAAAAGCACATTATACATACATGTTTGCAGTGCAGTAACATGAAAGTAATCCTTGTTTCCTTTAGTCATATAATTTTGCAAACTAGGGAATAAATAAAGATACAAACAGACAAGAACTTCTTTTCTTAAGCAGGTAAGATTGAAAGAGGTTAAAATTATATTTATTGATAAGCCAAAGGCTGACCCTGACCCTAGTAACACCAAACTCAAAGTAGCTCTTGGTCAGAAAAGTGCAGTCGCAGGCGCAGGAAAGTGATTACCTGTGGCCTCCTCAGTGGTCTGAGATGATTTTGTTTAACTCCTCAACTGTGTTATTAACTCATAGAAAAAGGTAACTACTCAAAATTTAAAACATTCTGGTCAAAATGGGTGTGCACATGCCTTTCAAAACCCCGCTGGTCGTAGTCGGGCGGGAACTGCTCGCTGCACACTGGGCACACCTTCCAGTGACTTTCAACGTGCTCTTCAAATTTGATCTGATCATAGTTGGGAGGGAACATTAATTCACAGAGGGGGCACTTCTTGTGAACATCAAAGCTTGAAGAAATAGGAAAATGAAACCATTACATATTTCTAATAAACTTCTAACAACAGATTTCTTCAAGATGTGACAAAGTTACACTTAATCTAGTTAAACTGATTCACACTAAACAACTTACCTCGAAAGCCTTCAGTTACTCAAGAAACCTTTTTCTGCTTCTAAATGCTTGCTATTGACAATTGTATAAACCATTTACAAAAGTTTCTAAACTGAGTTTTACAATTAGACTGGCAAAGAAAAATCTCTTCTTCACGAAAATCCCCAAAATACAATCACATTATGTGAAATGAGGCTTAGTGACAAGTCTTCACTTTTTAACTAACAGAAAATGGCTTCTGAAAACCTACAAAAATTCATACAACTTCTAATTCCCAAGTGCTTGTTTGGTTTAACAACAGAGTGTTTGTAGCACTGCAAGCAAAGGGCACCATGCAGTAGTCACTGGAGAGCAGGTTAAGCTAAAGCACTGCTGGGCCCCAGGCCAAGAGTTTTGGATCAGAAGGTACAAGGTAGGGCCCTGATCATACCCATTTCTAACAAGTTTCCAAGGAACAAACTTTGAGAATCACTGGTCTGTCTAATCCAAATTCTACACAAGAAAGAGAAAAATTACCTGGAATCAAAGCAAAAGCCTGCTCCGTGTACACGCTTACTTGCAGGATCTGGAGAAGTGGACACATTCTCATCTTCCTGACAAAAAATAATTTTGCAACTTTTGAGAAAAGTGAGACCAAACATAAGTTCCTTAATTCAATCAAGTATAGTATAAAGAAAGATTACACTTTTAAAATGTTTACTTCTATTATTTAATTATATCACAAAGAAAATATTTTACATAGTATTTCGCTATGGATTTTGCCTTCTTGAAATAAAAAGCAGCATGTGTGAATGAAGTAGCAATCAGACTTTTCTGAACCGACATGCAGGTAACTTTATTCCATAGAAATTTTAACACTACATTATCTTCCCTATTATTTTGATGTAATAACTATTAATTTGCAAGACAACCTTTGACAACATATGATTCATAAATAAATGAAAACTGGTTGATATATGAGTTTGCATGTATATGGACTCAGGCACCCGCGCACAGTAAAATACAACTGGAAAACCATGTTAAAACAGCAATGCACCAAACTACAGGCCTCAAAGCCCTGTTGTGATAGTTATTTGATTAAGATTTTCAATGAAGACGCCGAAAAATGTGTAAATCCGAGTGAATCTGAAAGAAAACACTGGTGCGAGTTTCCATGCCTACATCCTGTGGTCACTTTTTAGAGAGCTGTACATGGTGCATCAACAGCCAGACTCACTTTACGTCAAACAAAAGCAGCCACATCACGGCCAGTGCCCATCTGCTGTCTTCCCCGGAGCAGCTCTGTTAGCTGCTCTCCTTCCCGTCATGAACTAACAGCACATAACCAGGCAGAAGAGGCACTAATGAAAGTCCTTATTTTGTGGGGAGGTCATGCTTATCCCAGAGCTGCTGTTAAGAGCTTGGCTAAGGAGTCAAGCCTGTCCCAAGTGTATGTGATAGGAAATTCAATGTGAACCAACAAGACAAACTGACTTGCGGGGGGGGGGGGGTACTTGACTGTTTTCTGATGATTATCCCCTCCTGAATGGTCTAAGGGGTGAGAGGCTTTTTCCCCCAGTTCATCAAAGGATGAACTTTTGTTTGCATTTATGATTCCCTTAGGATATAACTGGGCAAAGAAAAACAGGACAGATAATGAGGAATTGGGGAAAATAAGACAAGTACTTTATATACTACAAAAATTAAGTCTTCAAGTACCTAGAATCCAGAGCTTTGAAATCTGTAGGTATGAAGAAGGAGAATGATATAGTCGAATAGGCTAAACTTAACATGCAGGACAGTAACGATATCTGAAACACTGAATCTGCTTAAACAACGACATATCAAAAACAAAATCTCATTTTTCTTTGAAGTAAAAAAAATTTGAAATTTTGAAATGCTGTTTAATAATGGGAAAAGATAAAAAGGAAAGGTCTTGATATTCTACTTTTCAAAATTCTTGGTGATATTTATAATAAAATGTAACTTTCTAAGGGCCAAAAATCTTACAACCTCCTGTCCCTGTTTTATAACAGCTAATAGCTTACGCCAATTTACTGCTTCCATGAATCAGCTAAGAGAGTTTGCCGCTAGCTAAGTCAGACTAACCTATCAAACATGTGAACCCTGCTCGTAAAGTATCGGAGGGAGGAGAGTAATTTATACTTAGTCCTAAGTCATATAATTTGGTAACGATGACCCTATTATTCTGCCATCTAGTACCTAATAAAACAGAGAGGGACTCAAGAGTAGAATTCTAGATGTTATGAAATATAACATGTTCCTGTGAAATAAGAAATCACCCACTCAGAGAATATTTCAAAACCAGAAAGTATGTGGTCAGTTCTATGAACAGCCAATTCATGTAATAAAGTCTGTCGTGATCTTAATATGCAAAATGGCTTGTCAATTATCACTCACAAATACTTTTATTCTATTTTACTCACCAATTAGTTTCCCAAACCATATGAGATTAAATACAAGTAATTAGGTGGGAAGTGAAGCTATTATGGCAGGCCCACTGCCAGCAACAAAAAATGGCTACTGGTAAAAAGAGAAAAGCAGACAAGAACTCAGAACATCCAAGAGTATTTCAGCACTGGATCACACAGTTTTACATCTTAAAAGAACATGACTCCATCTTTAATGTTAATTTTTAAATTTATAAACTTGAGCCATCACGGTTAGGCATACTTTAAGTAGGCAGAGAATCACGTATTCCACTTTAGAAAGATTTCTACCCAAAATTACTAAAATCAAGTTTTAGAACTGAAAGTTGTGAACCCAAAGGAATTCTGAACAGCAGGTTTTATAGTATCAGTACCTAGTATTTTAACTAAACTGTTAAAATAATCTTGTAAGCAAATTTTACTGGGAATACAACACTGAAATCTATTATTAACAATTCCAAATAATTAAATCTTCCTTAATTTTTAACAGCATTTTAACCTGTATCAAAGTCTAAACCACCTTACATTGTTCATCTACCTTTTTAGACCCATCAGCACAATACTATTTCTATTACAAACTGGTTTTCAAGCAAAGGAAATAAGCTATTGTAAACTGCTCGATTTGAAATTCAAAAACTTTTCATTAGATGTCCAACTCAAAATCTAGTCTATAAAAAAATGTGCTGTTTTCTTATGAAGTATATAACCAGCCTGAATATTTGAAATAGAATTAAAATAGGTTAATGTCTTAGACAGTAAAACAGGGTTAATCATACTGAATTCGAAATACCATGAATGTAAAAATACAATTCCCATATGTGATATATGTAGCAATTCCAATTCTGTCCATATATCCAAAAGAACTGAAAGCAGGAACCAGAATGGATCTATTTGTACACCTATGGTAACAGCATAATACCCAAAAGGTGGAAACCCAAATGACTATCAATGAAAAAAATGGATAAACACAATGTACATACATAAAATGGAATATTATTTAGCCTGGACGAGGAAATTCTGACACCTGTTAAAACATGGCTGAATTTTAAGAACAGTATGCTAAGTGAAACAAGCCAGTCACAAAAGGACAAATACTATGATTCCCCTTAAATGAGGGCCCTAGAGTAGTCAGATTCATAGAGACAAAGTAGAACAGGGAAAGGGAATGGGGAGAGTAGTTCTTCAATGAGTATAGAGTTTTTGTTTTACAAAATGAAGAGGCCTGTTACATGACAATGAACGTACTTAACGCTATAGAACTATACACTTAAAAAAACGATTAAGATGGGAAATTTTATGTTATGTGTACTCTACCACAACAAAAATGCAATCATGATCAAACCAGCAACATGCTCAGGAGCTAATGTCTGAGCTACGCCATCTGAATCATTAGGCTCCAGACAATGGGACTATATGTCATCAGCATTTCCCAAACTGTGCTGTGAAGAACCTTTGTTAGCAATTATTAATTGAAATACTTAGCTGTCATTCAGGAGTTAGCAATGAATGTCAAGGAAGATAGGTCTACCACTTAACGAATAAAACTTTTACTAAGTTGATAACAATTACTTTAGTTCAAAAGCATTCTTTAGGTAATTAATGTGTATTTGCCAAGGCCAAAGTCAACCCATAAAAGAGAGTACCAATGACTCTGGGTAACTTTATATAAAACTCGAGAACTAGTTATGTTTATCCCTCATAACTTGGTAATATTAGTCAACATTCTGCTTTTTCTGAGATGTTGCTCTTTAAGCTCTGCCAAACATCCATTTCTAGTGATCTATCATGTCAATGAAGGAATATCATTGAACTATATGTAACTTAAAGGTATTAGAAATCAGAAATATTCTGCAAGATCTCTTTTACTTTTCAAATGTTACTTTTCCTCATATTCAAAAATTAACTCAAAATGGACCAAAGATCTAAATGTAAGAGTTACAACTATAAAAGCCTTAGAAGAAAATAAGGGACAAATCTTCCTAAACCTTGGATCAGGCAATGGTTTCTGAGATATGACAACAGAAATACAAGCGAAAAAAAGAATAAATTTGACTTCACCAAAATGAAAAGCTTTTCTGTTGCAAAAGGTATCACCAAACAAGTGAGAAGACAGCCCACAATGGGAGAAAGTATTTGCAAGTCATATACCATGCTCACCCCTTTTCCGCAGTTTCAGTTATACACAGTCAACCAGTCTGAAAATATTAAATGAAACATTCCAGAAATAAACCATTCGTAAGTTTTAAATTGCATGCCGTTCTGCATAGCGGGATGCAATCTCATCCCACCCAGAGTCCTCCCTTTGTCCTGTGTATCCAGGCTGTATACACTACCTGCCCACTAGTCACTTAGTAGCAGTCTTGATTATTAGATCGACTGTGCTTATGTTCAGGTAACCTTTACTTAATGCCACATTCACATAACTTTTATTACAGTGTATTGTTACAACTGTTCTATTTATTAGTTATCTTACTGTGCCTAATTTATTAACTAAACTTTATCACTGGTGTGTGTGTAGGAAAAGTCATGGTATGCATGGGGCTCAAGACTATCCAAAGGTTCAGGCATCCACTGGGGGTCTTGGAACATATCCGCCTTGAATAAAGGGTGGACTACTGTATCTGATAGGGGACAAATAATCCAACTTTAAAACGGCCAAATGATTTGAACAGACATTTTTCCAAACATAATATACAAACGGCCAACTAGCTCATTCAAGATGCTCAACACCACTAGCCATCAGAGAAAGGCAAATCGAAACCACAATGACATAGCACTTCACACCCACTAGGAGGGCTATAGTCAAAACAACAGGCAAGAGTGGGCAAGGACGTAGGGAGACTGGAACCCTCACACATGGCTGGTAGTTAAGTAAAATTGTGCATCCACTGTGGAAAGCAGACAGTTCAAAAGGTTAAACATAGAGTTACCATATGACCCGGCAATTTAACTCCTAGGTATATTATCCATAAGAACTGGAAAAGGTATTCAAACAAAAACTTGTACACAAGTTCACGCAGCTGAACTATTCACAATAACCGAAAGGTAGAAAACAACCCAATGTCAACCAACAGATGACTGGATAAACAAAATGTGGTATGTTCATATAATATTCTTCAACATTCAAAAGGAATGAAGTACTCTTCATTTTAAACGTCTATACGGGCTAAAACATGGATGACTCTTGAAAGCATCATGTGCTAAATGAAAGAAGCCAGTCACAAAAGACCACGTATTACATGATTTCATTCATGAATGTCCAGAATAAGCAAATATATAGAGACAGACAGTATTACTAAAAGTTCCCTGGGGCTGGGGGAATAAAGGAGGGGAAAGTGGCTGCTAAAGGGTACAGGGGTTTCTTTTTGTGGTGAGGAAAATGTTCTAAAATTGATAGTTGTACAACTCTGTGAATATACTAAAAAACCAATGAACTGTATACTTTAAATGGTGACTTGTAAGGTATGTGAATTGTATCTCAATAAAGCTGTTAACAAAACTTACTTTTCTAAGATGACCTGAACATAAGTCGTTTATTAGGCACAAAACAGAAATAATTAAATGCGTGTCTTTAAAATAATTAAATCATAAATATTTAAACAGTCCCTGTTGTATGAAAGGCATTATATTATATGGTATAGAAAAGGCAAAATGCAGCATTAAGAAATACCAACCAGAGATACAGTTATCAGCTGGAAACACGTATTTTAAAACAGAACAATAAAGAATTTATTCCTGTAATCCTTTTGATGAAGTCCAATTTGTCCATGTTTTCCCTTTGTTGCATGTGCTTTTGCTGTCATATCTAACAATCTATTGCCTAATCCAATGTCACAAAGACTTAACCCTGTGCTTTCTTTTGAATTTTATACTTTAGCTCTTTACTAAGATTAAACTTGAGTTAAATTTTGTAGATGGTATGAGGTAGGGGTCCAATTTCTTTCTTTTGCATATATATGTCCAACTGTCTCAACACTAGTTGTTCACAAGACGATTCTTCCCCAGTGAGATGTCTTGGCATTCTTGATAAAAATAAATGGACTACAATTGTATACTATTTTTGTAAACAGAAAACATATTAGTTATATTTAAAATAAAATTTTCAAATAAAACATTAAAAATGTCAAAATTTAAGAATGGCAAAAACTCAATGCACCATGAATGAAGCAGGCCTTGATTCTTTCAAGTAGTAATTCTCAACAATTTTGGGGTCACAGACTCTTTGAGAATCACAGATCCTTCTGAGAGAATAACAGCTAAAAACTCATCAGAAAAAAAATGTGTATCAGCCAAAAAACTTCATTTTGGGGATTCATAGCGAACAATTCATGTAGAAAGCTGCAAACAAACTACACACTAATAGTATGTGTGAGCCTTAGTTTTTCAGAGATAGAAGGGAAAGGAGTAAAGCTAGTCCTGGTGGAAGGGAAACACTGAACAAGGCATAGAAACAACTGGAAAGTAGAACATGTGTTAGAGAGAAAGTAATCCAGCCGTGAATGATGGGCTCAGGAAGTTTAGACCAGTGTACCTCAAGCTTTATTCAGTACGTGATCGCTTAAGTATTTTGTTAAATGCAGTGCGATTCTCAGTGGAGGCGTAGATTTTGCATTTCTAACAAGCTCCCAGGAGATACCGGTATGTTGGTCCACAAGCCGTATTTTTGAGTAGCAAGGGTTTTTAGACCCATGGTTCCAAAAACGGTGCAGGAGGCTAAAGTAACCACAGCAAATTCACAGGGGTATTTTGTGATATTTTTTATTTTCTAGGTTAATTAAATATGCAGGAACATCCCACCTTTTGTCAGATAACCCGTGAACTAGTTCAAGACAGCTCACAGTTTCTACATAAGATAGCAGCACTACCTTTCTTTTGATGGCATTTCTGAGAAGCTGGGTTTTTAGCAGTCCTTGCTGAAATATAAACCATATGCTTTGTAAAAATCAATGTGAGACAGGAAATGAAGGTAGCTTGTCCAATCTGATCCCAGGGTTTGAGAAGTTGTATAATGGTCAACAATACTCATCCCATTAATAACTAAGGTTATTTAAAAATGAAATAAATATATGAATTTTTCTTTCAACGCATGTGCATTATTTTTTTCAAATGCTAACTACATTTGTTAGCTAATTGCAAGTATTTCTTTTGGCCTATGGGGTGCTATAAAAAAAATTTACTGAAATGTGAAAGGCACCATAAACTGAGAAAGTTTGGGAACCTCTGCTTTAACCCATTTGATAAGTTCACAGGCAGTTCAAAACCACAGCTTCTACAGCCAAACTGCTGAGGTTCAAATCCTGACTGTACCCTTACCAGCTGTGTGATGTGAAGCAAGCCAGTTAAACTGTCTCTCAGTAGAGATGATAATAGTTCCTACCTCATAGGATTGCTCTGGAGAACAAATGAGTTAATATATTTAAAGAGCTAAGCATTAGCAGGCAAATAGAGCTATAGAAGTGTTTGTTGCCATCACCATCATCATCATTATGTTACAGTTATTGCTATTGCAATTTGGTAAGAGGGAGTCATAAAAGGCTTTTGATCTGAGAGTTGACCAGTTTCTGGTGCAGAAGGGAAGAGATATGGCAGGTGTGTAACTGGAACAGGCTGCGAGAGTGGCCGCCTCAACCCTGACTCTCAGGTGCTGGGGCGGGTGGCTGTTAATCACTCCCAGGACAGAGACCAGAGAAAAAGGACAGGTCAACTCAAATCTACTTTCTATATCCCAACTAAAATTACTAAAATACTTCATTTGCAAGTGATTTCTTCTTGTTGTGATGACAAGAATTTTTTTTAAAAAAACACGCTCTGAATGTACATAAAAACGTGTTTCTAACGTGAAAAATCTTCTGATTGCAAAATACAATTACCCAAGGTGTGCCTATTAAGAGCCCTTCTATCTCATTACCAAATCTACGCATGTCAGCAAATGAGCACAAGACTCTAACACTGCTTCTCATGGGTTTGCAGAAGGGCAAAGCACACAGATCAGAAAGAACATTCTGCTAATTAAACTGAAGCAGATGACTACGGAAGAAAAGGACTTGTCACATGTAACATCTGTGCCAAGAATGATCAGATTAAATATGCAAAATGTGAGGTAAAGGTGTGAAAAAGCAGTAAACTGATACTCTAGACCTTAAATAGGCTACAAAAGTTCTGACAGCTTTCCTAATTATTCCCAGTAATGGACATAGAAGGCCAAAAGGCAGGAGAGAATAACACATTTTTCTCCATTATGAGTGTTGAGCACTAAGGCTAAAACCATGCCTGTCTGAACACTGATCAGTTTCTGCAAAGGTTAATAGCAATTAAATGCAGCAAACTAGATTAAATGAGAAACAGGTCATGATACCACTGTACTCGCAAAGAGCACGATAAAGCATTTCTTTTAAATTCCTCTTAATGCACAGGAAATCCAAAAAGAGCTATGAGCAAAAGAAACTATTAAATGGTGAAGAAATCTCTTAAATCAAATGAAAATAATGACATGCTACACAAACTAATTCAATTATGATGAGTATTGTGTTGCTGAGAGATTAAATACTAACAATGTCTAAAAGAGTACTTCTCTGAAAACGAATTATATATATATATATATATATATATATATATATACACACACACACACACACACACACTTCCCTCTTTTTCCAACTAAATAAAGGGTCCATCTTAAAATTTAAAGTGGGACATAACTGCTAAAATGAAAAGATGCGCACTGAAGCACAGATATACGGCCATGAACAATTTGCTTCTTCAGGCCAAGCATATCTACATCAAAATAATACAGTAAATTACTTAGTTAAGTGATAATTAAGATTAAACCATCTGGGACTACAATTGTTATATATTGTATATTTGAAAGTTGCTGAGAGTAGACCTTATAAGTTCTCATAACAAGGGGGAAAAATTGTAACTAAAATGGGTATTAACTAGACTTATGGTGCACATTTCACAATACATACAAATATCAATTATGTTGTACACGTAAAACTAATATGTCAATATGTCCCATTAACATTTTTTAAAGATTAAACTGTCAACATTCTGAGTTCCTTTTCCAAAATTAGTATTTTACGTAAGTACAACATCCTAAAGTGTAAGTATGAAACATTAATGATTTATTTTTCAAATTTAAATACAAGCAGGTTTTTCCAAAAATGAAATAAGCCATCATGTATACTCAAGGCACACACACTCTTTCAACACACACATAACCATGTAACTCTCTACGTAAGAAAGAAAATAAATGGAATAGGCTCGGAAAATGGAAATTCAATTTACTTTACTATCCTCAGGGTCTTCTAAACCATCAGGCCGACTAAGGTTTCGAGCAGGCTGGCTACAGACAACATTATCTTCCAGTCCCCAAGAGGGTACTCTCACAGGTGGCCTTTGGATTTCATCTGGGTAAAAAGCACCATCTGCTCCATCTGAAAAAAAAATTTTTTACAAGGAAAGGGTGAAACCTGGTAGAAAATTAGAATCTCTGTGTATAGCTATGATGAACCATTATTATAAAGGACCATTTTCACACATCAAAAAAAATGCCTTTATTTTAAACCCAAGTGATTTTTAAAAATAAGAACTATATGTAGTAAGCAAATAGGCTAGTCATTCATGGTGTATCATTTCTGGATGAAGCCAGTTAGTGTTAAACATTAAAACTGCTTGTTATAAAATAATGTTTCTATTAGAGTTGGCTGTACCAGTGATTTTCTAATCCCACAAAGATATAAACAAAAAACTCCACATTCGGCTAATCCCAAACCAAAAATATTTTAATAACCTCTTGTTTCCTGTGTTGCATAAGGATTACCAAATTGCAGAACTAGTTGTGTATCTGGTACTGCGGGAAAAAGACCATTTTGCTCTGAGCATGTGTTGAGACATTGTGAGATCTGAGGACTCTGGGAATTCTGACCTTCCGTTTTCCCTTCTGCTTGATTTTCTAGACTCCCTTGATGTTCCTAAAATTAACAAAAACAAAGGTGAATAAGCAATCAAATATTTTATAACAAGGGCAGCATTAAACATTTAGACAAAATTTAACAATAAAATTATTTCCCTATTAGTCACCCCTTTATCCACAGTTTCACTTTCTGTGATTTCAGTGACCCATGGTCACCCGCGGTCCCAAAAAATCAAATAAAAAAAGTACAGAAATAAACAATTTGTATGTTTTAAATTGTACACGATGAAATCTCACTCCATCCTGCCCTGTCCCTCCTAGGACAGGAATCAGCCCTTTCAGTGTATCCACACTGTATGCACTGCCCATCCTTAGTCACTTAGTAGCTATCTTGGTTATCAGATCAACTACTGTGGTAAATGCAAGGCCTGTGTTCAAGTCACCCTTATTTTACTTAATAATGGCCCCAAAGTGTAAAAGTAATTTAAAGTTTACCATAGGTATGTAGGTACAGGAAAAAACTCTATATACAGAGGGTACCAAAAAAAGTCTACACATTTTGAGAAAGAAAAAAACTGTATTAAAATTGTAATACTCAATATATACGGAAAATGAAAGATGAATACAAGTCACGTTTGACTTCTGCAATTGTAAGAAGTGCTCAGAGTGGTTACCATCAGTGTCCACACACTTCTGATGATGGCGAACTACTGCTTGAGCAACGTTGACCAAAGTGTCCACTTGTATCGCTGCACACGCTGTTTCAATTTCTTCACATAGTACCATGCGTCTCAAATTTATCACGAATACTTGCAAGTGTCAGGCGTGTTGGAGGTTGTGTTGCATATTCACGCCTCCATTGCAGTCAGAATTCCACACATTCTCAAATTTCAAATACCACTTCAAAGTGGTCTTGCGCTCCTCAAATGACTACCGGGCTTCCGCCATTTTCTCTGCCTGTCCTGCCTGTCGCATGGTGACGCTAGCATTCATTTGATTAACACCATCTTTTGAGCGAATGTCACACTACACATTGCTACCGTAACTCAACTTTGAAAATACATAGGTAACATCTCTTAAAATGTTTATGCATTTTTTTGGGCACCCCTGGTATAATACAGAGTTTGATATTATCTGCAGTTTCAGGCATCCAGTGGAGTCTTGGAATGTTATAGCCTGTGGACTGGGGGAAGGCCTACTGAACATTTAAAGTATACAGTTGGAAAGGCTGGGTCTCAACTTCTCATAAATGCTTTCTACATATAAATAAATCTGAAAGCAGAATGTGCTAATGTACTAATATTTTCAAATTTATTTGTGCCAAGAAAGTATCCTTTTTATTGAACTAATTGAGAGAAAACTGAATCTCTTACAACTTAGCTATTAATAAAGGTCAAAGGCCAAAAAGCCAGCCCAGATTGCTTCCCTAGTAAATTCTATCAAACATTTAAGAAACTTGTTTTTAAAAAATAATTATAAAGGTTGGGGATAAGAAAAAAATATTAATCCTGTATAAATTCTGTCAAATACTAGAGGGGAAAAAAACAAACACTTCTCAATTTACTTCACAGGCCATTATCATCCTGATACCAAAACCAAACAATGACATCACAGGAAAACAACCAAGCTCATCCCTTGTGAATACGGACCCAAAAATTCTTAACTTACTAAGAAATCAAATCCAACAATAGTAAAAAAAATAATACATTGTGACCAAGTGGGTTTATCACGAGAAAGTAAATTGTTTAACATCCAAAAATCAATGTAATTCATCATGTTCATAGACTAACAGAACAACACATATATGATCCATTGAAATATTTTACAAAATTCAACAGTCATTCATGATTTAAAAAATAAAAATCTCTGCAAACAAGAAATAAAAAGGAACTTCCTTCACCTGGTAAGTGGCATATACAAAAACCTGCAGTGAACCTTAGTGGTTCAAAACTAAATGACTCTAGCTAAAATCAATATTGGCAAGGATGTCTGCTATCGTCACTTCTATTCAACATTGTAATAGAGATTGTAAACAGTGGAATAAATCAAGATTAAGATTAAAGCAGACATATTGGAAAGAAGTCAACTGTCTTTATATGACATGATCCTACATGTAAAAAATCCTACAGAATCTACTAAAACTAGGAGAATTAATTTAGTAAGGTTGCACTATAAGGTCAACATATAAAATCAATTGTATTTGTACATAAAAGCAACACAATTGAAAAATGAAATTTTTAAAAAATCAATTTATATTAGCATCAATAAAATTAAATACTTAGGAATAAATTTCACAAGAGATGTGCAAAGGCCTATACACTAAAACCAACAAACATTACTGAGAGAAATTAAAGAAAGCCTCAACAAATAGAGAAACATACCACATTCATAGACTGGAAAATTTAATATTTTAATGCTATTAATTCCCCCCAAATTGTTCTACAGATTCAATGCAATCCCAATCAAAATCTTACCAGGCGTCTGTATAAACTGACAAACTGATTCTAAAACATAGTACAAAATACAAAGGTCCTGAACTAGTCCATTTTTTAAAAGCAGAACAAAACTGGAGCTATCAACTAAAACTAAAACTACAGTTATCAAGAGAATATAGTACTAGTATAAGGATAAGAACATAAATGAGGGGTTGGCAAACTTTTCTCATAAAATGTGTGAGTAGGTATTTTCAGACATACGTTAGCACAGTCAAGCAACTTCATAGAGAGTTTACTTTAAGTTAACACTCCTCTCCTCTACCATCAAAGATGGTAAGACACAAAGTCTATCACAAATACATCTGCCTTTATCTGCCACCATAGACAATACCTAAATGAATGGACATGACTATGTACTAATAAAACTTTATTTACAAAAGTAGGCCATAAGACATATTTGGCTTGTAGGCCTTAGTTTGCTGACCCCCAACACAAAGCTGTTTTATTAACAGAAGAGAGTTCAAAAATATACCCATACTTTTAAATTTTCAACAAACATGCAGAAGTAATTCAATGGAGGAAAAAGATGGTCTTTTAAATACATAATGCTAAAAATCTGGATATCTGTATACAAAAAATTTTGACTACATATCATACCATGCACGAAAATTAATTTTTAAACACATCATAAATCTAAACATAAAGCTAAAACTGTGTATATCCACTGAGAGAAAAAGTAGAAAATCTTTGCAACCTTGAGTTAGGCAAGATTTTCTTAAGATAGGACACAAATAGCATGAACCATTAAGAAAAATATTGTTAAATCGGACTACGTCAAAGTTAGAAGCTTTTGCTCTTCAAAAAATATTTTTAAAAATGAAAAGAAAAGCTACAGATTGGAAGAAAATATTTCCAAAATATATGACAAAGGAATTGTATTTGGAATATGTAAAGAACTATTAAAACCAAACAAAAAAGAAACAACTCAATTAAAAAATAGGTTAAAAACCTGAACACTTCATAAAAAGAACATGTATGAGTATAAATTCTTATTTAAGAATATAAGCACCAGAAAAGATGCTCAGCATCACTAGTCATTGGGAAAATTAAAACTAAAACCACAGTGAGGTAACACCACAACCACTACAATGACTAAAATTAAAAACTAACAATACCAAGTGTTGATGAGGTTATGGAGCAATGGAATGCTCATATACGATGGTGGAAATGCAAAACGATACAGCCACAAAGACCAATTTGGCTGTTTCTTAAAAACATACACTTATCATATAAGCCAGCAATTCCACTCCTAGATATCTAACTCAAGAAAATGAAAACATGTCCACAAAAAGACTTGTCTGAGAATGTTCATAGCAGCATTATTCCTCATAGCAAAACATTAGAAATGATCTAGAAATGTCACTCGGCTGGTAAAAGGATTAATGTCCACGAACTATTGAATGGATAAATTCTGCAGCATGACTGCATTTATTGAAATGCTAGAAAAGGTAAAACTATACAGTAACAGGAAGTAAATCCGTGGTTGTCTGGGACTGGGGGTAGCTGGAGGAGTTGGCTGCAAATAAGCATGAGGAACTCTGTGCAGTAATGGAAACATAGGTTGAATGTAACGGTAGTTACAGAACTACATGTATTTGCCAAAATTCATCAAACTGCACTTAAAATGGGTGAATTTTATTACATGTAAATTGTACTTCATAAAGCTATTATGAAGCATCAACCAGAAATATTAACAAAGCCTGTAAGAGTGAAAGATTTTAACTGTAAAGTAAAATTCAGCTGGTTTTGCTGACTGTCATCCCTTTAGAGATGAGACTCCATGTTAACAAATTTTTATCTATACAAACGACCTTGAAATGAAATAAGTGACATTAAAACTGAGTAAGTCATTACCTTTGAGAGCAAAACTGGTAAACGTGAAAAATGCAAGTCAATTTAGGTTTGTGAAGAGATATGGGAATTACAATTTCCTCCTAAGCATGTGAAGAGTACAGAAGACATGTGAAGTAACATACTGCAGGACTGATAAATGAATGATATGGCCAGAGCACAAGATGTGTGTTAAAAGTAGGAGAGAAGTAGCTAAAAAGACAAGGTGAAGGCCAGATGTGCCAAATCTACACATACGTCATACAGTTTACTCAATGGGCCTAATGGTTCTTAAATATCAACATGGTCAAACGTAAGGTTAATCGAGCAAAGTATACTGGGCATGCTTGAAACTAAAAACAAGTGGGAGCGGGGGTGGGGGGTTGAGGAGGGGGCAGCATGACATGGTGAACTGGCATCAGGCGTGGATTTTCTCATCAGATCCAGTACTAACAACCCTGAGGAATTTATCTTCTCCAAGCCTCAGAGGACTACTGAAAAATGAGGGGAGTGTTTAGAACACAGCAGACCCTCAAAGGATGGTCCCTCATCTCCTGCCATGACCCAAACATGCTATTTAGTAATTCAGAATTGTGAAAGTGGCACTGTGAATAGAGAAAGTAAATTCAAAAAATATCAAGTGTGATTCAAGAAAACTGAAAAAGGGCACCAAAGCAGCAAAAATGTTAGATAAAATCCTTCTACAAAAGTTGAAGTAAATTAGAGGACTATGATTAAGTTTTTCTGTAGACAAACAACTAACTACTTAAATCGAGTCAAGGATGTCACCAAAAGATTTATGCATATATTAGTCCAGTCAAGCAACTTCACAGAGAGTTGCAACCTAATAAAGAATTTACTCTAAGTTAACATTCCTCTCCTCTACCATCAAAGATGCACTAAATCTCCGTCAAGGAGGAGGCAGGGTAAGAAAAGGACCAGTAACAAGAAGCTTTGACCTCTCCTGAGGGAACTGGAGGTGGACAGAATACAAGGACATAGGCAAGAGAGTTATGGTTGGCTTGTCTGGCGAATTGGAAGACTGAACTCTTAAGAGAAGATTCCTAAACATACATTCACAGCACCTGCCAAAGGGGCCATGTTTAGAATTCAGGAGATACCTGAACTTAGAGGGGGGAAAAAAATTTACATCTTTTCATTAACTGACATTTAGCATTTTCAATTATTAATGTAGACAAAAATAATCACAGCAATAGTTGCAGTACTTTTGAACTTTGTGACCTACAGATATATTCACTTCATGTGAGTCACTGCAGCCATCTCAAAACAGCCTTTATATTCATCACTACTTTGAAATTATGGTAATTAGATATGCTAAATCTTATTTAACATTTTAATAAAAAAAGCACACACAACTACTATCATATCACAAATTGGTTTTAATATTTTGATAACTATTTCTTATCATTTGTTTCCTTTGTGGTTACTGCATTCATTTAAAAATATTTTCTGAAAATAGACTTCACCAGACTGTCAACTACCCTTGGCACAAAAACGGTCAAGAACCCCTGCGAGACCTCCCCTACCTTAAAAGACATTCATAACATTGCAACTGATTTGCAATTCTCCTGTAATAAAAAGCCTCCACAATTTAAGAAATAGATTTTGTGAGAAGCCCTCTTTTACAGTTCCAGGGCACAAAAGTTTGCTTAGCTGGTTTGCCTTTGCTGGACAGAGCGCCTATATCTTTTTTTTCTTCAAAATGTCTCACAGTAGCGTTGGTTTTACAAATTACTGGACAAATTAAGGATGCCTCTGCCACTCCAACTGTTAAATGATAGAAATGATACACTGATCTTATCTGCCACATGCAGATGGCGTGAGAGTAAAGGAGAACAGACATTAAATATTTTGAATTACAACTCTCTGAAAAAGTTGTTCAAGATATGTAATAATCTTTATCCTTTGATAACTTCCAGACAGCCTCTAAGCTATAGCATAAAAGGTAAACAAATGATTGTCTATATGATTTTTATAAGATCAGTTCTTTAGGGTCATTATATAACCATCATGCTATTACAGCATTTCATTAAAGACATCTTCCATTATCGTGTGTGTGTGCACGCGTGTGTGTGACTCTTCCATTTTCAGATGGAAAGCAAATCATCTGGAAATATAAAATGACGAATCAAAAAAATCACTAGTCAGGTATCTGATGTTAAGGAACATTTGAAAGAGTTTTAATTCAAAATTTTTTTAATTTTAATTTTTCCTCTGGCAATAGTTAATAAAGTATTTCTCGATATTTTATCACAATTTGCCATTTTGCTTTTGCTTTACTATTTTCTTGACTCATTCCTTTTCAAATTTCTAACAAAGGGTTTGTGCAAAATATATCTGAAATAGTATGAAGACATAGAAATGACAATTCTAAATAGTGGTTTTGGAATGACACGAAAAAATACTTTAAGCTATTATGGTTCTAAATAAATTTAAATTGATACGTTTTTTTAATCCCACTTCATAATACTAAAAGTATTTTCTAAACGTATTTTTATTATTCTAGGGAGTTAGTTAATTTTTTAAAAACTATAAATGAGTTCTTTCATTCACACATAAGTTCAGTAAATATTTAATTAGAGTATCTACTATGTGGCAGGTACTGTTCTAGGCACTAGGGATTTAGGAATAACCAAACAAACAAAAATTCCTGCCACATGGAGCTTACATTCTAGAGGAGGTAGATGGGCAATAAACAAAATAAGTAAAATACATATTGTTAGATGGTGATAAACCCACTTTTTAATTTACCCACTCAACTAATGCTTCATGATCATTTGGTTCATTCCACACACTGTGCCTAGGTCTAAGTGTCAGCACTGAACAAAAAGGACTTAATCCTAACCTTATAAAAGACTGGGTTAGGGGTGAGGTAAGAGAGAAACACTGGATGAGAAGACAGACATTAAGCAAGGCCTTCAGATAGCAAACAGAAATTCTTATAAATACAATCTTTGGAAGTAATATAAAACTATAGTGTCACCAGCAGGAAAATCAAGAGTAACTCAGAAAGACAGGAGGTAGAAAGCAAACTGGCCTACTTCTGCTGCATTTCTTACAGGGCAGGGTATTAACTGATAAAACTGCTGATTCCAGTACATTTACCAAATGTTTTTATAAGCAAATGATGTAAATTACATTTGCCCCATTAATTTGTTTATTCATTCAACAAATATTTAAAATCAAATATTAGGCACTATACTAGGTCTGCAAATACAGTGGTGAATAAAATAGACACAATCCCTGTCTTCATGAACCTTACAATTAAGCAGAGGCAGATGTTAGACAAATAAGCACAGAAATACATATTAATTATAAATTATGGTTAAGTCCTATGAAATAAAAGTACAGGTCCCAGGGTATAAGTTTAATAGTGTCATCTAATTTAGCCTCGGCGGTGGAAGAAGGCCTCTCAGTAGAAAAGCATTTAATCTGGGACTTACAGGTAAGTCAAGAGTGAGAGGAATAAATATTGAGAGGGAAAAAATAGGGATTCTGGGATATACTTGAGAAAACTATCACTGGGGGGAGGAGAGAAGGGAATTACCGTGGGACAGATGAAGATGGCCATAAAGTAACAATTGCTGATGCTGGGGGAGAAGTACAATAGAGTTCATAATGTTATTCTATTTTCATATATGCTTAAACTCTGTTTTAAAAAAAATAAAAAAGTTTAACAAAATAAAGCCTTGTAGGCAAGAATATTCCTGGCAAAGGACATGAATGACGGGCTTGAGACAAGACACCAATTGGTGAGTTGTAAGGCCTGAGTGATGAGAACAATTCTCCAACTGTGGTCCCCAGACCAGCAGCACCATGAACTTGTTAGAAATGCAAAATCTCAAGCCCCACCCCAGACCTCCTAAATCAGAAGCTCTGGGAATGGGAACCAGAAACAATACAAGTGGTTTTGGTGCAAGTTCCAGTTTGAGAACTACTAAGAGAGACTCTACAGAGGACAGTGAAAAAGGAAATTGTGTCTTAAAATGGAACTAGAGAGATAAATGGAGACCAGTCATATAAAATACAGACTATGTTAAGAATTATGGCTTTTATCCTAAGTGCATGGGAGGCCCATTAAGGAGCTTAAAACAATGGAGTGATCAGCTTTACATTTTCAAAGGTTACCCTGCCTGTGGTTTGAATAGAGGCAGGGAGTGACCTTACGGAAGATGGCAGAGTAGGAAGTGTGGTCCCGAGTAAAACAGTCCCCAAGGAACTGAATCCGGACACCACCACTTGAGTGGGCTTAGGAGTAGATCTGAATCTCTAAGACGACTGAGCCCCATGACACCCTGACTGCAGTCTGGTGGACATCTAAGCCACACCTGGATTCCTAACTCACAGAAACTGGGAGGTAACAGAAGTTGTTTTAAGCCACTAAATTTGGGAATAATTTGTCACACAGCATAATAGTCACTACGTTATATTCCATGTGTGATTTCAGCCATCTATACTACAAAATGTACAAATGGTTATAATCATGCAGGACTATCTACACCTTCACTGTCATGTATGAAACTTCAAAATAATATACATAAATATATAAAATATGTAAAATATAGCTGTTATACAAATATACAATTTATGTATAAATTATATATAATTGACATATAAATTGTATTTTATATGTATTTTATAAATGTACAATATATAAAGTATCTTGATTGCCTCTCTCTAGCATTAGCTAATATCTCTAAGCACAAAATACACTTAAGAGGTTTTTTATTAAAATAGTGAAAGTAAATTCTTATTTTAAAAAGTTGTCTTAAGTATTTGGAATATATATCCAATTTCTTGTAAGATCTGCTTAGATCACTTTAACTTTACAATACACCTGATCAAAACTCATACTAAAAATAAAAAATTACATTCTTACTCTTCATTTGCGCTCCTATTGCTTTAATTATCTTTAATCCACTGTTTACTTGTTAAATGGGTATCTTTTTAACCCATTATCCATTTTGTGTTTTCATACACTAAAAGGGAAAGAGAGGGAGAAAAGAGGGGGGAAAAAAGGAGGAGAGTGGAGAGAGGAGGAAGAGAAAACGAATGCCAAGTAACATTTGAACACAATATACGGGCAGCCTAGGGGGCAAAAAAAAAAAAAAAAAAAAAGGCAAACAATCTCAAATTCTATTCTTAATAGGTTTCCTTCTCCTAGTGATATGCCTGAAGCAATTCTGAAACTATTTTATGTGGATTCTTGGATTTAACAAATGAATAAACGTATTGACATTGTTGGGCACCAGGATTTTCACTGTGGGAGAAGTATACAAATAGGAAATGAGGAAGGCAAGGAAGAACCCTGTGAAACTGGACAACAACTCATGATTTCTAAAACGTAAATGTTTCCTAGTTCTGTCCACTGAAAAGAATCTAGAAGCAATATGTGTACACCTATGAGCACCAGCAATAATGTGCACACCTAGGCCCCATATTTTGGTTCCTAAATACCATTTCTCACTAACAAAGAATCACAACTCCTTAGGGAAGTAACTGATTCTAGAGTTGGACCAGAACTTCTTATTTAAAAATAAAAACCCACTAATTCCAAAGATAAGAAAGGTACAAGATGAGCTAGACTACCTTGCAGGGATAGAAAGAAATTAAGTGCTCAAAAAACAACATCCTCTTCATACTGGGGCATGTCAGAAACCAGCTTGAATGTACTCCCCCTCACCAAATAACAGAACCAGGTGAACATCAAATTAAGAACAGTAACAAATTCTAATCTATTGACTAAAAAGAGTTCATACTGACGACGGTCAGGTAGGAAGGCAGGTAAGTAGACAGACAGACGGACACAGACACCCAAATACAAATTAAAAATACATACAAAAATATATACACACTAACGTAAAAAACAGATTTGGTCTTTGTTCCCAATTCCTGGCACAGATCTCCTAAAACTCCTTGAATTTATTGAATCATAGGCACATCTTCTGTCGTTCATAACAAGTCCTTTTAAACTTTAGACCATACTTGAATTCATGCTAACATGGAGACTACTAGTGGGCACTAAGACAGTTTCAAAGGAAGGACTGGTCACCAGAAAGACCACGCACGCACGTGATTATACAGTTGGAAATTTTAGCACTCACTCACCTCACCTCCAGGGATGAGAGAAAAGTTGGAGATTGAGTTAAATCACTTGGCCAATGAATTAATCAATCATCATGTATTGAGACCCCAGATTAAAAACTCTTACAAGGTTCGGGGAGCTTCCCATTGGTGAAAACATCAATGTACTAAGAGTTCCACATGCCCGGAGAGGGCGTGGAGGCTCTGGGACACCCCCACCCCCACCTTGCCCTATGCATCTCTTCCATTTGGCTGTTCCTGAGTTGTAACCCTTTATAACAAAACTCGATTAATAAAATGTAATCGTAAGTATAGTGTTTTCCTGAGTTCTGTGGTTCATTCTAGCAAAACACAGTGGGAGAAGGAGCTGAGCCCTTAATTTAGGTCTGCAATAACGCCACCGAGTTGATGTCAAAGAGGAACAAGGGCAAAGGAAGGTTCTTCCTTATTATAGAATGCCAAGGGAAAAACAGGGAGGAAGTGATGGATTTGAAAAGTCAGAATTTTGCAACTACCACTCTAATGTCATCCAGCCTTGAGGGTCTATCTAGCACTCTGAATGGCTCTTTTACCACGTATCATTTTGTAGTATCATCACTGGTCATTTAAATTACTAATTGGTTCAAGAAGACCTTCCAAATGTTCACACATTTCACTAAACAATTTTTTTAAATCATAGTCTTAATATTACCACCCATCTCATTAGAAAAGTCCATAAGCATTGAGAAATATCAAGCTTATGGTAGCAAATACAAGGTTCCCAAAATTCCACTTTTGCTTCAAGACTGCCTTTTATCATTGGCAACAAAAATTATCAATTGTTTTTCCTTAAAGTGAAAGGCTCGCTTCACTTTTTTTCAAGTAATGCTTGCCAAATACACCACTCTGAATAACCAAATCTTGTCTATTAGTCATTCTTTAAAATAGAAATAATGTGCCATAAAAAAACAAAGAGAAGATAGTTAAACTCACAACTCCGACAACTGTACAAATGCTTTACCTTAAGATAACCATCATACATTATTAGGGAAAAGAAGTGCTTTGGGGGTACTTCCCATTTCATCACAAAGAATAAGAAAAAGATGTGTGCCCCAAGGTCAAGCTTCAATAAAATTATTTTACTCTTTCATCATCTTAAGCTTTTCTTTTCTGTGAATGCACGGTGGGATGACTACCTACAGTAACTACAAATGCACCTGGGTGCCACTGCCTTGCCATATATAAATACGTCAGTTTTCCCACCACTGCTTTCACCAAGTGTGCAAGTATAACACAGTGGGGCGGGGGGGAAGCAAATAACACCACAGTATTATGAAGAATTTTATCTTTATAGACTCCTAAAAGGGAATGAGAACCCCCCAAAGGACCACACACCACTTTGAGAAACGCTACACTATAGAACCTTTTACATTACACAAAGGTATGCTGATTGAATGTTAGGTTATGCCATAAATCATTTAACAACTTCTAAAATGTTTCCTATTGCAAAAGAAAACCAGATAAACACATTATATGTAATTTTAAAATTTTTACTGTTTTCCTAAATTTGAACACTGTAAAATTTATTTATTGTTAAATATAAAATATGTTAACAAAGACTAAACTAAGTTTCAACATTTAAGCATTTTCTCAAATTATGAAGTAAAATATTTAACAAAAAACATTTTCCATCTAAAAGTCTTTAACAGTCTTTTCTTTATTCGACTGTTTTTTAAAAAATCACTCTCATGTGAACTGTAAAATCAGTCTCTTCATAAAGTTGTATTATCATTCAGTGTCATATGAAACATTTTTAAAGTGCATTGTTCAATACCTTCTCCCTGGAGAGGTTTTCCAAATGTGATGTCAGACCATTTATTTCTTTCTCTTTCTCTGCCAACTGAAGCTGAAGAAAGAAAGTATAATGAATTTTTTCATTATCTACTCTCTCCTTACACTTCGAAAGAGTTTATAGCGTTCTATCAAAATAATTGCTATTACCATATCCATGTTTTCCTCGGTTCTTATTCTTTAACATGTCTGAATTACTTATCATTTACTGACCAACTTCCCTCGCTCTTAAAACTTCTCCCCTAGTTTATATGAAACTACACCAACACTGTCAATCCCCCAGGCTCACAATTACAAATATGGACCATCAGTAAAATTATCTTAGCCTATAATGTGCCACCCTCTCCAGGCCCGATGGGGGAAACCTAAAGTAGTTCTTGGTGTCTTTAAAAATACTACATTTAAAAATCAGGTTATAGGTATAATTAGTTATGATTTGCAAAGTTAAATAATTTCGAACTTCCTAATCTTTAGTCACACACAAAAATATGCAAGTTACATATACATATATATCTTAATATATATAAGATTACACTTTATTCCTTAGAGGGAAAAATACCTTTCTTCTTGATTAGCTAGATAGCCTGCTAATTTTTTTCTCTAATATTCTTACAAATATCATTTAGGCTTGTTTATTGCCTAAATGGGTATTTTTAGGCAATACCCATGGTATTAGGTTACACTGGCAAAAATATACTCTGCAGTATTTCACTTAGGATCATGAGTACACACTTTGGTGATAAATTTAAAAACTCTTACATAAATTTAAAAAATTACTGATCATATATTATTACATTAGCACAAAAATTTCAAGGCCCTAAAATAATTCTACATACACTGTTTGTTTTAAAGTGAAGATAATAAAATGATCCCTTTTCATCTTAAAAACTGAGCACAATTAAAAAATATGATTTTAATAACCATCTGAATCCACAGAATTAAAGCCACAATGGCAATGCATATGGGTATCCATTTTCTCAGTTAACAGTTAATAAACTATATGCAACATAACTAAATACATAGTACATTTTTATTTATACACAAAAATACTACCCCCATTATCCATATTAAAAATGTACTTTAGATCGGTAAAAAAATTATAGGTAACACATTTTCAAAAGTACTAGGTACTATGATTCAAGTTAAATGAATACTAAACTTACTCTGTAATTGTCCTCTATTTCAGCTAGTTCTAGTTTCACATTTTCAGCAATTTTTACTTGTTCTTTCCATTTCAGCTCCATTTTTGCAAGTTCATCAGCATATTTATTGCATTTTGTTTTCTCATCCTAAATGAAATTAGTAAATTACCAAAAGATTTTAAATCCATATAGAGCTAATATCTACACAAACATAGATATATGCTGAATGTTTATTAAAACACTGCTGTTAACAGTAAAAAACTGAAATAACCAAATGTCTTTCAATGGAAGACTGACTAAATCATTTTATATCCACACAATGGAATTACCAAAACTGTCAGGACACATTCATTGAAAATAGCAAGTTGCAAAAACAGAAAATATAGTATTATCCTATTTTTGTTTTAAAAGTTATTTAACACAATTTTATATGATGGCTATGTAGTGTTGTGTAGAAAAATATAAACCAAATTATTAATAGCTCTTATCTCTGGGGATCAAAATCATGATGGTACTTTTTATAATCTTTATTCTTTATTTCTATGATGCCCTACATAAGATTTCACAGTAACCATGTATTACTTTTGCAAAGGGAGATAATAAAAATCATATATTCGTAATGCTGTTGTTTCTAGACACTGATAAAACTCTGGGATTTCCAGACCAAGACAATCTCTAGGTTGACTTCTCATACGTTGCTTGTCTCTATAACCCAGAAGGTTAAAAGGAAGAAGTTACAAATATGACGAAAAGGTAATTGCCAATGTCATTTTGAATGTTTTTGTTCAAGATGAAGTTTAAAAATATGCTTTCAGCAATTTAATAAAGTATTTTCAACAAATGATGTTGGATCAACTGAATATCCATATTATACATACCATACGTCACACTATACACAAAAATAAATTTAAAATGGCTAATACATCTACATGTGAAAACTAAGACTATAAAACTTCTAGAAGACAAGATAGGAGAAAAATCCCTGCAAGTTAAATTAGGTGTTTCTTAGAACATAAAAAGTACAAAACATAAAACAAATTGATACTCTGTACTTCATCAAAATTAAAACATTTTCTAAAAATACCATTAAGACAATGAAAAGGAAAGCCACAGACTGGAGAAAATATTCACTACACATATATGAGACAAAGGACTTATATCCAGAATAAAGAACACTTACAACCCAGTAATATGAACCCAATTTTTAAAATAACAAGAGATTTGAACTTTTGCTATAAAAAAGAATTAAGTACAATATAAGCAACAATATGTATAAGTCTCAAAATAATTACGCTGAAAGAGGACAAAAAATAAAGAGTACATACCATAGGATTCCATTTACAGAAACTGTACAAAAGGTAGGCTAATCTTAGTGGCAGAAAGCAAGCTAACAGTTTCCCAGGGATGGGGACAAAGGAGAGATGAGTTGCAAATGGGCACAAAAAAACTCTGGGGAGTAATGGAAATGTTCATTATCCTGACACTGGTAGTTTCGTGACTATATATGGCAAAACTGATCAAACTACAGACTTGAAATATGTGCAGCTTCTTGGATTTCAACTGCACTTCAACAGTTAGAAAAGAAAAGAAAAATGTACCTTGAGGAAGTTTTTAGTTTTGATGGAACATTCAATCTTCCTTTCAATAATACGGTATAATGAAAATTGTTCCAGAATTGTTTCATACTTAATGAAAAATAGTTTAGTCCCTTATAACTAACTACTTTGAACTCAGAGAAAATTGTTCTCATCAGCCCTTCCACTGGAAGAAAGACCATCTGAAGCAACATAAATGTTCAATGTTTGATTAAAAGATTACATTAATATTCTTTAGAAGGCCATAACAAAGTATTTTAAATTACTCTAGAAACCTTGAGCTAATGTATGAACTTCATTCTACAGCTCTAAATATTATCCCTCTCCTCTCCACATGCACAAACAGACACACACACAAAAATATTTAAACAAACAAAATTTACATACAGAAAACTTTTCCTCCCTTCTGCAAATCAGGTATAAATGAGAAGCATTTTCCCTATGTCCTTTGAATACTCCAGAACTGAACGCTACCAAGACAGTTGCAAAACTGAAATGTTTAAATACAGCTTAAAATAATCAAAATAAGTAACACCATAAAGACAGCAACTCATTTGGCCAAATGTTCCCTTTTTCCACTTTGCAAATGGTCACTTGAAGATGTGGTACAAGTCTGCAGTTATTACAGTAAATGTAAAAGGAGCACTTCCCTTTTATGAAGTTCAAACATTTTCCATGTATCTTTATAATAAGACAGACAATATTATCCAACATCAATTAATCATTTGCCCATTATCTAGAAAAGGACAGTAGGTGAACAAAAATAATTTTAGAATCACGATTTTACACACAGGCCTACATGAAAAAGTACACAAAACAGCCCCCTTTCATCATCTCAACAGTTAAAATGAAATACCAGTATATGGATTTGAAAAAAAAAAATCCTAGGACACCCATCAATCAAAACAATAAAGGTAAGCTAAGTCATTACATTTGATAAATCTATCTTTCACTTACAAGGTAGCTAGCTTACCTGTAAGAGTTGTTTACATTTATTGTATTTCTCTGTTTTGTCAGCAATTTCTTTGGTCATTTCACAGACTTGCCCCTTTGTTACAATGTCAAAATCTTTCTCAGCTATAACAAGGCAGAAAATAAGATTATTAAAAATTATTTTGACCCTTATATTATCTTCCTGTTCAGGCAACTTAAAGGTCAGTATAATGTGAAATATAGTAAATGGAATACTTAAGGAGAGAAACATGTATTTTAAAATATCTATTCATACACTAAATAAACAAAGGATAATGTAAACTCTAGGTGAGAATTTGTAAATGTCAGTTTGGCTGGAACCAAGTTCACATTCAGTAACAAAAGGATCATTATTTTAATTAGCTAAAAATAGTTCTAAAATGGCACAAAAATGTATATAACTGAATAGACAGGATAAGTAGGAAAGCCATACTCTTTGAGAAAACATTTAAATCATTTTTCCAGTCCTTCATTACTATTCACTAGGTCCTTATTAAGTAAAACTTCTACAACACCATCTATGTACTAAAGAGGATGTTCAGAAGCGGAAAACAGTATCCTGTTCTGTAACGGCAGAACCTAATTAAATATTTACTAAAAAGTATAAAACATCAATTGGCCCAAACATGACACAAGGAAATATACTTTCATATACTCGACTACTTTCATTATTGCCAAATTGTTAGCATAAGGTGGGAAAAAAAGGAGCACAAATGAAAATCTAGTTAATTCAAATTTCATGTTGTTCATGCATTCACTATGTCTCTCCAATCTGTTCTATAAACTAATAAACTAACATAAAAATTAAAATCCACCAAGTATAATTAATGAGGAAAATACACTATGGCTCCAAAGCAGCTGGAGAGATGAGACACACCAAACAGGAGATTTGTAAGTTATTGCCACCAACAGAACTGTACACTTAAAGTGCCAGAAATGTTTCAGAATTCCATAGATTTAGTGGAATGTTAATTAAAAAACTCAATTCTTGGCTTTTGTGCTACAGCCCAAATGCTGTACGCATTTGAGTTTACAAAACACCAGCTCATGTAACACTTGTGGCTATTCTCATGAAGATAAACACTAGTTCACACTCACATTTTGTATACTCACCACAATGTATGACTTTATCTTACTTTTAGACCCTTACTTTCCTCCCTTTGCCTCCCTTATAAAGATTTCTATAAGCTTCCTAAAATTCTTATACCTGGAATAAGGTAGTATAAATAAGCATAAATACTTTTTTATGGCAGGACACTGCACAAAAAGTCGAACAGATATTTACCTGCAGACAGTGGTGGCTTTACATCTGCAGCAGAGGCAGTAGTAGCTGGGTCTGTGTTTATTGAGGCATCATTCACTTTCTGCTGATTCCCAGTTTTCTTTGGGAAGACGTTATTGTTATTGGCCTATTAAAAATGTTAACAATAAATGGTTAAATGATTTATATTTCCTTCCTTCAGTAATTGTGTAAATAATACCAAGAAATCCTGAAAACTCCACAAAGCTGCTATTGTCCTAAAAGCCAACAAAGACTAAAGTCACACACATCACCTTACAGTACAAAAGAGAAAAACATTACGCTTTTCCTTGTGAAATCAGCAAAATACCAGCAAAACAAGCCATTCACGGAAATCTCACTGGTTTTCTACTACAGTCATAGTAACTTAAAGGACCAAAACCAAGATCCACACATGTGGGTCATATTTCCAGCATGTTTTTTCACAAAAGCTTTCCTACTTTATCTCATGCATTTCTTGCTTCTTTCGTCTCCTTTCAGATTTCAAAAAAGAAGACGGGGAAAGTATCATCTGTATCATACAATATAGTACAAATAAACTTCACTGTGGTATCATTTTCAACTTTAGATTTTATTTTATTATTTATTTTTAATTTTTATTTTTTTTAATGGGGAACAGTGTTTTCTCCAGGGCCCATCAGCTCCAGGTCACTGTCCTTCAATTTAGTTGTGGAGGGCACAGCTCAGCTCCAAGTCCAATTGCTGTTTTCAACCTTTAGTTTCAGGGGGCATAGCCCACCATCCTATGTGGGAATCGAACCAGCAACCTGGTCGTTAAAAGCTCGCGCTCTAAATAACTGAACCATCAGGTTGCCCTTTTCAATTTTAGATTTTAAATGTTTTTTTCATTTCCAAGACTCCACTACATAGCAAGCCTTATATTTAAGTACAATTTGGGGACCCACATTAAAACAAACATCAAAACAGAAAAGTTTCCTTGATTTTATTAAATCTGCCTATCCACTCTCAAACAGAATATCAATTAATTAACACTTTTTAACTCTTCCTAATCTAATGGATATAACAGGATGAAAGAACCAATGACAACTGAGAACCCATCTAAGACCCTGGGAATGATCAATGGTTAACCCCATTGAGGACAGGGGTCATTGTCAATGAATCTTTAAGTGAAAAACACATTTATAAAGATCATAGAGGGAAATGATTATGAGGGCTCTTTTTTTTTTTTTTCCCCTGCTGCTGCCCTTGCTTCCTTTGTTGGTTCTCCAGCAAATAAAAATTCCAGGTTATCATTACAACATTAGGCCAATGACTTGAAATCAGGCAGAGGTAAATTATGTTCAAAAGGCTGATATTTAGAATATGATAAAATTTGATTTACAATCAAAAATATTAATAAGAGAAATATTTCACTTTGTATGAATTCAATTATACTTACTGATTGGTCTGAAAGTTTATTGATTTGTTTTTGGAGCCTCTGGCATTCCTTGAATTTTTCTTTATAATGATCTGCTGCCATCTGAAGACGAAGTTTCAGATCTTCAACTTCTCTTCTCAGTTCATGTTCCAGTGTATCAGTCTTTTCCTAAGACAGAAGTAAACACTTATTTTAAGAAAAAACAAAAATTTTGTATCTCATAATGCAGTAGTAAATCCAATTCATTTCACTTTTTTCTTTCTGGCTTTTATTTCTTTTGGAATTTTGGCTACAGATCTACCTACTAATAAATCCAGCTTTATATTTTTAGACTCAGGTTCACTAAAAAAGCTAAAGAAGAGTAATCCACCTCCTGAGGAGCAACTATTACCTGTTAAATAACTAATACCATTTTATGCAGCTAGTAAGAAATTCCAAACAAAGCAATATATACCGGACATCAAAAAGTTTAATTAACAATAATAATAGAGCAGTTTAATTAATAATACTTACTGACCATTAGAAATTTGTTTACAGAACTTTTTCTTAAAGCTTGCATTACTTGTTACTCAAGAAGTCACAATGATTAAGCAAAATTAACAGAAATTTAAAATTCTGTGATCAGGAATCTAACCAGGTTTATTTTAACATAACTCATTCTTATAATGAGCTTTGGGCAAAACGAAAATCCAGAATTAACCTGCTTTACCTGGTCTTTTCTCACAGCACTCAGTTTAAGCTCTGCCACCACATCAGCTAACTGCTTTTTGACTTTCTCATTTTCCAGGCGAGCAGTGTGCAGATCTGCCATGGTTTTATCTCGCACATTTACAGCGTCACTAAGTTCTTTAGTCAGAAAGACAACTTCTTGCCGAGTTGCCTGAATCTGTTCCTCTGCTTTACGAAGTTGCTCCTTTAAAAAAAATGTATCTTCCTGGAAAAAGACAGATAAATATACAATTAAAACATTCAAGTAAAAAACAAGCAGAAAAAATTTTTACTCATATTTCAACAGATGCAAATTTTTAAATATTGTTTTTCTATTCATGACTTAGAGGCAGTATATAATTCTATAAAAAACTTAAGATGTGACTGTTTCAGAGTCTCCATATAACAACCCTATGCTTCGGGTATCACTACCACTTTATACGTGAGGAAACTGAAGTTAAGGAAGTCAGGCAACATACCCAGTGCTTAATGGCCTAGCTACACTGAGACTCAAAT
This sequence comes from Rhinolophus hipposideros, assembly GCF_964194185.1. Lineage (NCBI taxonomy): Eukaryota > Metazoa > Chordata > Mammalia > Chiroptera > Rhinolophidae > Rhinolophus > Rhinolophus hipposideros. The sequence goes on from NC_138064.1 coordinate 13,904,711, forward strand.
AAAAGCTTTTGTTCCCCAAAATCTCTCTGGCTGAAGTACTGATCCTCATTTTTTAAAATCACCAATAAAAGTAATTTCAAAAACTTCTTTGTAACTCAACAAATGTACTTTAAGAAAACTACTAAAAAAACAGTAATACCAATATTTGAATGGGTTTAGGATAATCAGCACATTTATAACTGGACTTAGATAATCTGTAAGTGATACAACCTTTCTCATCAGTTTTTTGCAGATTCATGAATACCTTTAAAAAGTACACAGCTTTTGATCTAGCAATTCTATTTTCATGAGCTTCTAAGAAAAGTATTAAAGGGTATAAACACAGGTTTATCATTACAAGGATTCGTAAAATATTAAAATAATGAATTAAGTCAAAATGTCTCAAAGTATGAATTTATTATAAATTATGATACATCCTTCACACAATGAAAGCCTACGCAGCCACTACAAACAGTAGTATATATCATACACTCTTGGTATATTAATGTTTCTGAAAAACAATTTGAAAATAACTGAAAATTTAAACACTTTACATAGCAACTGCCCTTGGAGGAATTTATTGTACAGATTTATACATGTGCCTAGATATCTGTACAAGGATGCTTGCTGCAACATGCTTATAACAGCTAAGGATTATACACCACTTAAAACAAGCATATACTATATAGCTTATAAATAAAAGAAGGGATACTACAGAGCTGTTCTAATACATAAGAAAAGATCAGTATGTGTACTCATATTGCAAGATGCCCAGACAATCCCAAAAATTTTTTAAAGGTTTTGAAACACCATATATATTCTTGGTTTTGTTAAACTATAAGTATTACACATTAAAAATTACAATTTCTATAATGGTGTATCTGGGAAATGACGGGGATTACTTTCACTTTGTACCATCATGTACTATTAGAATTATTTTATAACCATGACCTTGTACACTGCTTTTATAATTTTAAAAAAAGTTTTAATAATTAGGAGTCATTTTTCCAGGTATTTCTATACCTATGTTTTTCCTCACAGAAGTCTTGCTTAAATAGGAAAAGGAGATATTTTTAGCATTTTTATTAAATGACAAATAATCAAATATACTTTTCACCTTTACATTTGTAATTTGCTTCATTAAATATCCCAAAAAGTAACTTGGGTCTTAACCATTAATTCTAAATGTCATGCACATCTGACAGTTTAGGTGTTGAATTAACTTATGTCTGGGTGTATTTAATATTAATAGCAAAATACTGAAAACAACATAATACTCACCCATAAAAGGAATAAATCAATGTAAAGCTACATCATGTAGTATTATTACACAGCCCTTTTTTTAAAAAAATTAGGAAGATTTCTCTGAAGTGATATGTAAATGATCTGTAGTTTATGTTGTTAAATGAGAAAAATCACAAGGTGCAAAAGAGTATACACAGCATGGCACCTTTAAGAAAGGGGACTGAGGAGCATGTGCAGCCGAGTGTGTGCACATAAGCTTATTGTTGCAAAAAGAAACATAAGAAGGATCAACTGGAAACTAAGGAAAATGTTTACCTATGAATATAGGCAAAAAAGGTTTTTAGGGAAGAGACAGACACCAGAAGTAAATTTTTTATATTATTTTGACTTTTGAATGATGCAACTATTTTACGTATTTCAAAAAAATTAAATCAAAAGGTAAGGATAAGAACAAATCTTAAAATTAAATACAAACAAGAAATAAACTGAACTGTATGACAAATGTGTTTAACGTTAAAAAATTAATTCTAGTAACTTTTGAACATGGTACTCTATACATCCTTAGTGAAATATATTCTAAGAAAAAAGAGTTGCAAAAGATCCTAATTTTATTTAGTAGACTTACTGTTGGAAGTGGCATTGATGTAATAATTCTGAATCTGTTGGTGTGTACAGTTGGTTAGAATACAAATATAATGATACTTTGGGGGGAAAAGGGTTCTCACACTGGCAAAAGAGATATATAAATATGGAATAGAGAAAAGCAAGGAAGAACCCTAATGTACTGGATGTGAATATGAGATACAATATAAAGACTTAAAATGTCTGTCCAATGAAAGTACAAAAAAGCAACAACCCCTAGTAGCAACAGGATCCAGTTTCTGGTTTCAAAACACCATTCTCTACTGAAAAAACTAGGGCTCCTTGGAGAAATGGCTAACACCAGGTCTGGGGCAGAATCTAAAGCTGTAATATACAGTTGTGCCACAAAGCAAGAAGTATTCAAAGCCTTAGGGGGACATATCAAAAAGATACAAAAACAGATTTGAAAAGGTCCCCCCTTGGCTAAATATGGGACAATTTGGGTATGAGAAAGAATGATGATGATAATGTATAATACACTGAACATAAAAAGAATCCAAAGATCATAATGAAATATTAAGGGGGGAGAGGACAACAGGGAACTTCTCATTATAATCACCCCTATAAGTTTGAACTCTATCAATAAAAATTATTGGGCGGGGGAGGGGGGAGATTAAAAATAGAAACCACCGTATTGTATACATTTAATAGAAAAAACGTTTTACCATCTTCAAATATACATTGCACAAGTACTTACCTTACTTGAGGTTGTAAGCAAGAAAGCCCTTTGCAAACTATCCTTCTCAGCCAAGCAGAACTGCAGTCTGCCAATCTCTTCTTTGAAATGAGTAATCATGTTTTCTTTGTTCCCATCTAAATTCTTTAAAGTTTGGACCTCTGACATAAGCTTGGTGTTTTCTATTTCTCTGTTCTTCAAATGGACCTGTAATAGTGCTTGAAAATGTCAAGAATATTCTAACTCCATAACCTATGTTAGTCAAAGTTTAAAATACCACTGTTTACCTCTAACCCAAACATGATTAAGGAAAGGGAAGACTGACTTGACTAGGAATCAGGAGACCCAAGTTCTGCCAAATGACTCGCTAAGCAGAGTAGAACACTGCTTTTCTAAGTTGTTTGTGCTTTTGTTTTTGTTTTCAATTTTCCAACAGAGATTAATTCTAAGGTGTACCAAATTTACCTGATCACTAAAGTCTTTTCCTTTGAATTAATGATTTTAAGTTCTCTTTAAAATCGCAAATAGATTTGGTTGTTATTTTGGGGAAACAGATTATGTTAAAGACACATTCAGATATAAAGGCATGATTCTGGAAAACATCTTAAGCAATTCAATTTTTTTGCTTATGAAGAGTACTATGTCATTTACTTCCTGTGTACCTAAAAATTATTTGCTGATTAATTGAACTATTACTGATTTTCCCAGGAACTTTCTCAGGAACTTTTTGGCTGTGGCTATTTATTTGTTCAGATATACAAATATGGATATACAAATAGATATTTAATCAAATCATATAGAGATATACAAATTGTTAGGCCATATTCAGGCCAGGAGCTTCCTAAAAGCCATCTTGTCTTGCTTTGTACTTTGTACCCATTGGATCATGTTTGTCTCCTAGGGGCTTATGATCAGCGGGCCTGGGGGCCAAAATGTGGAACCAGAGCGAGTTTGGTCATGCCCCAAAACCCTTTGTTGTGAGAGACAATACAACAAAGGGGGAACAGCCTTTGTTGTCCTCTCCTATAAAGCTCCACACCCCTTTTTGCTCAGAGAGGTTATGGTCTTTTCTAGCCTGACCTCCCGCAGCTCAAACACGCCAAATAAATGCTGACAGACCAATTTTGGTCTCCCACGACTCATTCTACTGGCCATGCCTAACATAAATCAAATTCCGTAACTGAAATTACAAAGAGTACACATATCTAGTGTCCACCATAAAGAGTCACCTTGCTTTGGTTAAGAGTACAGAAAGATACTTCTTGTACATTACTCTTTAAATGTATGGAGTGCTAAAAGACTAATTTCTGTTTACAAGGATAGACTATAACTCGGGATCCTCTGAAAGGGTCAGTAGTCAAGACCTTTGAAGCAACACTTTAAAAACACTACCTAATTTTCATAACCACCAATTCATAAAAGTGTTCTACCAATTCCTCTAAATTCTGATAGGGCAGGGAGGGGTCATGTGGCCCAACAGGGGCTGAAGGAGAGCGAAAAGGAATCTCTCCGGTTATCATGTGAACGATTTGAATGCCGTAGTACATCACACGTGCTAAGTTGAATTTTCTTACCAAAACATCACAAAACAAAAATCCCTAAGGAAGCATTTAACTTCCAATTTTCGGGATATACACATACAAATGGAATTCTCTTCAGAACACTGGGACATTGGGAGAGAATATACTCAAATGGAAATTTCAGTCACTTTGATCCCAGCTGCTAATGCTTAGAGAAAAGGAGATATGCCAGAACACTGTAAAAGAGTAAGTCCTCAAGACACCTCATTCTTCCCCTTCCTTCCCCCCGCCAAGTCTTTTGCAATGTCATTCAGACATAGAACCTACACACTGAAAGTCTTTGTAGAAAGTGAGGAAAATAAACCGAGATAACATAAGGGACAAATAATTTGTAGTAAAGGAAAACTAAATGTTGGATTTACCCTAAAATGTGCTTGCCAACCTCCTATAAAACACCAAAAATACAGCTGTCGGAATACGAGAGAAAAGAAAAGCAGGGTGGAAAGGTGATTAGCTTTTCCTTTTTCCAAAAAAAGTCATCCTAATTATCATTACACTGGTTTACTGAGGACCTTCCTAAACCCTTCCCAATACTAACTAACATTGCTTCATAATTCACTTTATTTATTACTGAATTACAATAAAGACACAGACATTCTATTAATTTTATTATGTTCCACTATGTTAACAGAAAAAAAAACATGGAAAGCACCTAATTATCCAGAAAAATAATGCCCAGGTCTTTTTCTGGCAACAAAACAGAAACATGCTCACTGAAATTCATAGTAACATTAAAACAATTATTAGATACAAATTTTCACTTAGTTCAAAAATGCTTTATAACTTCCAAAAAAACTGCATTTGAATAGTTTTCAAAATCATAAATGGTAATCCAATTACATCATTTCTCCTCCTCTAGATATCTCAATTATTTCCCTTTTTCACAAAATCTCGTTCAAAAACCAAACATTATTTCTGGGCACTTTTTCTTAAAGGGTCAAATCATAAAATCATCCCCCAGTGAGTCCTCAACTTTTTCTTCCTGTATTGAAAGTGATTATACACAGGCGCCCACTAGGGGCAACAGTTGTTCCAAGAAACAGAATGGGTAGTAACCCATGACGGGCAAAAGGTCCCTGTCCATGCTCTGCTCTGAGGAGCTCGGTAGACCCAGTATTTAATCTTTAAAAATACAACCGCCCACCACCAAAAATAAGAAGGACGTACGCACTGTTAATACAGTAAATCATATTCTAGTTTCTTGGTGCAAATTGTTCCTCTCAAATACTGACTATATGCAGTTGTATGGTTTTGTCTTTAACCAAGTTGAGTGTTGTCCTTTTCTAACCTAAGAGACTGAATCTATACGAATAATAATGACTTAGAATGTTCTTGAAATTCCTTGCTGAAACTACTGTCAGGAACTGCTTATGAGCCCCCTAAGACAAATGTCTCATATTTGCATTACTGACAACTAACCTAAGTATTTCAGAATCACTTAAAAAGGAAGAAAACATACAAAGGGTGAAGATTTATTATCAGTGAGAATGTCTTTTTTAAATGACAATCTCTGAAGATTATTCCAAAAGTCAAACTCTAAAACACAGCCATCATCACTGAAATAAAGCAATGTTTTCTCTAAGGTTTGCATGTTCTTAAAAGTGGGAAATATTGGTTATATAAATTCTGATAAATGGGTATCTTGTTACCATTAAACCTCTCTGACTTATACATCACCTGCTAAATATCTAAAATACCAATAGATTCATTTCCTGAAAACTAACTTGTATGGACTATACACAATGAGATAGTTTTAAAATATGTCCCCAAATCCTTTGACATTCCTTTCTTTAAGAAGTGGAGCCTAGGGGCAGCCGGATAGCTCAGTTGGTTAGCACGTGAGCTCTTAATAACAAAGTTGCATGGGCCAGTGAGCTGCGCCCTCCACATTTAGACTGAAGACAACGAGCTGGAGCTGATGGGCACTGGAGAAACACACTACTCCCCAATACTCCCCAATAAAATTAATTCAAAAAAAAAAAGTGGAGGCTAATATTCCCCTCTCCTTCAGTGTCAGCTGGTATCAGCTGGAACAAGTGACTTGCTTCAGTGTACAACTTTGGAGAGTAGATCCTAAAACACACTATCACAAAACACACTGTAACTTCGTCCTTGCTCTCTCTTGGACAGCTCACTCTGAGGGAAGGTGGCTGCCAAGTTGTAAGGACATTCAAGCAGCCACTGAAAAGGCCACATAGCAAGAAACTGAAGGGCCTCCTGCCAGAAGTCATGGGAGCCACCTTGACCACAGATCGTACAGTTCCAATCAACCCTTAAGCTTAACTGAAACTACCCAAGGGACCCTCAGCTAGAACCACTCAGCTAAGCCGCTCCCAAATTCCTGACCACTAAGTTTTGGAGTAATTTGTTACACAGTAATCGGTAACTAATAGAAATGGAAAGAGTAAATTACCTTATAAAGTTCCTTCTCATCCTTTTCTGTCTTCAACTGATACTCAAGTTGTTCTCTTTCATATTGCGCCTTCCTGAGTTTGTCCTTTAAACTGAGTGAAGTTCAAGTAACATTAATATAGACCAAAAAATTCTGTTAAAACATTTTAAAGCATAAAGTCATTTTGCAAAAGCATCAGAAATACCTGTCCAATTCAGTTTCTTTTTCAATTGCTTTATTTGTCACTGACACAATATCTCCCTCAAGTCTGAGAGCTTTGGATGTAGCGTAATTGTATTTCCTCTTAAAGTCTTCACTTTCCATTTTTAAAGTTTCTGATTCTTCAATAAGATCCTTAGAAAACAGCAACAATTTCCATGAGTAAGTATCGTCCATATTCCAAGAGAGCAAAGTTTAAATACAATAAAATGTAACGAAGACTACTTCTACTGTCAAAAATCTGCCATGAGTAAATACACTTAAATTCTACTTTTATAAGATAATGCCAAATCAAAGGATTAAATTTTCTGGTTGGAAGAGACGGGAAGAAAGATAGGCCGCAAATACATCTAATGTCTAAATTATTTCCTGAATGTGTATACATTCCACAGATAAACAATTTTAACATTGGGTTTCACATACATTTTTAAAGAGGCAGGGACTAAGAAGAAAAAAATTTAGGATAGCATAACTTATATTAAGTTGCCTTTTATTTTCATGCAATTGAATGGTTTATGTGTACTGGTATAATGATTTATGTTACACATTGATATGTAACATGTTATACACAGATCAACGGAACAGAGAACCCAGAAATATAACTGTGCATACACAGTTAATAATTTACAACAAATAAGCCAAAAATATATTATGGGAAAAGGATAATCTCCTCCTCAATAAATGGGAAAACTGGACAGCCACAAGTAAAAGAATGAAAATGGACTAGTATCTTATCCCATACACAAAAATCAATTCAAAATGGATTACAGACTTAAATAAGACTCAAAAAACATAAACCTCCTACAAGAAAACATAGAGGGAAGCACCTTAACGTTGGTCTGGGCAAAGATTTCTTTGAATTTGACACCAAAAGCAAAAATAAACAAGTGGGACTACATCAAATTAAAAAGCTCTGCACAGCAAGGAAAGCAAAAAAAAAAAAAAAAAGAAGAAAGTAAAAGCAACCTCTAGAATGGCAGAAAATATATTTGCACATCAAATATCTGATATGGGACTAATATCCAAAATTATATAGTATAAAGAATTCACACAATAGCAAAAAAAACAAAAACAAAAAAACCCATACAATCCAATTTAAAAACGGGCAGAGGAATGAACATTTTCCCAAAGACAACATACAAATGGCCAACATGTACATAAAAAGGCATTCAACATCACTAATCATCAGAAAAATGCAAAGCAAAACCACAATGAGATATCACCTCACATTTGTTAGAATGGCTGTCATCAGAAAGGCAAGAGACAAAGGCATGGAGAAGATGTGGAAAAAAGGGAACCCTTATGCATTGTTGGTGGGAATGTAAATGCAGGCACTATCGAAAATAATATGGAGGTTTCTCAAAAATTAAAAGTAGAACTACCATATGTTCCAGCAATCCCACTTCTGGATATATATCCAAAGGAAATGAAAACAGGATATGGAAGACATATCTGCACTGCAGTATTATTCACAACAGTCAAGAAATGGAAAAAACCTAAATGTCTTTCAACAGGTGAATAAAGTATGGTACAATACATACAATAAAATATCATTCAGCTATGAGAAGGATGGAAATCCTGCCATTTGTAACAATATGGATAGACCTTGAGGTTATTGTCCTAAGTGAAATAAGCCAGACAGAGAAAGACAAACACTGCATGGTATCACTTTTATGTGGAATATAAATAAAAAGTCAAACTCATAGAAACAGTAGAAAAGTGGGCTGGGAGGTGGGGGAAATAGGGAGAGGTTGGTAAAAGGGTACATGTTTTACCTTAAAGGGTCAAATCATAAAATCATCGTTTCAGGTATAAGATGAATTAGGTCTGATGATGTATATAGCATGGTAACTATAGTTGATAACACTGTATTGTATAACAAATTTGCTAAGAGAATAAAACTTAAATGTCACAAAAAACATAAATGAGTTGATGGATGTGTTAATTAACTAGATGAGAGGAATCCGTTCACAATGTATATGCGTGTCAAATCACAGTGATGTTCGCTTTAAATATTTTACAAATTTGTCAATTACACCTCAGTGAAGCTGAAAAAAGAGAAACTGAATGGAAAATATTCCATGATACAAGTCTTATGAAAACACTATAAAAAAATGTTTCGTCTTACACTTCAGTCTTAATCTATACTGTGTTTCCCTGAAAATAAGACCTAGCCGAACAATCAGCTCTAATGCGTCTTTTGGAGCAAAAGTTAATATAAGAACCTTGTTTTTCAAATAGGACTAAAACAGACTGTGAACCTGTTAAGGTTTTGGTTTTGTTTTTTCTTTTTTAATTTTTATGATGAGTTTATTTGAGACAAATTGATGACGTGCCAGGGAGCAAGATCTCAAATACTCAAATGTAATGGAATATTACTTGACAATAAAAGGAATGATACCTACTACAACATGGATGAAACCTGAAAACAGTATACTAAGTGAAAGAAGTCAGTCACAAAAGGCCACATATGATTCCATTTGTATGCAATGTCCAAAAGACACAAATCCAGAGTCAGAAATTTGCATTAGTGACTGCCTAGAACTGGGGAGGAGGAAAATGGGAGAGTGACCACAAATAGGTACAAGGTTGCTTTTTGGGGTAATGAAAATGTTCTAATATTAGGTTATGGGTTCACAATTCTGTAAATATAACAACCACTGAATTGTATACTTTAAAGTATACAATTGGACTTTATGGTGAGCTTTATGGTTTATAAATTACATCTTAATAAAACTGTTTTTAAAAGATCAATTAGATAAGGTCACATCTTCAGCGCTCAGAGGTAAAAGTATATAGCGTCATTAATGAAGAGCACTGGTACAGCATACACCAGTTCTCAATGATGACTCATTAAGAACACTGGCTGGAACCAGAGAGCCTGCCCGGTCACTTACAAACTGTTCAATCATACTCGTAGGCAGGTTAAGTAACCTCTCTGTGCTACCTCTGCAAAATGCAGGTAACAGCACCTACTTCATAGGATTAAGTGAGTTAACATGTAAAAACTCACAACACAGCACCTGACTTACATTAGGTGTTATGAGTTATTTTTGTTATGGAGAGAAAAATCCACACTTATTTAAAGTTGAACTAGAAATGAACGCAAAAATTAATCTTAACAATGAAAAGACAGTTACTTTTTAAATCTAGGTTGTAGATGAATGAGACATATGTATCACATTAAAATAATCTAGGAGAAACACAGTATGTAATTTATAGTTCTCAATTTATAAACATTTGGTTTCAGTTTTAATCTACCTTGTAATCCTACTTTATTCCCTCAAACATCCAATTACACAAAATCTTTGAATACAATTAAATGTATCATTTAAACCAATCCATTTTAATAACCTTAACATATCCAATTCCTTTAATTTACAAAATACGAGTGTTCTCCAATGGCATTTTACAATAAGAAAAGGCAGGGTTTATAACAGATGAAATATTGAAAAAAAAAAGGATGAAAGATTTTATTTATAATATTTAATTCTTACAAACATCTAATTGTCTTAGTATTTGTCAAGTATTGATTGAATGGGTAATAAGTTAATATTATTTTACCAAAAAAATGAAAATGCAATGATTTCTTCTGTTATGAAGAAACTCAAGTTTTTACCAATTATTCCTAGTACACTGTCCATTATAAAACTTTACATGAAATTGTAGGTGATACATAATAGTTCTCCAGACGTTCAGCAGTTTATATACTCATTAGTACCTCAAAGAGAAGAAGACTTTTAGTATTATGTTAAGATTTTTTTTTAGAATTCACACCACGTAACAGATTTAAAACAAGTGCCAAGAAATGTCATGGATTTTGTAAGTCACCCAACTAAGACAAGTTTGAAAGTTCCTGAGCTGCTCTAGCTGCCCAGCAGGCTGCCTGATTAAGAAGGAAACTGTAATTTGGAAGTAAAAAGCAAATTCATAAAACACTAGAAGCCCCATGACTAATAACAAAGAGGAACTGCCTTTCCTGGCAAGCACATTATTTTATTCCCAAGATTAGCAATTGCCAACATATAACTAAGGATTTTTTTTTTTTACATTATCAAGTACTAATTTTAGAATCTGGGAAAATGCTATTAATTTTCATTCCTCCTGTATGACACTATTCATTTTTTTGTTAGTCTTTGATGACTCTCTGGTTCGTTATGAAAACCAGTAAAACAATAGCCATTTACATTTAGGGAGAATCTACCATGTAACAAACATAGGTCCTTTTATCACCATAGTATAAAGTATTAAAATATCATTTCCAAGTCCTTCATATTCACAGAGAATATACCCCAAAGCAAGAATAGAAGCAGGGAAGAAATCTCCAAGACTAGTGACTGTCATCAAGATTTATGAGTTGCCATAAAACTTCTGAAGACCTCTTCAGGGTACCACACCCACAATTGCCTATTAATTTTGCTTCATTAATCCCTTGACTTCAATCAACCATTTTCTCAACTTATGTCTGTCAGAATGAACTTGACTGTGTTTCCCCGAAAATAAGACTTAGACGGACAATCAGCTCTAATGTTTCTTTTAGAGCAAAAATTAATATAAGACCGGGTCTTATATAAGACCGAGTATATTATATTACATTACATTAAGTTATGTTATATTATACCAGGTCTCATATTACATATATTATTTATGTTACATTATATTATATTACATTACATTATATTATATTATACTATATAAGATCAGGAATTATACTGGGTCTTATATAAGACTGGGTATTATATATTATATTACATTAGATTGGATATTACATTATACTATACTATATTGTATAATAGTCCCAGACTTACAGTAAAATAAAACCGGGTCTTACATTAAGTTTTGCTCCAAAAGACATATTAGAGCTGATGTCCAGCTAGGTCTTCTTTTCGGGAAAACACAGTAGTATAATCTATAGTGCTTTACCCCTTTACACCTGGACAGTAGAGAAAACCTGAAACTTTAAATTTCAGCCAGTATTTGACTGAACTGGAGGCATGGCCTGCTGTTCGTGACAATTTCACACAACAGAAGGCCTATCATTCTGTCATTCCTAACCTCCCAGTCATCAGTCTTCCCTTGGATTTCAAGGTGATCACAGCCAAAACATCAAAGGCCACATTTCAGGGTGTTCTTCATCTCATGGGCTAATATAAGTACATGCTGTAATGGGCTATTTTCATGAGTTGTCTTCTATCTCACCTCCACCACTCTTGTGATACGGTGAGAAAAAAAATGGTATCCTCTTTGGAAAACTGCCAACTCCAGGTTCAAATAATTAGAGAAATGTATAAAGAACAGAGAGAAAAGAGAAATAACTATACAAGATAGCAAAGGAGTTATAACAACTCAACAAAAAATTTAGCTGAATGTCCCAATAGTCAAGGCAGGCACACATGATGAGATTTTATTATTCTTAATATTTGGTATACATGCTTAAAAGTTCAAATAAATAAAAGTTCCTCAGCCAAACAGATTATCCTGCTTCAGCTGCAGGATACTTCTACTGCAGGATTCCAAGTGTTCCCCCAAAGTAAAAGTGGGAGAATAACTGGATATTTTAAACAAAAAAGGCTAATGATAAAAAGACAGAAAACTTAACAGATGTTTACTAGGAGATTTACAATTGCACACATTATTTACCTCTAACTCAAAAGAGTAATCCTCAAATAGAACAAGGCAAGAAAAATCTTTTCATAATTTAAGCCCTATTTGATATCATCTCTGCACAGGTGTGAAATATACAACCACTCCACTGTAGTATAAAAATGGTTGAGAATCACTGCACTAAGGATTCAATTAACAATTATTAAGCAACTGCTCTAGATCTTGTTGAACAAAGGAATGGAACAGAACCTATTCTTAGGAAACAAAAGGTCGATCCTGTCAATAGACATAGTATATCCAACTAATTATAACCTAAGGGAGACTGTGATATATATAATCATAATCTGTATAAGTCTGTCATGACTAACAAATTACTTTTATTGTGAAAATATTAAATAAACATACCAATGAATAGGTCATTACTTTTTCCCCATTGTTTTCGGCTACTAACTTGTATCCATTTGTATGTCTAATGAAATCACACTGTTTTATACTTCATTTTTTCTTAGCTCAAGAACTTGCACCAATATTAATTAGGTTTTTAGGATAATTTGTAGAATTTCTCATATCAAGGATTTCAAAATTTTGTCTAATACTGTATCTTATTTCACTAAACTCTGCTTTTATGAAAAGTAATTTAATGACTTGATTCCACTTTCCCTTTATTCAGTGTCTATCATTCCTAATTGTATTTCCAATTTCTCCCCTCAAAATCAATCAAATATTGTACAATTAGATGTAAAGCATCTAGAAACATTTGTCAGGGACTACATCATCAAGCCTGGTAACAAATATCCAAAATTATAAACATTTACGACATAAAAGAATTGTGGCAGAAGGTTGATAGGAACTGAGCTGTTCTTATAGAAATATCTATTGAAATGCTATTTTTCTAAACACATAGTTTCAATCACTTTAATTGGGCTTCCGGCAATATATAAACTTTAATCAGTTACATGAGACACAACTAACCTTTTGCTCTGCTTGCAGTTGGTCACATCTTTCTTTTTCATGGTTAAGTTCTTTTTCCATTCTTTCAACTTGTTCCCGAAGTTGTGTTGTTTCTTTTTCCAGAACAGCAATTAACTTTAACAATTCTTCTTTCTCTTTCATGGTTTTCTCAATTTTCAACTGTAAAACAAAAACTCTAATTATTTTTTTACAATCCTGAAATGTTGCAAGTTCAGTTTCCCACTTCAAGAAAATAGTAAAGAAATTCACAAATTTTTATATACTTATCCATTTCATATTGAGCCTCTTTTAGCGTTCAGTAAGAAAAATTCATGAATCACAAATTTAAACCTTCTTTTGGTTGGGCAAAGAAGAAAAAAGAAGAAAGTGCGAAGTACAAAATTCCCAGACAAGAAAAAGCTAAAGTTCATCACCACCCAACATTATAAGAAATGTTAAAGGGACTTCTTTAAGAAGAAAGGGGGGAAAAAGATCAAAAACATGAATAAAATGGCAATAGCTATATAGTTATCAATAATTATTTATGTAAATGGATTAAATGCTCCAATCAAAAGATACAGGGTGGCTAAATGGAGAAGGAAACAAGATCCATAAGTACGCTGCTTACGAGAGACCCACTTCAGATGGGAAAGACACACACAGACTGAAAGTAAAGGGATAGGAAAAGGTACTTTATGCAAATGGAAATGGGGGGAAAAAAGGTAGAGTAGCAATACTTATCAGACAAAATAGACTTTAAAACAAAGACTACAATAGGAGACAAAGAAGGACTTTTCATATACAGTAGCCTACAGGTAGGGAAGCAACCTAAGCGTCCATCAACACATTGGATAAAGATATGGTACATATAGGTATACAATGGAATATTACTCGGTCATAAAAAAAAAGAATGAGATCTTGCCATTTGAGACAATATGGAGGGACCTAGAGGGTATCATGCTAAATGAAATAAGTCAGGCAGAGAAAAATAAATACCACATGATTTCACATATATGTGGAACCTAAAAAACAAAATAAATGAACAATCAAAACAGAAACAAACTCATCGATACAGAGAACAAACTAATGGTTGCCAGATGGGAAGAAAGGTTAGGGGGCTGGGTGAAAAAGGTGAAGAGATTAAGAAGTACAAATTGGCAGTTACAAAACAGTCATGGGGGGGGAAGGGGAGGAATGTAAAGTACAGCATAGGGAATATAGTCAATAATGTTGTAGTAACTATATATGGTGCCAGGTAGATACTAGATTTATCGAGGGGATCACTTTGTAAGTTATATAAATGTCTAACCACGATGCTGTACACCTGAAACTGATAATTAGGGTCAACTGTACGTAACTGAAAAATGAATATTAAAAAGTATATAATTTATGAATTTTGTTATGAAGTTGCCTGCTAATCACTCTTCAAATGAATCCCAAAAATTAAAATATAAATTTCCATGTGACTTAATTCTGAGTTTTTCTTATCTTGAGTAATAATAAAAAAAACGTGTACCTCTTCTTGAATGCAAATTTATGGGAAATGGTTGAATCTATTAAGAAGTTCCTTATGTGTTATGTTAGGCCTTCATCTATGTCTTGGTTCTTTAAATAAGGTATTAAAGAATAAATTTCTATATATAATAGTCTCTATTTGGCTGAAATAAAACAAAGTTTGTAAGTAAATGCAAATTTTAGGACAAAAATGCAGATTGTAACAACATATTAATACAATTGATTCTTATGAGAATACTAATAGTTACTCACTACAGGAAAAATCTAAACTCCAATACTGTGGTACCTCGGTTTTCTAACATAATCCGTTCCGGAAGACCGGTCGAGTTCTGAAACGTTTGAAAACAGCCGACAGCTAGGCCTCAGGATCTTGCACTCAGCGGAAGCCATGTGACATGTTCGACTTCCCATGCGTGTTACAAAACCGAAGCATTTACTTCCGGATTTAAGGAGTTCGTAAACGGAAATGTTCGTCAACAGAGACGTTCGAAAACCGAAGTACCACTGTATTCTAAAATATTACTAAATTAAGGGACCTAAAATAGTAAATAGTTAACCTTTCTCTTACAGCAAGAAATCGTTGATTCTAACGGGAAGAATGTACACTCAGGAAAGACTTCACAAAGAAGACGTCTACATTTAGTTAAAATAAAATGTTTCCCTGAATATACCAAGTCAGTTTTCCAGGATCATGGAATTAAACTGCCTAAATACGAATACATCTTTTCTGAAAGCTGGAGGGCTAAAAATTTTTAGAATGACCTTCCACCTCATTTATTACAACAAATGAAAATGACAGGGGTACATGACCTCAAAAGAGAAAAGTTTATTTATTCACTGAATTTCCTTTGTACCTTAATTTTTTAAAAATGATTTTTGGCTCTAAACTTTCTGGAAGCTTAAAAATAAAGATACATCTTGACACAATGCAAAAATAAAATTATAGAAGAACCATTTTCTCCCAATGATTCACTTAACTGGCACATACTTTCTGATGAGTTTACTGAATCTTAAGTAGAAATTTTTAAAAGGAATTCAAATTAGATAAAAATGTATACAAGTCTAATTTCTGCCCCCAATTTTCTATTTTAAAATCTTTCAAGCATACAAGTTAAAATTTTACAATGAACACCCATATATATACTCATCACCTAAATTCATTAATTGTTTTGTTCATTTTATCTCCCCTTTTTTATACAGTACTTACATTTATTTGTGCAATTTGGGGAGAGTGGGCTAAAGCAATCTGAGACAAAATTGCAGACGTTTCACCCCTAAGTACTCAGGGCAAGCCTCTCCTAATAAGGAGTTTCCTATTCAACCGCTACCATTATAAGAGCTAAAATGAATAATTTTGCAACATCCAATGGACAGTCCATAAATATCCCCCCATCCCCAAAATACCAATATTTTTAAAAATCTAGGATCCAGTCAAGATTCACACACTGAAGGATTATGCCTCATTCATCACTTTTAATGTCAACAGTAATACAGATAATGTCTCACATTTATACTTATTTTGTGCAGTTTCAGATTAAAGCATTAAAGATTTTGATGAATGTGGAAATTTAAAACACTTTGCAAAACTAGTCAGAATACAAATATTTTATCTCAAAAATATTTCTTTAAGAGACTGCAATTTAAATTTTCTTTATAAAGCACCTTTTACGAGTAGGAAGAAGTGAAATAAATTGTGAGACATCCCAATTTACTTAAAAAAGGAGCACAAGCAGAGATGGAGATACCGAAACACCCGTAGTTCTGTGGAGGCCCTGATATCAGGGTGGTCTAACAGACATTCAAACAGCTGCGCTATTAACTCACTGCATTCATTCTTAAGAGCTGGGCTTTGTGTCAGCATCTCTGACTAGTATTCAAATACCAGGCTAAAAACCTTGATCATCGGGCTGTTGTCACCACAAAATGTTTTAGTCACCCCATAAAAGTTACATTTCTTTATTTAAGATAAGAAAAGAATTTCTGTAAAGGGAAAGGGAAGATATGGAAGAATTCAAAGTAAAAAATGATTGGTTCCTTCCAGTCTTCTTAGTTCGACTGTCTTATTATTTTAGCTATAACCTCTTTTCTTTTTTCTCTAGTCTCAGTTTTCGAAAGCAAATAAAATCAAGGGCATAAAATATGTATATATAAAAACCATCCATCTGACTATAAAAAAAAAAGCAGTGGCCTCCCATAGACTAAATATGAACATAAATTAACCAAAAATGTATGCTGAACCAATTAAAGAAGCTGTTTTGCATAGAAACTCAAATGTAACAATTAGTTTCTTAGGTTTAGGGTAAAGATATTGAGAAGTATCTTGAAATAAGAATGATCTATTTTCTTCTTCAATAACTACTAAAAATTAAGACATAAGGCATTATTAGACCATCTACATAGTAAATTTCTACTGGAGCCAAAGCAATGACTCTAAAATATTCTATTAAAATAACAGTAAGAAGCTTTTCACCTTTCTTTTTTAAATTATCATTAATATAAGCTTATTTATTTGATCAGGCGAACAAGGAAAAGAAATCATTCAAACTAAGCTTAGAGACTGGGATGCTTTCCTGATTCACTACCACACTTGGGATAGACCATGTTCCTGCGTGGGCCAGTGAAATCAAGTTCACATCCAGATACAGTTAGATTTACTGCTTTACACCACTTTCCCTCCAGCTTCACCCCCCAAATCTATTCTACAATCAATGGATTAGGCCACCAAAGAAGAAAGTTTAGGGTGAGGGATTACTATGAAAGCTTTAGGTCTAAATTCTCTCAATAGTTATTTACTACACATCTACTATGCACAAAATACTGACAGGCCCCAGGGACCGTACTTGCCATAGTGAAATCAGTAACACAATTGTGAGAGAAAAATTTTAAAGTATTTCAAGAACAACATGCCATTTATTGTTTTAGTTAAAAAGCATTTGATTTTTAGGTTATACTCGTGCACCACCTGAAAATGCCAACCAACACATGTTCCTACATGCTCAGTTCTTAAAATTATCTATGAATCACTAGCTCACGGTTGGTGCCCACCTCAAGGAGGTCAGCTTTTGTGGTCACCACCAACATGTCAGAATTTCCTTCATCTTCCATAGTAAGCAGCTCTTCAATGGGAGAAGCAGCTCGAAACTGGAAAGGTGTACTTGCTCCACGAATTTCACCCTTATGGGTAACATAACAGAACTGATAAAATTCTCCATCATCATTTGGAAGGTAATATCCTAAAGAAACCAAAAAAAAAATCATTAAACTTCCTATTATAAAGTTAACATTATTTCTATTTAACAATACTTGCCATCTCCTCTCATTCCTGATCCTGTTCTACGCATTTAGAATGTCTTTCTTATCTTTCACAAATTATCAAAACTAGACTCTCCTTTCATTCCTTAACATGCCCAAATTTTTCTTAGGTCTAAGCTTATACTCCCAGAATATCGTTTCCCAAATATTCACTAGAGCAAAACTGACTCATCTGGGAGAGTTAAGTATATAGTTTTCAATGAGAATGAGGCTGGAGGAACGGAAAACCAGCATAAAAATCTAGGACTGGGGGTGAAAATGTCATTTAAAGAAATCTTCCCTCAAATTTGACATTCATTACATGTAAAAAAGAAATATTAACAAAAGGAAAATGCTACACGTATGAATTGTTTAAAGGCAGAAAAGAGGATGGATCCACTGGTGCTATCAAACAAAAATAAGCTTTGGAACTTTTGGAACACAGATTTATTCTGGAATTCCACCTCTACCACTATTACTTACTTAAGCTCCCTGAGCCCCAGTTACTCATCTGTAAAATATACATGAAGCCATCTATCTCAGATTTCCAAGGTATCTACAGATAATGTATTCATATCAACTAGCCCACAATCTGACAAATAATTTATGTTCAATATTTGTTCCTCCTTTCCTCAACTCAATTGTTACCCTCTCTTTTAAATGTTTCTGAAAAAAATAAAAAATAAAAATAAATTAATAAATAAATGTTTCTGAATTATCCTAGCTGGATGATCCTTTCCAAAGCTCCCATGGTATTTTTTCACATTTAAAAAAAAAAAAAGGCTCCACCGTATACCTTGTATTATTATTCGTTAGATGCATGCTTTATACCCTACACGAAGACCTCAAGAGATTCTGAGGGCAGATATATAATACATATAAAAATTCTGGAATCCCCCAGAATGACTTGTAAAAAGGAAGCATTCAACAATTATGAAATGAACAAAGCTGACTATATTCACCTTAGCTTGGCTATTAATATCTACACAGAAATATATCATCACTATGCCTATTATTCTTTCATATCTTAAAATTTTCAACCTATTATGATACTTCACTTGATTTCATTCTCTAAAAAAACAGCTGGTCTTTCTCCTTAGAGGCAGGAGGGAGGGGTGAGGAAAATACAAGATCCGCCTAGAACATCTTCTGGTGCTTGAAAGAAAGGAAGTCCTTAAAAAAGAACTGCAGGAGGCGGGAGAGGGGGTGGCTGGATGACTCGGGTAGAGGAACTGCACTTGGAGCTGAGCTGCGCCCTCCACAACTAGATCGAAGGACAATGACTTGGAGCTAACGGGCCCTGGAGAAACACACTGTTCCCCAATATTCCCCAATAAAATATTTTTTTAAAAAAGGAGTAATAAACAAAAAAGAATTGGGGGAAGAGGGGAAGTCAAAAAACACAGAAGTCCACCTAATGGAGTTCCACATGGCCAAAGAAAGCTAGAATAACTTGAGCAACAAAAATATGATAGTAGTAAGCCGATTCCACAGAAGAAAATATCCACGAGTCCATGGAGAAGGGGACTTTTTTCCTAACACAATTCCAACTACTGAACATACAAATGAGAATGAATAGAAAAGCATCATTAGGCAAACACAACAATAACTGTTTTAGGCAAGATCCATGATGGATAGTAAAATTAGTGGGTAAAATTTTGAGAAACAAGATATTTCCTTAGTCTCAAAGTAGCTCCCCCATATTCCTTATTAATTACAGAGGGGAAAATGCTAACTCTACAGTTGAGAAACCCAGCAGACCCCTCCTTTACCAAGTGATCAAGATTAGTATCACCGGTAACAAGAGACGTGGACATCAGGTACTCCCTGACATAATGCACTGGAAAGGGTACAGCAGGACTTCTACGGTATTCTTCCTAAAGATGTGTACCTCGAGCTAATCATGAGAAAGCATCAGACAAACCCAAAATGAGAAACACAGTACCAAAAAAACAAAACCCTGGAATGCTAAGGTCATGAAAGACAAGGACAGAATGAGGAACTGTCAGAGGAGGAGACTAACAATATGACAACCAATGTAATGTGGAATTTTGGATTGAATCCAGGAACAGAAAAAAGGAACACTGCTAGGAACACTAGTGAAATCTGAATACGGTTTGTAATTTAGTCAACAATATTCTACCAATGTTAATACTGGTTTTTAAAATAAATATACTATGGTTACACAAGATGTTAATATTAAAGGAAGCTGAGTGAAGAGTATAGGGAAATTCTGGATACTATTTTTGCAGCTTTAAATCTAAAATTATTTTAGTTTTTTAAAAATATAGAGGTACCTCTGGCAATGTGTTTTTTTAAGTTTTTAAAAACCTTACCCTCCTAATATCTACTACTAAATGTATTAATCCATGGCTCAGTAACTTTGCAAATGGCCACTAGACTTATTTAAAAAGTTTAAATAGAAAACAAAAATATAGTCTGACTAATCAGCTTTGGTATCATGACATTAGAAATTCTACAAACTAGATATTCAAGGTTTGATTTTATTTTAATTGCACAAAACTGATACTAAAAAATATGGTCCAAATATCATTTGAGATACAAGACGTAGTTATTCAGAGTTGCAATATAAAGCTATTTAGATAAAGCTCATCAGATTAGTAACATTGAAAATAAAATAGGAAAAAGTAAACAACAAACTCGGAGTCAAATTTTATAGGCTATGACATTAGCATCAAATTATAATAAACAAATAAGGGTCTCTTTAGGAAAACAATTACATATATGTATTTTTAACTGTTTTGAGTTTTGCATTTCAGGATTCTCATGACTCATCCACAAAAATGAGCACAGTAATTTGGACTGTGCTTAAAAATCCCTTCTAGCGCTAATATTCTATGGCTACGTTTCTCACGAGTCTTTTCTGACTTCTTTATATAACAAGTTCTAGGCGGGCAGAAGCTTTTATTTCTGAATTTCAAAGTAAACATCAACATGATGAGTTTTCAAAAACTTCTAAACTTACTGCACTTATGCTTAGCTCCCATGATAATGCTTTTAATGTATAAACAGAAATAAACTGGATGCTCTTCTACTTTTTTCCACTGCTTTTAAACTTTTTGCTAAGTCACTAATAAACAAATTCGTTAGTCACTATAACGAATTCAGTAAGCTAACTTATTGTGTAAGACTAGTCACATTAAAAATGCCTGGAAATAAGCCCACAACTTTTAAGAACAAATTAGCATAATACCAAAGTCAGTTCTAATATACACACTTGAATTTGATTACCGTTATAAAACACTATGAATTAAAAGATAAACCACACATGTAATTTGTAACATTTCTTAATCCATAAAACACGAGAACTTAAATCTTTGCCTATATTACAGTAAAAATTTTACCCTCTGAATATTTGTTTCTTGACACAGTACATAAGAAAATGTCTTTATATACACAAGCTCCATGTGGTCACATTGCCAACTGATATTCACACCAAACATACAGTGCAAACCTCAGAATAAAAAGTTTATTTTAAAAATGTAAACCACCAAAATCCAAAACACTGACAACCCAAAACACTGGCAAAGATGTAAAACAAGAACTCTCATTAGTTCCTGGTGGGAATGCAAATGGTACAGCCACTTTGGAAAACAATGTGGTGTTTTCTTACAAAACTAAACATACTCTGACCATATATATCATCCAGCAATCTCATTCCTTGGTATTTACCCAATAATTGAAAACTTACATCCACACAAAAACTTGTACATGAATGCTTACAGCAGCTTTATTTACAACTGCCAATACATGGAAGCAATCAATTATGTCCTTTAATAGATGAATGGATGAACAAACTGTTACATCCATACAATGGAATATTATTGGTTTCCTTTGCAGTTCTATGCATTTTATGTGTATTAAAATATTATACAGAGACAGAGTCCATAGCTTCACCAGACCAAAAAAAAATCCATTGCATAAACAACACTAAGAATTCGCTTTAATATAACCCAAGTCAGTACAATTATAATACAAAATCACTTTACAACCAATTCTGTGATAGATTTCTAACAAGAGTATTTTTTTAAATCTGTGTATTGTGCAAGCTAAGACAAGAATGAATTTTACATTACTCACTCATACCATCTTATAGGCAACTTTCCTTATAGAATACAACGACTCTACTGTTAATCATCTTTGTGGTTTTCATATAGAAAATATTTCTCACCTCTAATTTGTTATATTATTCTAGTATCACTAATAGCATTGTTTTTTTCATTTAAAAAACAATCAAAAGTTCTGAAAAGAAACCAACTCTCTTCAATGAAAGTTAAGATAAGCCAAAAAACTTTGCAATGTCTACATAAAATATCACGTGGCCCTACACTAGATATTTAGTCTTATGACTTTTGCTAAACAAAGATACTAATTAATTCAACTGTGATATGTTGGATATGCCTACGTAGACTATTACAATGGGATACAACATTTTCAGTGGCAATAAAATATCGAAATTTCATCCAGTTCTGCAATTTTCAATTCATACCTTGAAATGCTAACACACAATTGACTGTTGATCCTTCTACATAATGTTCAGGCATAGGGGACCATAAAAATGTGTAATAATCACGAGCAGTACTCCATCCAACCTAAAGGAAAACAACAAAAACATGGAGATTATTAGTAAGTAGGTTAATGTTAGAGTGATATCTTATAGCATATTGTCTTTTACAGTATCCTAAAGTTATGACGTGCATTAATGTTTTTCAAATCATAGTATTTTAATAAGCATGTCAAATTTTATGATTAAGCTATAACCTACTGCTATAAAAACCTATATAAAGTTTCTATTATATGTATTAAAATGCAATTTGAGATCCAATTTCTCAAAACCTTAGTATCAAATGTAAAACGTATGTGTTGCTTAAACCTTATTCACCAAACATGTTTTTAAAACTTACTTCATGCCTCAAATTTAAATTAGATTCCCCCTCCCACTTAAATCCACTAACTTCACTAATCTCTCATCTTTAGCAAATCTTGCCTGCAGCCAATTGGTAAATTTTGTAAAAAGGCCTTTTTTACCAAGATGTTTATGTATACAAATAGACCCTTATGCCCCAACTAGCTCTAAAACATTTTTCGACTTACATGTATACAATACATGCCTCAGTCTGTATTTTCCAGATGAACTGCACTGTGTTAAATACTGATTAGAGACGCTTAAAACAGGTACTAGATATCCACTTGCCAGTAATATGACAAGAAATTATGAATAACCCAGTTAATGATACATATTTTCTATAATTCTGATTGACCTAGAATTAGAGATTACAGAATACTGAATTTAGAAGAATCTTAGCAATCATTAGCCTCTAAAGGAGTGTTTTCAAACTGCAGGTCACCAGTAATACCAATGTAGTGATTCGTGACATTTATTTAATTATACAGAATTAGAGGCTATCAGAGCTCATAAAGGCTAAGCAGTGTTCCATGAAAAGTTTGTATCAGGTGTATTTGCATGCAACTATGCAGGGTCAAATTACAGAATTCATTTCTTTCTGCGGGTCATGGTCAAAACCATTTGAACACTAGTATTCACTCATCTCTTTACAGATGAGGAATCCGTGACATAAGTGATTTACCTCACCTAAGGCTTTTTCTTCCTCTCAGAATTGTTGGAAGGATTAAATTAGACGATGAACATAAAAGCAAGCCCTCGAGTGCCCGAGCCGTGCTGAGCACTCCGTAAGTGGTAAGTTCTGTAAGCACAGTATACTGTAGCGAGTAAGAGCTCGTGGTGATTAGGAAGTACGATCAGACTGCAGGAAAGAGCACTTCCTAGCTATATGACTTCAGACAAGTTACGTGTGTTCCCTCCTCTTTAAAATGTAGATAATGTTAACAATCTCAAAGGGCTGTGTGTGTTCAATGAGATAATCCCTGAGAAACACTTAGCACAGTGCCTAGCACAGCAGTGTTCATTAAATGTTACCATTCATTAATACACAAAGACACACAGACTTTTAGGGACAGTGATCTCGACTCTACAATGTTCTGTCCCTCATTTCGTGTCCCCCCATCTCCTGAAAAAGAGCCCATTTCAAGGTTTTCCCCTACAGACCGACCTGGTACGAATCATACCTCGCATTCTTTGTCCCTGTCCATACACTGATCTGGAAAACAATATTATCTACAGCCACATCTTGCTTGAAAAAAATCTCCCTATGTGAACGGGTCTGCCCTGGACCAGGTGGACAAAAGATGAGTGCACCACTTATTTGTGATAGCTGACATCACAATTACAAATTTCTGATTCAAGTGATACTGGGAATAGCAGCAACAGTTTAGTATTTGTTT
This sequence comes from Rhinolophus hipposideros, assembly GCF_964194185.1. Lineage (NCBI taxonomy): Eukaryota > Metazoa > Chordata > Mammalia > Chiroptera > Rhinolophidae > Rhinolophus > Rhinolophus hipposideros. Next base: position 13,929,129 of record NC_138064.1, read on the forward strand.
TGGAGTAAATAGCTTCATCTTACGAATTAAGAAACTAGGAAAAGGTCAGTAAATGGCAGAGTCAAGATCTGAAACTAAAGTTTAAGCTCTAAACCACGAAGACACTACTCACTTCTTATCCTGGCAAGATATAAAACACTCTTATACCTTCTGAAATTCCACCTCCTTCCTTCCAACAGAGTCTATGACTATATAATTCTTAAAAAATATACAGATGACAGAAACAGTAAGGTAAAGAGGAAAGTTGTTTCTGTCTTTCATAAGAACAGAAACAAATGGGAGAAATGAGATCTCTTACCATATTAAAAAATATATGTGTAAGAGATATGTTGAGTGGTTTAGTCCTTGTTATGTTTTCTCTAACTGAATCACAATAGCTCAAGCTATCGGTTTGAAATATAATGGCAATTTATACATACTTTGCTTTCTTTTATTGCATAAGTCTGGACGACTCTTCTCAAGAGAGTAGTCAGCCATGCTATGAGATGTCACGTGTATCCATCCCATGCTGAGCCCACAGAGGAGGTGGGGAAGGATGTAACCTAATCTGAGTATAAAATTCAGGAATGTAGGACTATGCTTCCAACTCCTTTTGAGGAAGGAAAACTGAACATAGTTCTTAGGTAACTCTGGGAGGGCCATGTCGGACATATATTAAGAAATAGATAGTTTCTCAATCTGAAAAGATACAGAGTACAGGTTCCTTTAGGATGAGTATGTCTTATATCCAAACTCTAACATGAAAGTATAGAATGAACCACAGCAAAATAAAAACAACCGAAGATGGATATCTGGAAATTATGTAGGAGCACCTGGTAAAAATAATAAACCTAATTAGAAGACCCAATAAACCACAAAGTGTCCAAGTCACAGGTTGTTTGTTTTATTTTCCTAGTCACCTGGCTAGAACTTAGATTTCTAGACTGCAAGGGAATTAGAGTTTTTGAAATGCAAAGGAATTTGCCTTTTAGTCCATTAAAGAAAAGAAAGTGTAAAGAAAATTATTATTTAGAATTAACAACAACTATTTAAAACACTGAAAAATGGAAGGGAGAATATGACAACACTTAGAACAAAGGAACAGTCAGTTAAAGTTACCTATGACTCACAAAAGATATTGCTTCTAGGAGCTATACTTGAATCCCGCTGTAAGAGGATGTATCTACAGAGGGTGCCAAAAAATGCTTCCACGTTTTTTTTTTTGTTTTGTTTTTTTTTTTTTGAAAAGTTAAAAATTCCTTAATTTTTTATTCCTGGTACCACTACCACAATTTACAGGGCAATATACCTGATGTAATGAAAAGAAAAAGAAAAAGACAAAGCTACAACAGATAAAAGACCTCAGGAATGTACATCTAATTGACACTACATTGCATTAATCAATAGCTGCACTTTTTGCAAACTGTGGCTATGACAGTCCTGAACAAGAAGGGTTTCCTGTTTAAGCTGCAGTAACTTTTCTGACTATGGATCATCGGTCCTTCTGTGGCAGATTTTTACAGTTCCTCTAATGCATTTGGGACGACTGTCTCAAAGTAACCTGCAGCTTTCCTGACAACTCCTCGCTCTCTCTCCTGCTAAGAACTGTAGCCCTTTTCTGCTGAGTTTTTAGAACCTTCTGCTACCATATCCACCACTTCCACCACCAGATCCATAACCACCACCATAGGGACTGCCCGAGCTTCTTCCACCAAAACTGCCCCCCTTCATGGGTCCATAATTTGATTGTTGTTGTCCACTATAATTTCCAAAATCATTGTAGTTCCCACCACCACCATAGTTACCGCCAAAATTCCCTTCATTGTAACCGTCATATCCTCCTCCACCGCCGCCGCCGCCATATCCACCGCCTCCTTGGTTTCCATAGCCTGGCCCTCCTCCTCCACCATAGCCTCCTCTACTGCTATAGCCAGGACCACCGCCATAGTTGCCACCATCACCTCCAAATCCATTATATCCACCATCACCTCCTCCGTAACTACCTCTGCTGCCACCGCCACCACCATAGCCTCCTCTTCCACCAAAGTTTCCACCGCGACCAAAGTTACCCCCACCACCTCCAAAGTTTCCTCCGCGACCCATAAAGTTGCCAGATCCACCTCCACGACTTCTTTGTGATCCAGCAGACTGCATTTCTTGTTTAGAAAGAGCCTTTTTCACTTCACAATTATGCCCATTAATAGTGTGGTATTTCTGAACAACAATTTTATCAACTGTATCATGATCATCAAAAGTTACAAAAGCAAATCCTCTTTTTTTCCCACTCTGCCTGTCTTCCATAACTTCTATGGTTTCAATCTTGCCATACTTTTCAAAGTAGTCTCTCAAATTATATTCTTCTGTATCTTCTTTAATACCACCAACAAAAATTTTCTTCACTGTTAGATGGGCACCAGGCTTTACAGAATCCTCTCTAGAAACAGCTCTCTTTGGTTCCACTACACGCCCATCAACCTTGTGTGGTCGAGCACACATCGCTGCATCCACCTGTTCAACACAAGAGTAAGTAACAAAACCAAAGCCCCTGGAACGTTTTGTTTGGGGATCTCTCATCACCACACAATCCGTGAGTGTGCCCCATTTCTCAAAATGTTCTCTTAAACTATCATCTGTAGTTTCAAAGCTCAGACCACCAATAAACAGTTTTCTCAACTGCTCTGGTTCCTTTGGATCATGGCCCTCCTCCCCCCGGCGGCGGCGGCGACGGCCGGAGTCGGGCTGGGGGCGACCGGGCGGCGGTTTTACCTCCATTTTGAGACCGGACTCGCCTCTTCCAACTCGAGTTCAATATGGGACCCGCTTCCACGTTTTAAGAAAGGTAAAAACTGTATTAAAATTGGAATACCCAATATATACCGATAACAAAAGATGAATACAAGTCATGTGTATATATTTTTTGGGCACCCTCTTTTGGCACCCCCACTATATTAAGGAAGGAACCAAAGCAATGGATAAATAGTCTGGCATCGTTCTTCTGTTACTAATGCAATAGCGAACTAAGAGCAAAAAAAGGAAATTAAGCAAGGGTGACATGGAAAGAAAAAACCCTTTAAACAGGATTAACATTTTACAAAAACATGTCGGATAAGAAGTACTGATCATAAGGAAACTTCTGAGAGGGAGCATAACGATCAGTAGGATATCAAGGTTACCTAGTAAAAAATATATTAATAAATTCTAGAGAAAGACAGAACCATTAGTGTGAAGAGAGCACACAAACAGGACTTGTGAAAAAGAGAGAGATCCAGGGTTCACTGATTTGGGGGTAGGGGTAAAGGGAGACAGATGCAAAATTTGGAGTAGGAAAGACATTGAAAATAAATTTGCTGGTTATGAATAAATATAAAACCTACAAAATAATATAAAATGAGCCTCTGATCTTTTAAAATCTAGAAAAATATACTCATACATCACACTTAACTACAGCTATTTCTGGGGAAGGTGGGAGGTACCATGGGTAGAGGCATTCACTTTCTTTCGTATATCCTATAGCTTTCAAAAATCGTATCAGAAGAGTAAAGGTCCTTCCTTTTAAAAAGAAGAAAAAACAAAACAGCAAAATGCCTAAGACAGGGAGAATACAATGCTGATTCCAAGATAGAAATATCATAAACAGTATAAATGTTCCACCATGAGATAAAATGTTACAGAGCTTATTAATAAGTGGTTATAACCAGAAGTGAAAATTTCAGGATATAAAAAAAGGGCATGCAATACTAACCCAACTACTTTCAAAATGTGTGCATTAGAAAAAAGACTGAAAGTCTTCTTCCTTTAATAAAAAAAAAGATTGGAAGGAAAAACTCAAAACATTAACAGTGCTAGCCACTATTATACATGGGACTGACAGTCACCTTAACTTTATCTTTTATATCTTCTGCTTTTTTCTAAGTTTTCTAAAATGTAATTACTTTTACAACAGAAGAATATTTTTTTTTTACTTCAGAAAATGAGACAGGGCTGGAAGACCAAGGCAGAGAAATAGAAGAAGCAGAAGGAAGAGAAATGTGAAAAGAAGAAACAAGGAAGAGAGGAACAAAAACTTGAGAAACAAGGTATTCTAACATAAAAATCATTGCTCAGGTTCACTTTCCACACCAGGTAGTTTTTCTTTCTTTGTTTTTTAATCTGGTTAGACAATACGATGCAGTGAGAACATAATCATTTTAAACTTCCAATTTCCTCAACTAGAGTAGTTTTCCCTTTAAAGTTTAAAAAAAAACATCTCATGGACCTTTAATACAAATTATTTTAGTTATAATGTAATTTAATTTATGCTAAGCATAAATATAAATGTAAATAAATTCCTCATGATTATAAATTTATACAACTGACACCAAATCAAATTCATAAACACAAACAACAAAACTCAAATACAGTGTGACATAATATTTTTACTGCAACAAATGTTGGGGTTAATAATAAAAATATGGCATTAGGGGGCCGGCCCGGTGGCTCAGGTGGTTAGAGTTCCATGCTCCTAATGCCAAAGGCTGCTGGTTCAATTCTCACATGGGCCAGTGGGCTCTCAACCACAAGGTTGCTGCTTCGACTCCTCATCTCCCGTAGGGATGGTGGGCTACGCCCCCTGCAACTAGCAACCGCAACTGGACCTGGAGCTGAGCTGTGCCCTCCACAACTAAGATTGAAAGGACAACAACTTGAAGCTGAATGGAACCCTCCACAACTAAGATTGAAAGGACAACTTGACTTGGAAAAAAGTCCTGGAGGTACACACTGGTCCCCAATAAAGTCCTGTTCCCCTTCCCCAATAAAATCTTTAAAAATATATACATATGGCATTAGACAAAGCTCTAAATCTTTTCCCGTATTTTTACTTCAATTTTTGTGGCGAGCCAGCCGCCACGAATCGAACAGTACCCGAATGGGGGAGTGGGAGTGAAAAAGAGACACTCACACAAATAATGATGTGGCCGGTCTTCAGTGATGCTGAAGCCCCTGGTTTATTTACCTTCACCATTATATACCCTTTGGGTACATGCAATTTAACAATCACGGGTATGTATTACCTCACAGAAAGTAAATTTTTAACTTCTATATAGAAACTACAAAGTCACTACAAAACTCCCCAAAGTAATTATCCCATGACAGAGTCTACCAATTATCCTGATAGCCATCAGTGATCTGTATCCGAGAAACCGGCCGTTCCCACCTCATATCTCAGCAACTTGTAAGCACCCTCAAGGTGCAGGCAGAGACAATGCCTTAGGAGCCGAAACAAGTTAATCATAAACTGAGCCAGTCCACAAGGCTCCAAAGCAACAAGAAATCATGGCTCCCCACAAATTTTGTCAATCCTTAAAGTACACACTGAACTTACTAGGAACTGTGTTGCTAATTTTGGATAACCAGATCTTTCACTTAACCAAACTGCTAGAGAATAACTCTTTAATGCCAGTTTACATAAGGTTCAAATGTCAGCTCCAAAGTTTGATAACCTTGAGTAAGTCCCTTCTCTCTGGCCCTCAGTTCCCTCAATCTGTGAAATGGGGACTATAATGTTCTGATGAAAGATCTTTGTAAAGTATAAAGTAATAAAAATGTTACATGTTTATTTCAGTTTTAATTAAAACTAGTCAATACTGGAGGAGGGAGTAAAAACTAAAAACAAATTAAATCTCCAACCTATTCTCTATACCTTATCTGACTTCACTCATTTCCCTACCTAACTTGGACTTCGTGGTGAATTAATCATGTCAGTAATGCCCCCAAAACCACCCTACCATCCTTTGTCCTTGACATCCCTTCCTATGCACCACCCACCTCCAATTCTGTCTGAATAATACCTACTTTGGAATTCTACGCTCACAATTCTGGGTGCTGAACCTTCTCTAGAGAAAGTCATAAAACTGCAGCTCAGCGATCTCCTGATTATCCTATTCCAATTCCCTATGACATTCTTCCACAGTAGCAAGACCTTACTCAAGCCCTCCCCAACTCTTGGTACATGACCTTGTTTCTCCTTACTGAATACTCTCAAGCCATGAATAAGTTCCAGTCCCAAATCATTCAACTAACTGCTGACAAACTCTATGGATTCTATTTATGGATTATTATCTACAACCGACTGACTTCCTTCTCTACTTTAGGCTTTTGTCATCTCACCTAGAAAAACAGGATAGTCTAAACATTCTCTCTGCCTCCCTTCTCTAATTGCAATTTCTTACTCAGCACTACAAGATTAAAATTCACCTCTAAACTCTATTACTATTTTCTACTTAAAAGTATTTATTCCTCAGCCAAACATTAAAACGATCCACAACATGATCCAAACCAACCTTTCCCACTCATCTTCTGAAACTGGCATTTGATCAAATCAAATGCCTTAACTCTTTCTCGAGCACACCACACACTTGCAATCCTCCCCACTTACAGTGACTATCTGGGTACTTTCTCCCTGCCTGCTTCTCAATATCATATCAAAATTTTTTCTGGAGGGCAACTTCAAGTACACATGAAGTGTTTAAAAAAATGCAATGCCAAAAACATGACAACTTCACTCCAGGAACTTACACTGTGAAATAAGTGCACAAATCATCAAAATAAAGATACAGAAACCTTTATTAAGCATTATTTAATGGTAAACATTTAGAAATGTTTCCAATGAATTCCACAATGCATCAACAGATGTGTGTATACCTTATTATACACAATGTATATGTATATTTACTTAATTATACTTAGCTATATGCCAATATGTTAACAATGGTTATTGCTAGGTTATAGTATTAAAGTGATTTATTTTCTTCCTCGAACCTGCCTGCATATTCTGAAATTTTTACTGCATGCTTGAACTTCCTATTGAGTTTTAAAGTATTATCCAGGCAAAAGATAGAAAGAGTATTCTACACAATTTTATTCATTTATTTATGTATCTACTTACTGCTTAGAAAAAAGTGCAGTTCTTGTAGTACACAAGTTATGAGATAATAGTTTAGCATTACCAAAGCAAAAAAATAAGCCGGCAACAATAAAAAATGAATCTATAGATCAAATCATATAAAGGGGCCCTATATGGCACACTAACTCACTTGGTCTTGGCATTGTTCTATAGATGAAGAACCAATTAAAAGCTTTAAAGAGAAAGATACATTTTATGTTATAGTATACACAGAGCAGTTTGAAGAACAGTTTGAAGAATGATCGCAGGGAAAACAGGTGACCTATTACCATAGTCTTGGAAAGAGATAAGGAGGGCATGAACTAGGGCAAACATTAAAGACGCAAAATACATAGACAGTAAATTGGACAGAGTCGGTATTTGGCTGAATTTGAAAGAAAAATCACAAGCTTTTGGCTTAGGTAATTAAGCCATTAACTAAAAATGAAAAGAAATAGAATAAACAAGTAGTCTGAAGGAAATAGGCAGATTCATCTTCTTGAAACAATTTATCACACATCAGCCTACATACCTGCATTTGCAAAGACTTCCCAATGCCAGTAAGAAAAAAGCCTACAAACTGCGTAGCCTAATAATGAAGGACCTCCACAGACAGAATGAAATGAATTCCAATCTTTCTCCCTCCAGTTCCCTGAAAGCAGCTTACGTTCTGCACAGACTCATTCTCATGAACATTCTCACCTCTGTGCCTTTGTTTATACCATTTTCCTGCCAGGAATGCCCTCCTTCAATCTCATTCCCCTGCTTTAGTCTTCCTCTCTGACTCAACTCTTGCAGAAAACACCAATTCTCAGTCAGTATCTTTAACTTCATACTCAGACCTCGTATAGTATCAAAACCGACACTGATTTCACAAAATGCCTACAATGAATGTTATCTCCATTTTGGAATTTAGGCCTAAAAAAACACAAAAAATAAACAGTAAATAACTCATCTATCCAACATCACAGAATGAGGGATTCAAAAAGGAACTGAAATGTCATTAAATACCAAGACTTTGTTTCATCCAGTACAGTTTTCAGCCCTCCTCACTCTAGGAGGCTGAACTTTCACTTCTGAATACTCTCAATGTGCCTCACTCTAACAGCTACTCTTATTTCTTTATACTTAGCTGTTTAACTTATACAACCCAGATTATCCAAATTTCAAGACCATCAAAATCGTATCTAAAAAAAAAAAAAATTGTATCCAAAACAAACTAATTCTAAGAGAGAATCTACAGTAACCCAAGAAAAAAATAAGTTTTATTATTTGGACATTTGTGGTATTATTTTGACTGCTCAAAATAATTATTCTGACTTTCTTCTCTTAGGTTTTGGTTCTCCACTACATTCAGAAGAATTAAAATTACCAGAAAACCTCCAGCACAGTGAAGCACTAGTGTAATATGATCATCTCAATGTAATTTTGAAGCAAATATTACACAAAATTATTGGCAAAATATAAGAACTGAGACTCCTGCCATCAAAGAATTTACTACTTAGTCATATAAAACAGAATACTCTTATAAAAGTGTAAGACAATATGAGCAATATTTAAATAATGCAGGATAACACAAGAAATAACATGGCTGGAGAGATGTACAAAATTAAAAAGACAGTAAATGACATAGTAACCCACAAGAAAAGATCATTTTTCAGGTAAAGAATAGAGAAAAATGGAAAAAGAGAAAAAAAGGATTCTGAGAAAATTTTCACAAGACCTTAAATGAATGAAGTTAATCTTTCGATCATAGAGGTGAAAGCCTGAAGTTCCCAACATTTCCTGTATACTATCTGAACTGTTAAATATTTCATGTTTATAAAATGTTGACATTTACAAATGTAAATGTTTTACATTTGACATTTACAAAAATGACCCTTAATGTAGAGTGAAGACAAGACTAGTATAAACTACTGATCAACCTGCTTAAAAGAAAACAAAGAGCACCCAATGGAAGAAACATGCAGAGAGTTTTTCTTACCTTGAATATACCAACCCAATCTTTGGCATGTGGATGGATATATGGAGTTAAGGTGTAATGACACTCCAGGTGTACATTAGGAAGATAACTCTTGGCCACATTTTGAAAGATGACATGTGCAAAGTTGGAAGTCTGTGGGACTTCTTGAAAGGATGTCATTGTGAATCTGAAACAAGTAAATCATACAAGTTGAATGATCCCAATTAAGAAAAACTTACAGAACCTTCAGAAAATATGTATCACTGAATGTAAATTACATGACTATTTACATGCCGTAATTTTTAAGAAGACATACAGTTTGAATATTGGAACGCCTCCTTAAAATGTGATTAAATATAAAAACACAAACTGGGAGATAACTAATTTCCAACATGGCTCAGAAAGTTACATGGGTGTTAAAAAACTTCTCAAAACAAACTTATCAACTCTCCTGAAAAGCCTAGCGCTTTGCTTCTTTTGCAACCAAGAGCTTCAGTGTTGGACCCTGGAACTTCATTATTTTCGTCCCTAATCTGACCCATCCCATCCCTCTCCTCTAGGTTCTAGGCCCCTATAACAGATGCTAATCTGTCTGTGCCTGCATTCCTGACCCATGTTCATGAGAGTATTAGAATCACTGGGGAAGGAGGAGGGTGTTTTTTTTAAAAAAATGACTTTCTGGAAGCACGCTTTACTGAATTAATATATTGGGGTATCCCATAAAGAGGCTGTCCATCGTGAACCTGGGAGCCACTGTGGTGGAATACCAGGTTGGCTGACTGTTAGGCTGTCCCCAGCTGAGATCTGCCAGAATTCGGAGGTAGAGTGTGCATTCAGCAGCAACCCTCCCATACCTCTGCTCTATTACCAGCAAACCTATTTCACAGGGAAACTTAACTGTCAACACTCTCCAACTGGTAACCCAAAAACTTCAAGACAATGAAAAGGTAGCACTTATAAACACTGGGAACTCTGCCTAAAATAACTGAAGAGTTCTACTCCGTTTCTGACTTATCTGAGCTAATTTTGGCCCAGGGGAATGTCATGATGCTAATGAAGACACTAATGATAATCTCTATTCAAGTCAGTGGCTTCATAACAAAGGAAAAAACACACCCAGATTCTTGTTTGGAAAAAAATGTTCACAACTAATTATAAGATATCAGTAGGAGAACCTATAGCTAAATCAATTGAACCAATGTCTAATAGATACAACTACCTTAATTGAAGCAAACAAATCAGTAACATTTTTCTATGAAGAGAGTGAATATTTAAACTTCTCTAAGGAAAATACTCAGGAGAAAATAAGGCTAGCTAGAATGATTTTCCCACTTTTCAACTAGAAGGGGTTGAAGAATGAAATTTTTTTAAAACTTAACATGTTTTCTAAAGTAAACTAAATCAACAAAACTAATTATTTGTTATAAAACAAGGCTGTGGAGTTTAAACTTTTGTTTAATCTCAATTACAACAGTAATTTAAAAATCCATTATTCAACCTTAACTTTTACTTCATTTTAAAGTTTTTAAGGTATAAAACAGTATGAAGGTATACATGTATTTATATGTGCATATATATTTATAAAGGCATCAAAAAGTACAGATTATACGTTAAGTCTACTCATGAGGGATATGTCTGAAAATGACATTTAACTAAACTGATAGAATTTTTACTAGTATATATTAATGTATTATTTTCATTGTTTTAAATAAACATATTAGCGTGAAATTTCATTTTAAACTCTCCCTCCAAAATTCAAGTTTCTAATAGAAAACCCTAATGTCAGACTTTAAATATATTCATGATGCCTGTAGAAATCTGGAGAGTAAAATGATTTGTGATCATCCTATTAATAACTTTCATTAATACCTAACACTCCAATCTTTTTAAAAATTTCAATGTGATTACAACTATAGAAATTTTACAAGTTATTCCACTCTTGTTATTACTTTATTTTTATATAAATTCCAATGTATCTTCTAGTCGTAAAAAAGTTAACGTGGATAAATGTAAAATGAATGTAATTACAACAGGAATCAACCCACATTAAACAGTAAAATGAAATTTCTAATTCCCATACAGTTCCTGTTTCACTCTTACCACAGATAAAGGAGTGAAAATATGGGCAAGCTTATAAAAACGCTGAAATTCACTGAGAATGCCAATGTATCAAGGTGATTCACCGGCAGATTAATGTACTACTCATGCTCACACATACATACATACATACACACACACACACACACAAACACCACACCCAGTGGACAAGTAATGTGCAAAGTCACTGCATCACCTTGTGGTTATGCTTGGGAAGTGTAGCCTCACCAAAACATCCTGTGAAAAAGAACAAACTGTTGGAGAGAATAGCCCCTACACACAAAGGGAAGTGGAAGTAGCTTTACCATACAAATGTTTCTTTCCATTCTCTAAAGTACATCTCCAGAAACATGGGTACATTAAGATGCAAGCCGAGGCTAAATAAAAATTTTCCAGTCAAGAATTAAAAGGACCAGCACATTAGGCTGGGAAACAAAGCCCAAAATGCATATACATGCTGCCTGCAGTGCCCTCTTCCATGTTTCCTAATATATTCCCTGAAGTTCTAACATCTCTCGAATGGCTTTATACATGTTAGGTTGTGTAAACTTTATACTATAAAGTCTTTGATCTAAAATCCAATTTTGTTATTTGGGGATTCATTGATATTTAAAGAAAAGATAAATAATGTGCAGTGGGCACTCAGCTAACTAGCTAAAAAATCTGGAGGGGAAAACGGCATTTCAATATTATCTTTACTTTTTTTAAACTTTTTCAAGCCCAAAACAGATAGGGCTTTTGTGATAGTACTTTTCCAGTAGCTCTTGATATTCATTTTACTTTGACTAGCCCAAAATGTAAGCCTTCGTCAACTAAAGTAAAAAACAGACCATACTAAAAACTTCTATGCATTAAACATACAAAATCAAATTAAGCTTTTTAATTTAAATAAATGTTTTATATTAGTTGCCAGTTCTAACAATTAGAATTCAAGAAGTAATTTTGTTCTATGTGATAATATAATTGTGGTGATTGTGTTTTTTCCAAAGTCCTTATCAATTAACATGCTAAACTAATTATGAGTGAAATATCCTAATATCTAGGTTAAAAATTCCAGAGGAAAAAAATAAATGTTAGAGGGGATAATAAAACAAGTGGCAAAAACAGTGGTTCCTTTTACTGTTTGTTCTCCTCTTGTGTATGTTTGAAAATTTCCATAATAAAAGTTAGTAAAACCAGAGCAAATGAAGATTAGTAATAAAAACACATTACAAGTAATGGTTGACAAACTTATCAGAAGTTTTTTTAAATCTTCAAAAATATATGAACTTTTATAATTATCTCCAAACCAGTCCTATAGGACACACAAATATCTGAAGGAAAAACTATTCTGACATTCTAGTTTCCAATTACTCATACTTTAACTCAAACAAAGACTATCAGCTGGTTTATAGACTAGAAAAATGCTATTAGCAACCTTTCTGCCAGGCAGAAGCAAAGCCACTGAACTGTTATTTGCACTCTTACAGAAATCTATCTCCAGAACTCTTTACAGGTGAGTAGCACTACACTCTGCCCAGGTGTCACTAATACCACTTTTTACTTTTCAGATTGTTTTAAAAGTTGGTTCCTAAAAAGCTATGTTCTTGGCTCATAGGAGGGTTTGCAAGGAACGAAATAAATTTTAAGAAGCCAGAACTGCATATGGCCAAAGTGTTACTTGGAAGTATCCAAATTCCAAAAAAATACAATCCAATAAACTTCACTTAAGATAATTCCCCCATCAAAGTATAGAAAAGCATCGTGAGGCTCTTTCAAAAATGTTCAGCACCATTTAAAAGGCTGAAACTTAGAATTCCAAAATACCTGCTATGTTGTTAAGGAAAAAGGTATTTACTAGTTAATTCTACACAAATGGCTGCAGCATAATTGTAAACAGAGGCGTGCAATTTAAGAACGTGATAACTAGGAAACAAAAACTACACTACGATGTTTTCTGAAGCTGTAGGGAGTCCTGTCCACCGTGAGCAAGTCTGTCCCCGCTGGGAACAGAACGAAAGCCAGGCCTCGGCCCTTCTATCACAACAGCACTTGGAGGGCAATTAGCCCACTTTTCGAGTGACAGCGGTCAGATGATCTTTAAGTCATTTTGTGGTGGAGCCCCAAAGTGCTCCTTAGTTATTGTTCGTGCACGGTTTGTAGACATTGAGCAATTAGCGGAACGCAGAGAGTGGGAATAGTAAGACTTCGTTTTCCACCGAGACCTGTGACATAACGGTGGTTCATAACAACTACGAGTGAAACCTAAAACCTAATGGAGAAAGTCAAACGCCAGTGGTTTCAAAAAAAAAACACTATTACCAATAAATTAACGTTTACACACACACACACACACACTCTTTAACCAAGATCCTCTGAAGCGGGGACCGCCACGTCGGGCCTCGTCCCCACGCGGCGGACCCGCGGGGTGTCGGGTTGGGGGGAAGAGCCGTGAAACCCAGACAAGTTCCCTCCCTAAGCAACGTGACCGTCCGGGCAGGACGTGCCACGATCCCCGGGAACTCGGCGTCGCAGGGGCGCGCACACAGACGGCGAGGCGCGGACACCAGCTCCGCGTCCCCGGTGCGGCAGGAGCCCGGGTCAGGGCAGCTGACTCCGCCCGCCGCCCGCAAACACGTAGGCGGCGCGGGGAGTCCCCGCCTCCTTCCCCACCCGCGACTCAAACCAAAACACTCGGGTTTCGCTCCGCATCCGCCAGCCCGGGCGTCCTTCTCGGGCGCGACCGGGACGTCCGCCCAGGCTCACGCCGCCGGCAGCCCCCTTACCCTCGCGACACTCACCCTCGAGCTGGGCCTCGCGCGAGGCCGTTTCTTCTTTGGAGGGTCCCCCGCGTCACTCGCCCCCCGCCCCACACGCCTCCCCCAAACCGCGAAGGCCCAGCCCGGGGCCGCCCCGCCGTGGGGAGCGGCCACCCGTCGCTTTCCCCAAGCCCACTGCGAACCGGAGTTGCCCACACCCCCGTCACAATCACGGTCCGGGAGGGAAGGCTTGTCCTCCGCAGCCACAGCGTCGTCATTCGGCTGCATCGTCACCACGGAGACCGATCCCGAGACCCGCAAGGCCCGGGGACGCTAGGGGCCGCGGGGCGTCTCACGAGCTCCGGCCGCGGCCCGCCCGGCACACGGCCCTGGGCCGGGCCGGGGACAGCACTTACCCAGCGAGGGGCGCCCGGTTCGAGGGGGGGCCTTGGAGACGTTCCCGAGCCTAAGCCGCCATCGACAGCACAACCTTTTCCGCCACCGGTGCCTCCCTCCAGCGACCTGCTGCACCGCCCGCCCCTCAGGCCCAAACGCCGGCGCGCGTCACTTCCGCCGCCGGGACCGCCCCTTCCGCAGGCGCGGACACGCCTCCCGCCGAGGCCGCCGCCGCCCCTCCCGCCACCAGCGGCCACCAGGGTTACCCTACCGTGTCCCAGCCGGCTTTTTCCCTCGACCCAGCCAGCCACTGGTCTTTCTTCGGCCTTGTCGTTTTCGCTCAGAGACCTGGTCGCACAGAGTCCGTTTGCTTTGGCATTTTTGACTTTTCAATTATTAACTGACTTTCCAGTTAAGTGGAAAGGCTGGCCGAGAGGTACATGGACTATTGTACCGTGTCATTGCGTGGCGCGTAAGCGAATCTTTTCCTGTGACCGAGAACCGGAGGACTGAAGGAGCGACCACACGCCTAGGGCTGCAAACCCTACGCCCCGGGCTCCCTCCCCGAGCCCTGGTCCTGTCCTGTTCTTGTTTACGAGGTTTTGTTCCCTGCAAAGTCGGGGTAACCCAGGAGTCTGTCACTTCTAAGGCGCTCTCATCCCATTTCCTCCTGCTCCAGCGGCGGCCTCTTTCTGCCCTGATTTCTGAGTTGTTCACTGCTTTTGTTATCTGTTATTTTGTGTGACTTTTGTCCCGTTTTTCTCTGTTCAACTATAAATTCTAAACTTACTTTTGACTTGTATCTTACTTCCTATATTAAGCATTCAGTTTCAATGCCAACTGCACAGAAGCAAGAGTGTTCCGTTCTCGTCCTATTCCTGGGTTGCCATAAAACCCGGCTAAAATTCTCGGTGTCACCAGTGAAGGATACTTAGATCCCGTGAAATGGTGAGCACCCGTCTAAATACAGCGCGACAAAATCCTCTGTCATATACTTTCAGCTTCACTTCTGCACAATTAAAATGACAATACTTTCAATAACACAGGTTCTCAATATGTGCTGACTGATTTATTTCCTATATATTGAAATCTTTGAACTTGGTCCTGTTTTGTATATCCTACTTGATCATAGAATTTCAGAAGACTCTGTACAAGTCATTGAGTCCCAACTTCCTTATGTTACAGATGAAGAAAACAGTGTGATAATATCACTAATCATTGGTGTTACTGGTCAACCTCTTGGTAGTAGAAATATCTGTCCCTTAAATATAAATATAGCAGTGAACTGACAATGGAATACAGAATTGTACACCTGAAATCTATGTAAATTTACTAATTGTCACCCCAATAAATTTAATTTAAAAATAAATATGGCAGTGAACTTGACACACACAATTTTCAGAGGTGTCATTCTTTGTATTTTTTAATCACATTACTTATTTACTACATTATTACTTATTACTTATTTATTACATTCTTTACGTAATAAATTTCTAATTACAATTTTCAGTTAATGAAATCAGAAAAACAATATGCTTGATAAAAGCCATAATTGGAAAACATTGTTTGTACAAATATTTTTATTTTGTTATTTTTAATAATTTCTTGAGTTTTCAGACCTTTTCTCTCATGAAGGTATTTATTTAGGAACTTGAACTTGAACTTGAACTTGATCCTATGAATCATAATCCCTTGAATTTTCAACGTTTCTCCCAGCAACATAAATATATATCGTTTTGGTATTTAATTGAATTTTTTTAAATTAGCCTATTATATGTATAGCAGCATACTAAGGCTATATAACATATGGACCCATAATCCCTTATAGGAAAACTTGGGGCCAGATGGATTTCAGGATTCTGAATTTTTCAGACGTTAGAAAATATACTTGGTTACATGACATCCTATGTGGTCTGAGGCAGCACTCCCTAATCAAGTTAACATTTTTTTTCATGAAAAAAATATGAATATCACACTACTCAGTAGGAGTAATAAAACACATATTCTCGCTTCATTTCAGATCAAGTTTTGCCACTTGGCCACCATGAGTTCAGGTCACGTTTTACTGACAAATGAGTTCAGGTCAGGATAGGCTTTGCCACCAAATGTTAAAACAATTTTGATTTTCAAAGCTTTTTGGATTTCAAACTTGTGAATAAGCGATCACAGACCAGTTCAAAGAATTATTAGAAGGTAAATCTCTCAGCATCCTGTGATATTTCTGGAGTAATTACAATTCCAAGTAGTTTCTAGGCAGTTGTCCTAACCTATCGCGTACCACGCATACCATGCTGTATTTTGATTAGGAAAATGTCTAAAAGACACTGTTCCTTTATTAGAAGAACTTATGATAGCAAAGGGAAGGAAATTAATGAATCCATGAAAATATAAGTGACTAAAGTATAAAATATAGTATAAAAATAAAGTATAAAATAAGATATTCAGTGATGGGAGGACTCAGTATAGGCCTGTGTGAGCAGTATACTTTTCTTGGAGGAGGTAGACCTAGACTCTTAAAGTTAGTAGGGTTTTGATGAAGAGATAGAAGGAAGACTTCGAGTCAGCGTGTAAGAACTTGGGCAAAGGGGTCAAGTAGGGAGAAAACTGTCAAAAAAATAATAATAACTCCCCTCTGTGGAGTACAGTGTTTTCTGGGCATTCCACTAGATACTGTGAGGTATTATCCCCATTTTGCAGGGGACTGTGGGTTCAGAAAAGCTAAATAACTTGCTCATTTGTTAAAAAACAAAATTCAGCTGAGTAAATTAGGAGATCTAATTGGTGTTATTAAGTGATTTATGAATTGGGCAGCGTTTCAGTTAGCAAGAAGAGCTCTCTGAGGGGTTATACAAATGGAAGGTTTTTATAGGCAGAAATATGGTGGGAATAAGAAGGTAAAAGTGGGTTATTTCAGGTAAGGACACCTTCCCTTAGGGGATGACCAGGGTTCTTATCAAACAGATTACTTCACTAGTGTGGATCACGCAATTTCAGAATGATTGGTTTAAAACTCCACTCCTGGGAGAGACTGAAACTACAATTACATTACATAGGTGTTAAATCGAGGTTTGGCATCATGGGGTTTTAGCACCAGTGATGCCGTTTTGGGCCTGTGGTTTTTCTTTTTAACACCACGGTCACAAAAAGGGCAAACCAGACCTGAACTCACATCTATGACTCCCACAGTTTACGCATTTTCCACCATGTCATGCTGTTTCTTGATAAGGGCTCTTCGGTCACTTACTGTGTGCTCTGGGTTATCCTAGGTCTCTAGGGAAAACAAAGACTAAACCATGGTTTCTTTTCTGAAGCTGCTTTAAATCTAGTTATTACAAGATGGTAAGTGAAGTGTTAAGTTTATAGGAAATGGACTTAGAAGTACAGTAGAAAGAAGGATTGACAAATAATAATTTTGGAATAAGCATAACTTTGTTAAAGAAACTGGACTCTAAATTTGAAAGATTAAAAGGATCTGAAAATGTAAAGAAAGGGCTTATGTAGAGAGAAAAATTAAAAGAGCACAAATGAGACAATCAGGTGGTACAACATGGGTTGAAAATTAGAAAACAGTAAGTTCAAACAGGCATGTTATAGAAATATTACATGTGTCGAAAGCAGGCAAAACAGGCTGTTCTCATCTTTTGGAACATTGGTTTTCCTTAGAGTTTATGTTAAAGATTCCCTTTGCTAGAAATCATTATTTCCTTTAAAAATAATACAGCTGTACACAACTATTTAAAAAAGAGAGCTTTTAAAGATGGGATCTGAATGATGGTAGGTTTTGGATAGAGGATACAAAACACTCTAAAACAAGGTTGTTTGTTTTCTCTTACCATATGTTGGAAAATGGTTTAACATACTCCTTGCTCCTTATTGATTCCTTGTTACTGTCGCAGATGTTTGTAAAAACCTTTGCTCCTTTCAAGTGCATGCCAATCAATTATAACCCCTGTACCCTCCCTGTTGCTGCCATCTGCTGATCTCCAAATCACTTTTCCTCATTCATTGAAGACCATCACCTAGCGCACAGCCTTCCTCTCCATTGCAAGCCCCTCAAGCATCTACTTGGATGAGATTAAAATTAAAAGGCCAACATCCTTGCCTTTTAATTTTTTGAAACCTTCATATCCAATAATCTCTTCCATTCCACCCCAAGTACTATTTCTAGGCTCACACTATTGGACCTTGTCATCACCCGTAACTGTTTCACCTTCAAAACAAAAATCCTACTTAAAAAAAAAAAAAAAATCAAACATCTTACTTATTGATAACAATCTCCTACTTCTAACTTGCTTATTCAACTATGCCCACTGTGACTATTTTTTCAAACTCATCCCGGTCTCTAATCCATTACGCTTTCTCCTTTTAATACTTCCCTCGTTATCCAACGCAGAGTCCCTGAACTATCATTTAATTAACATTATTTCCAATACCCTAAGTTCCCTTAATTTTTTTCTTTTTTTATCTTGTAGATGAAGTGCCATTTTCCTATAACAAATATGTTACAAACACTGTGGTCATCGCGTGCTCTACCACTAAAAGTCATATCTGGGAATACTAAGCAAAAACTTCCACGTTAAAATTGAGTGTCTTGGGAAGTTTAGCACTGTCAAAGAGAGGAACTATATAATTTATAATATTATGAAACAGCCTGCCGAGGTTTATACTTTAGTAGGACCTTTGCCCCACCTGGCTCCTAACAGGGTTCTTTGTTCCTTGTGCAACTGACAGGTCACTGGAATGTAAATATTTTCTAACCTCTCTTCCTTATCTTACTGAGAAGAGTAATAGCCAGTATAGTACTTTGAATTCTTAGAGTATTTAATGTCAACAAGGTCCTTTCCTCTGTGTTTCTCATCACATACCTTTATTTTTTGAGTCACTTGCATATCTATGGTTTTCAAAGTTAATCAGAGTTATCTTAAGAAAATGTTACTAAGATAATCTTCTCAAGTGTTATTTTTAACAAAGGTGTAATCTAAGTTTTAGGCTGAAATGTGTTTTTATTTCCACAGATCCCATTCCCTCCCACCTTCTCAGGAACTCTACATTACTTCTCTTAGGTTTTCCTCCAACTCCCCTGGATCCTTCCCATTCTCTTTTCAACATGCTCAAGACTCTTTCATTTAATTGTTTTAAAAATCCCCTCACTCCATATTCCCTTCCAGCTACTACTACCTTTTGTCTTCACCTTCACAGTCTTCTCACTACCAAAAAGAATTGTCTTGATTCCACTCAGTCATTTCCCACCCGTCCTTAACCCACTTCATTCTGGATGCTGCCCCCATACTGGTTGCGTTAATATAATATATATTGTGCTCCAGACAGACAAATCCATCTTCATATTCATGCATGTCCCATGGATGCCAACCTAGTTTCTGACCACATCCCATGGTTTGCCTGTATCTCAAGAGATCCATGAAAAGGAATTTGAATTTTGTTCATGATGGGAGAGTTCAGTCATTTATCTAGTAATTGATACCCAGCTACTTCATGAAACATTGAAACATTTTTGAGAGGCCTAAAAATTGGGGTGGAGGATGACATTTGGAGATTATTGTTGTGCCAATTATCAAGTGATTGCCTCTTGGTTCTAAATTCGCCCTTTTTATCTGCTCTGTGAAAATGCATTTAGGTCCTTTAAGTATGTTCCCTTGCCAGCTGGAACAATTTAAGCTTTGTTAGTAGAAGGTGCTGGAGAGACATTGCAAGAGGAAAGGATTCTACTTCCTGGTTCCCATGTACCCACTCAGCAGCCTCCTGACATAAGTCAGTGGACTTATGTCCAGTGACTGCTGCCCACTCAGCTTTCCCAGTATCCAGCTCCTGATTCCTGCAGTGCATGCTAGCTGGTAACATCCAGTACCCAGCAACTTTACCCCCAGCAGTTCCCCTCTGGACAGTTTTGTGGTGCAGTGCCTACAGGGAGATCCTTCATCGTGAACAACTTTTCCCTGAATACTAGAGGGCAGATTTACCGCAAGTTCCAGAAGGCAGATTTCCAGTAAGTTCCACATAGTGAATGTCCAACAACTTCTACAAGGAGGTTTTCCAATAACTTCTACCAGCTCAGAAGCATAAGAACTTCTCTGTAATATTCTCTTTGAGACTTTTTCATTTGGTGACCCATGGCTGTGCCCTCACCAAGGTCTGCATCTCAGTACTGGCAGTGTTCTTGCTTGGGCATGTATCTCAGCCATGGGGGTAATGTCTGCTCCTTATATCTGCTATTCGTACAGTCTTTAGATTTCCCTTTACTCCTTACTAGCCTAGTTACTCCAATCCCCTGTTCCAGTTAAAAAGTCTTTATATTAAACTTTCCCTGTTGAACTCACTGTGTGTTTCTCTTTACTGATTGGACTCAGATGGATACAACCAATATACCACTTCCTTTACCTTCATAGGTAGAACCTATCTTGATTATTTTTTCTTCTTCTTAATTGCTCAGTGAGTTAATTCAGTTATGAGCAGCTAGGGTTATTTCCATGTAACTCTTTGTTGTACTATAATTTTGTGCTGCTCTTTGATGTTAATTATGATGCATAAGGGCTAGAATTTCTTCTGTAACATATAGTTTAGGTTGTAGGATTTAATGAACGATGATTTATTGACATTTAGCATTGGGTTTCCTAGATGAAAGAAATGCCTTTATTCCCAGAAGAGACCATGGTGTGCATCTGATCCTGCCATGAGGACAAAAGGAAAAATGAAATTATTACTAAGTACTTATGTTGAGCATCTTTAGAAAGTGATTTATAATTTTATTAGTGAATTGTGAAAATTGACTTTGAGATTAGTTAGTGTGATATAGCAGGTTCTAAGAAGCTGAAAGTAGATAAAATTCTTCTTGAAACCTTCCTTTTCTACATTTTCCCCACTCTTTCAGGTACCCTTTCCCAAGCTCAACTACCCTAACCCCTCAGGCACCAAGCAATCTTGTCCAGGAAAAATAAGGAAACTGATTCTCAATATTAATCTCTGACTATGAAGGACTTAATGTATGTATGAGAATCTCAAACTAAGACTTGTGAGCATGAAGCAATGAGCTCACCATGGTAGTTTTTCATACATCCATGAGAAAGATCTCTTTAGGCAATGGACCTTCTTTGTGCTTCTTAAATCACAATTGCTGTTATTCCAGGATAACCTTCTTTTACCCCCATCTCCTCTTCCAACTATTTTTTCTTCTTCTTCCATTCCCAACTTAACTTCTGTAAAGAAAAAATCTATATGACAAGATAATATATTTGAGACAGTAACTTATTTTTTTCTTGGTGTTTTCCCATTCTATAGCTTGCCACTTTCCCAACCCTTGCCCCCAACAAACCCATACGTTTGTTGACTTGGGGAAGGGATATAGAAAGAAAATCTTTATGAAATTTGTTTCCAAAATCTCAAGCTCCGACATGGGGAGAGGATTTAGGCCACAGAGAAAATGGAGAACAGGTAGCATCCCCCTCTCCAACTCTAGAAATAGATTTCTGTGAGCTGAAGAAAGGTAGGATACATGTAGGTGGACACCACCACCCAACCCGTTTAATCTTCCTGAGTCTCCAAATATCCCCTGCCCTATCTCAGTGTTGAACAATATTGCCAAACCTGACAAAACTATAATTGGGGGACTCAAAATAAAAATTGAATTGGTGGAATATACCAACAAATTTTTTTTACAGACTAGTCACGTGCTAATATTCACTCACCTTGCACCCCCACTTCTTCACTGACCATTCATTTCTCACCCCTCTGCAATATGTTCAACACCTCCAATCTGCTAAGAGGTCCTATGATAAGGTGATCAATCACCCTCAGATTTCCCAGCCTAATTTTTTAATCTGCAAACTTTTTAATCAACAGGTCGATATTATTAGTACTATTGTCTACTCCTTCCTTCTTGAAACTTTTTCCTATCTCCTCTCTATGACACAATTGCATCCTAGTCTTTTCTTTCTCTGAATACTCCTCAATTTCATTTGCAGGCTTCTCATTTTTCAGTTGTCCCCTTAAATTCTGATTTTCCTCCGAGTCCAACCTTCTGTCCCTTGAGCTTTCAATTATTTCCTATCATTATTAGCTATTTTAAACTGCCAACTCTGCTAACACTTTTGTTAATAATTACCAGCTCTCCAGCTCAGGCTTTCCTCCTGACATCAGCCCCATATACACATTGCCACATGGATGTTGCACAAATATCCTAAACTCAGTCCTGGCAGGAAACAGATAACTCACCAAAGAAGTCACTGAGGAGGGTTTTACTGAAGGGGATTAAGAGATTCAATAAAGGTTCTCTAGCAACAGAGGGGAAGCTGTGATCCCCACTGGACCTAAGGGGTTGGGGCAGGAGATGTTACCTGCATGAGGAGAGGCTGCTCAACAGAAGCTGTGGCCACACTCATGACCAGACTGTGTCCTGTCTCCATAGTCTCTTGCTGATACCACCCATTAACCAAACCCATCCTCAAACCGCAGGTCAGAGGATTCAGTCCACAGAGGTCAACTTCCTGGGGCACAAAGCAATGGGGCAAAGGGTGGAGAATAGTTCTGGTCAGACAAACAGAGAAGCATTAGCTCATCACCTCAGAGAGTGGCACCACCAATGAGCCAGTCTCTCAAACCCAGAACCTGGGAATTTCCCTCAACTCCTTTCTTCCTCACTCACTGTACCCAATCAATCATCAAATCCTGTACATGTTACTTTCGGAATGTTCCTCACATTCATCCCCTGTTTGCCGTTCGCCACCAGTGCTGCAGCTCAGGTCTTTTTCTCTTACCCAATCGCTCAGGTCTGGCTTCAAACCGTCCCTTCACCATCGCTTCACATTGCTGCTGAAGTTATCTTTCTAAAAGGCTAAACTCGAAGTACTTTAATGGCAGAACCATGCCTTCCCACCCCCACCCCCACCCCAGTTTTTAATTTAAAAAATGTTTAAATATAAAATTACATAATTGTAATTTAATGGATTATAAAAATCATACAGCATAATTCCAAGGAAAGCCAAGCTGCATTGATGTGTAAATAAAACATGAAATCTTCTAAAGAGGTAATTATTGTTTATAATTTGGTTTTAGTTTTCCAGATAGGTTTTCCCCCTAGCTTTATTGAGGTATGATTGACAGATAAATTTTGTTTGTTTGTTTTTTACTTTTTATTTTGTAGACTCAGAGGAAGTTTCAAACAATAGTACAGAGAGTCCCTTACACTTGAATTGAATCGTGTCCCCAAAAAGATATGTTCAAGTCCTAGTCCTGGGTACCTAGAAATGCAATCTTACTTGGAAATAGAGTCTTTTCAGATGTAATCAAGTTAAATGAAGCCATACTAATACAATGTCCGATATCCTTCTAAGAGGAGGGAAATTTGGACACATACCCAGAGAACACCGTCTCACAATAGAGGCAGACATTGGAGAGCTGGATGTACAAGCCCAGGAATGACAAGAGGTGCTGGCAACCGCTAGAAGCTAGGGAAAAGGCAAAGAAGGGTCCTCTCCTAAAGCCTTCAGAAAGAATTGCCCTGACAACACCTTGATTTCAGACCTCTAGCTTCCAGAACTGTGAGAGTAAGTTTCTGTTGTTCTATTATAAGTCCGCCCAGTTTGTGGTGATTTATTACAGCTGCCCTAAGAAAATAAGACACTCAGCTTCCCCCAATGGTAATATTTAATTTAACCGATAAGTACAATATATCTAAGCAAGGAAATTAACATTAGCACAATACTGTTAATTAGACCACAGGTCTTGTTCAGATTTCACCCCAGATTGATTTTTTTTTAATCACAGAGAAGTATACCCGCGCGTACTCACACACACACACACACACACACACACACACACACACCATGCAACACTTCCATTGCTTTTTAAGTTCCT
This sequence comes from Rhinolophus hipposideros, assembly GCF_964194185.1. NCBI lineage: Eukaryota > Metazoa > Chordata > Mammalia > Chiroptera > Rhinolophidae > Rhinolophus > Rhinolophus hipposideros. The sequence goes on from NC_138064.1 coordinate 13,953,091, forward strand.
TAGTTCTCAGTTCAGATAAAGTTTCATCATTGGTAACATATATGTCAGACAAAGAATTTTTATATAAAGCACACTCAAATCAAGAAAAAGACTAGCCAATGCATGGAGAAGATACGTTAAAAGATATAAGTAGGCATTCATAGAAGGAAAAATATAAATGCCCAAGGAGCACATGAAAAGATGCTGAGCTTTACTAATGATCAGGGAATTATAAATTAAAGTCACAATGACATACCTTTCGCCATTAGCTTGTCACAAATGTAGAAACTGATAAAATAAAGAGATACTTACATTCTATTAGATGGGATGTAAATTGGTACAAAAGTTTTTAGAAGACAATTTAGTAGTATCCATTAAATTTAAGATGTTTATACAATTTGACCCAACAATTATATTTCTAGGACTCTTGGAAATACACATATGTACAAAGATAATACCTAAGAGGACATTTGTTAAGATATTGTTTTGAATAGGGAAAATATTGCTTGAACAGGTTGCATTAATTTTGATGTGCCCATATTATGTAACTGTTAAAAGAATGAACTAGACAAACATTCACATATGTTAACATGTGAATAAAGAAATCAATAGAACAATAGATATCAAGGAGACTGTATTTAAAGATCTTAGGCTCTATTTGGATTCATAATCCTGGCTCCACCACTTACTAACTCTGAGAAGTTGCATAATTTAAATATTTGACTTAACCTTTGGAACTTCAGTTTCCTCAGAGGAAAACGAAAATAGCAATGTCTGTATCTATCTCATATGGTTGTGGTGAACATTAAATTAGTTAATTCCTATAAGCATATATTAAAATGCTGTCTGGTGATTGTTCTATAAACGTTAGCTACTGCCATTATTATTGTTTATGTAAAGCGTCTATATGTTATCGATACTTTAGATAGATAGATACATACATACATGCATGCCTGTATATCAAATAGTAACTTCCTCTGGGAAGGAGTGTAACTCTTACCTTTCATAATAGAGACTTCTAGACCAGTTGCAGGAGCAGTTGACTTTTGTTATTGTTCTTGGCCAATCAATGTCTGAACCACGTTGCTATTTCTGGAGAGTTGCCCATCTTATGAAGCAGGCCAAGCATTCCACTCTAGAAATTGAAACGCAGGCTGTGTGTTTTCCCATATCCCCTGTGGTCAGGGCCTGGGCTATACCGGTCAGATGTTTACAGAATCCAGTCTGGCCCAGGAGAAGTACTAGCTTGGTGGCAGCTATACTCCGTCTCCTGAAGAAGAGATGGCAGCACTTGAGGCAGCCAAGTGGAGTTAGCAGAACCAGCGGTGAGGTGGGTGGGGGTAGGGTGAGGATTTCACAGGACATGTAGGGCAGTATGATTTTCAAGCCTTCCCAATGAGTCTGTGAGCTACCCACTATCTTTTCAATAAAGATCTTTTTCCTAAATTAGCCAGCATTGGGTTTTTTACTAGACTGACTAGAGTATATTTTTGAAATTAAAAACCTCCCCAGCTTTTTATTATGAACAATTTCAAAAATTTAGAAAAATAAAAGAATAATACAATGAATAGTTGCATATCACTCAACTATATTTAACAATTGGCAATGTTTTGATATATTTGCTTTATCTTTCTGTGTATTTTGCTGAACATTTGAAAGTTAGTTGCAGACACCTAAAAAATGAGTAATAATTCCATAATATCCTTATATATCTGGACCATATTCAAATTTCCCCAAATGTCCCTTTTGTACCTTTTTTCTTTTCAAGTCAAGGTCCAATACAACACATTGTGTTTGGTTATGTCTGTTCAGGGTCTTTTTGTAATTAAAAAAAAGTAATTAATAAGAATAAGGGACTACATGGGCTTTGGTCCTTCTTTTACTGGGTTCTACCTAATGATTGAGAAGACATATCGGCACTAAGAGTTAATAAGCAGTAATCACATGCCAGGCTTATGTGAGGGGGTAGGCACAACAGAATAAATAGAACAAGGTCTCTGACCTCAAGGATGCAGGCCATCTGAGTTTCTCCAAATACACACAATTTTACCAGCTGAAGGAACAGACAGAGATGGGATATCAGAGTTAATCATTTTCTTGGCTCAGAACCACATTACAGAGTGGGAGAGTTGAGCAATTCTGGACGCACAAGTCTAGTGATTTATCTTTTGCTACTTCCTGAGCTCTGTATGAACTCAGCATAGCAATCAACAACTGTCACAGCCCCATTCCACTCTAACTTTCCAGCCTCCACTTGCACCACTTTCTCTTACAGAACGCAAACTGGACCCACAATTTCTAGAATGTTTCATGTTTTCCCATCCATACATTCTTCTGAAATGCTTTCCCCCGTCTATCTTCAAAGTCTCACCCATACTGCCAGGCGCAAAGTGTATGCCACACAGTCCGTGAACAAGTTCTAGAGTCTAGTTCTAGTAATAGGAAAGCTTTCCTTCTTTTGAGCTCTTGCTTGTATTATCTCTTCTTTTGCTCATCAAGTTTTGTTTTATATTATTGTATTGTGCTTTTCTCCCGACTACATAAACTTATTGACAGAAAAAGCTTTATTTTAGTTCTTTCCCATACTACCTGTCACATAGTAGTAATCATAGTGAATTAATTAAAATTAATCACACAGCTTCGAGAGCAATTTAAGAGTGATTCTAGCAAAACACGAGGCAGTAAAATGAATTCTTGTGAAAATAAGACTCAAGTAGTTGATTTTTATATACGTGGGCTTCCTCAGATCAAGCTTCATAGCCTTGGGGAAGCTTTCTGAGCGCCTCCCTAACTAAGCTATATTTCCCCCATCATAATCATTCAGCACCATATATCCTTTCTTTACCCACATTTTATAAGTTTCTTTTTGTGATGTTTCATTAGCATCTTTCTTCATCATTAAATAGGGGGTTCTGTGAGGTAAAATATCCTATTTGGTTTTGTTTATTATCATGTCACCAGCACCTAGCAAAATGCCTGGCATCTCACAGGCATTTTATAAATATTTGTTGAATAAATAAATGAGTATCATATTATCATGGTGCCTAAGAATCAAAAGTTTATAAAGGACAATATTAATAACTATACAATAAATAGTACCCGAAAAGTGACCAGACCTTGAGCTACAAAATCACACATGTATATCATGTTCTGTGCAATATACCATTCTTAAACAATCAGAATTTTTAAAAATTACATTGAATTAATTTACTAGAAAATTAGTTTGATAAGTCTATTTTTATAAACCTGCTGCTACATTTAAGCATAGTGGGCAGTTTTTTAAAAATACATTTTCCATATATATGTATGTAAATTATGTATATGATATATATGTAATATAGACACAGATCCTTCTTAAATTAGTTTATTAAAAGCTATTTTTAAATTTGTCAGAAAATTACCTTGTAGCCTGGCTCAATGATTGACACTGTCTAATTTGGAGGAAGTGCGGTGGAGATATAGCAATGATCTGATTTATGTGTTACAGGCACACAATTGACAATATAAACCCAAAAATAAACATCTCTAAATTACCAGCTTATTTACATTGATCATATCTGCTGGGTGATTTATAAATTTTCATTTTCATTATGAAGGGAGTAAGCATAAGTTATAGATTTTTTTTTTTATTCAATGTATTTAAACTAAAAACAAAAACAGTTCACCCATTTCTCATTCACCCTCCTCATACTTATCATTAAAAATAATGAAGAAATTTCCTTTCAAAGCACTTTTAATACTCTCCAAACCAGTCTGACACCTTAGACTCCAGTACAAGTACTGTCTTTGTCACACAGCTAAAGTCCCATGTTGTTAACATTCCTTATTAAGGAAAAGCCTCTCTGTGTGTTTTCGATTTTCATTTCTGACACTTAATTAGAATTAATGAAGTTAAGCCATTTAAGGATTGCAAGAGCTGCCAGGACTCCTGAAACTACTAGAAAGAGCCATGAAACTGGTGACTTTTCTCACATGAGGCCAAGTGATATGAGACACATTAATTCAACATGTGTAGTTGAGAATTTGAGTGCCTTCCTGTCTGTGGGGAATGGGCTAAGCGAATCTAAGGCGTGATCTCTGGCTGCTTTATGCAACGCGATGGCATGAAGACAAATGTTTATAAAAGAACACATTGGAATCCCTGTTACCTCTCGGTGGGATCACTACATTGTCAAACAGTAAAGAAATGTTTAAATACAAATAAATTATGCTTGCCCTGAATGAAGTCTCCTCTCTGGTGTGTGATTACTGGGAGTTCCAAGTTGGAGTGAGTATTTCATTGCTCACTTATGGGATTCCGCTCACCTCTTGGCACCCACGATGCTGTAAACAACAGCTTCCAGATGCCAGAAGTACACTCCTGCCAGCAGCCAGCAGATGGCTGTGCAAATGACAGCCATGACGCCTTCACACACAGCTCTATCCTGGGCTGGCTTATTTAATTAATTTATTTATTTTACATTTCTATACACACAAAGGAAGTCACGTGATTTATATTTAAGCTTTGAAGTGTTATGAGAAACAACCATGAACACACCACACAAACTTCAGGAGAACTAGAACATTATGAGTTTTTTGCGTCTACCTCTTACCTCATTCCTCTGCTTCCTCGTTAGAGGCAACCACAATCTTGAATTTTTGTGTTTATTTTTCCTATTTAAAAAAATAGTGTTAGCACATATGTCTATACTTTAAACTCTGTACTATTCTGTTTTCCTTGTTGTGTGCTTTACAAAACATATCATATTTAATGTAGTCTTCTGCCACTTGATTTTTTTTTTTTTTCACCCCAAAGGTATGTTTCTAAGATTCATTCGTGCGGTTAGTACTTGGAGCTATAGTTCACACATGCAAATTCTATTTACTACAACACAACCTATGAAGTTGTTCTAAAGTCCCTGGACATTTGCTTAGTTTAGTTAGTTAGTCATTATAAGCAATGCTGCTGAGAATGTCTCTTGGTGAACAAGTGCAGGAGTTCTCTCGGACTAAAGGCCTAGGAGGGGAATGGCTGAGTCTTAGAGTATACAGAAATTCAAGTTTACAAGATAGTGCCAAAGTTTTCCAAAGTGATTGTTTCAATCCTCACATTTGATATCATCAGACCATGCTTTTTACCAATCTGCTGTAGTAGGTGTAAAATAGTATCATTTGCGAACAATCCTGAGCTTTCTTCACCTTGCCCAATCCTGACCACATTCCAAGCTGTCCCAGAGCTGTGGATCTAGAAGGAGGTAGAGAAAGGTGGGAAGTTTCATATTGAGTCATGAAGACCCTGAAGTTTGTTGAGTTGATCTCTGCAAAAGCATTTCCTATTAGTCTCAAAGTTATGTACATCATTCATTGAGTTAATATTTTTAGTTTCACCTATGTTTCAGATACTTCCCTAGGCCCAGAAAGGTCACAATGAAAGAAATAAACAAGGTCCTTGCCCTCATGGAGCTTGCCTTCTGATAGGGGAGGAAACAGACAATAAACAAATGAACATATGACATAATATCAGAAAGTGAAGACCAGCTTTGGGGCCATATAAGCCAGAGCTCAAATCTATTCTCCACGCTGTATGGGACACTTGACCTCTCTGAGCCTTAGTTTCTTCTTTTATAAATAACAATTATCATCTTGCAGGGTTACTGTAAGAATTAAGAGCAGATGTATAAAGGTTCCTAGCTTTGTGCTGAGAAGAAATGTTGGTTATTCTCCCCAGTCTGTCCACTTTGAGAGGTGTCTGAGAATAAAGAATTCAAGGCTCTTCTGGGACAATCTCATCTCCTAGATTGCTCCTACTGGAGGCTGGGCCCACAGGGCAACAGAACAGAAAGAGAAGACTGTGTGTCTCTGCCAGCCAACAACAGCCCGTTTATTTTGTCTAGAAAACCACTGCTCACCTTTGCTCACTTCCTTTAACTGGTGCTTTGATTCTGACTCTATTTTTGTCCCCCTTTGTGAGCCTGTGAGACTTGGTATTAAGTTCTATTCTTTGCAGTCATACTATCCTCCTAGTTTCCAGATATTCCAAATATCCTAGTTTCCAGATATTCCAAATAACCTCATTTACAAATAGATTTTAACAAACCAATTAATAAAAATATATATGAGCCAATAAGGGAAGGTGGAACCCTAGTGAATATTGGATGATATTAATGAATTATTGATAATTTTTTTAAGTGTGATAGTGATATGGTGGCATGTCAAAGAAAAGTGTTAACTATAGAAATGCATACTGAATATTTATATAATGTAGTGTCTTGGACTTGCTCTCAAATAAGCCAATATTGGAGGGAAGGCTGATGAATTGATTGGAGGTATAGAAGCAGAGTAACAGATGCATGGGGTTCATTATACAATTCTACCTACTTCCATATATATTTAAATTTTTCCATAATAAAAGGTAAAAAATGATGCAAAAATGTTTCTGCCTCAGAATACGATTTGCATGTACTATTACCTCTGCCTGGAATGTTGTTCTTCCAGAAAGCCATGTAACATACTTCCTTGATGACCTTATGCAAAACAGCCTTCCTCTTCTACTTTACTTTTCTAGCCCTTTATCCTGCTTTGTTTTTCTTTACAGCACTTCTCACTGGCTGATATTTGCCATATTTTCATTCATACAAATGTAGGTTCCATTAGAACGGGGACTTGTTTCATTTACTGCAATGTCTCCAAGCCTTGAATGGTGCCTGGCACATAAGAGAAACTCAACAAATATTAATTCAAGAAATGAATATACATGTTATACAGCTTAGAGACCCCATCAAAGCCAGATCAGAAATCCTGCTATATTGAGTTCCTTCATCTACCATCAGCTGATCCAGAGTTCTACTCAAGCATTTAAGGATGGGAGAGAGCTCTTTGTAAATGCTAGTGCACTACATAGCTTGTTATAATCATTCCCGGTCCAGTTTGGAGGCACTCAAAAGGAGTTATTAGATTACTGCACTGAGGTCACCAGGTCTGCAACGTCTTAGAAAAGCCTCCATTGTAAAATCAGCTCTTCTCACTGCCTTTGCCTAGAAGCAAACGTACTGTAGCTAATTTAATCCTGAGAAACAGACCATTCTGTTTCACAATTCAACACTTTTTGCTGAGTCTCCTTTTGCTGGAGATAACGTAACCACCGCATACTTTGAAGAGCATAATTTTGGATTGCTTTTCCCATATAAGTGAATTTACTCTGGGATCCTTACAGCTGTAGACCCTTCTCAGGAGCAGCTGTGCAGATTCACACACAAAAAAGGACCAGGCCTCTGCCCTTGGAACCAAGAAAAGCAGACGTGGCTTCATTCCCCAAACCAGAGCCTTGCAGGACCCAGGACCCACGCTTTCTTTTCTTTACTCTGTTTAATGCAGCAACACTCTTGACCGGTGAGATCTGGACACTCTTGTCAGACTCTGACTTCCTCTTTTTCCTTAATTCTGTTCTTGGTGTTCCCCCATCTCTTTTGGGGGTTAATAACAGAGACAATTACTGAGCCACAAGGCCTTAGAGCTGCTCATCCCCCAAATACCAGCCCACAGGTAAAGGGTAAACAACATCAACAAAACCAAACCTAGGTAGGCATCCTCTTTATGAAGCAACAAATTTTGAAAATCATGAGTTTATCCAAAGATTTCAAATTTAGTATATTTCACTTCAGAGAAACATACTGCTCTACGATTTTAAGAACAATCACATTGCAAGCATTATACATAATACATATGTACATGAGAGCGAAGACCTTTCTTAACTATACTCATAGTGAAATGTTACACAATTGCTGGAATATCTAAAAGGAGAATAAAATTTTAATATGAGAAACTGTTAAGTATACTAAAGTTTGTGTAAACAGCGCTAAATAAGCATTTTCATAATGTTTGTTTAACATTTGCTTTCAAGGAGATTTTTCTGCCTACCAAAGAGACCCATGGTTAGGTTCCCACATCTTGTTAAGGCTGACTGATGTGGATTCTGGCTCTTTTTGCATATAAATGTTTATGGAAAAAAGCCTGGGATTCTGGGAAAGGCCACACTCATGTAACAATGAGGCCTATTTTCAATAGCTTCCACGAGAAAGGAAACATACAACATAAAATGCAGATAGCATGACAAGTGATCGATTTCTGGATCATGCACAGGAAAGGCTACAAGGAGCAATGCAAGAGCAGACAGACCGAGGGGGCCGGCCGACATGGGATTGCAGGAGGCCTTGGAGGAGGCCGGGAGTTCCTTCACCACTTTCAATCTCCCTCTAAGAATAAAATATCAAACTTCACATTCAAAATGGAACCATTTTCCACAAGCACTATGTACGCAGGCCTTTCCCTTTGTCTACCAACGAATTCTTACAAAGAATTTTGAGCATAGAGGGCTCATTCAATGACCAAGAAATATCAGAGGACACGGGAAGCAAACCCAGGGAAGATGGCTGGAGAGTAACCAGTTCATCATTTTCAAGACATTTGACATAGAAGTATATTCAGTGCTTCTCTTGCTCTAAACTAAATGGACACATATAGCTTTATCACAAAGTATCACAGGCATTCAAAAAATATAAAGAATAATAAATACCCATGTACCCTTAATCCAGGCTAAAGAATAAAATGTTCTCAGTACAGTTGTAGGCCCTATGTACCCCTCAGAGATTGCATTCCGCTCCCTACAGGGATAACTAGTATTCTGAATTGAGCGTTTATCATCCTATATATTTCTTAAAAATTATATTTCATGCCAACCCTGTGGAGGTTATAAACATAGTCTTTCAATTCTAAAGCTCTAGGGCACTTTTAACATTGTACTAAAAATATCTCTTATTGCTCTAATAAGTTAATACTAAAAATATTTTTACAATAACATGAAGGAAGCTTTCTACAGTATATATTTTTTAACTGAGTCGGTTAATTGGTAGTAAATATCCCAAGCTAAACAATAAACTAATCTGGGAACTCTGTAGATTAAATTGATAGTTTTTATTCTACCCTTTTCTAAACTTTAAAAAAAAACACAGCCATTCAAAAGTAGAAGGAATCCTTGATTACCTGGAGCTTGGCCCACGGCACATACAGTCAACTGACAGTAGCTAGAATGGAATACTTTAAAGGGACTAATAATTTAGGGGTGTACCCTATATTCTTTAAGGTGGGTCAAATTCCCAGTGAACTCAGCTTTGTGCCTGACGCTCCCTGCTTATAATTAGGCATGTTTCAGAGTCCTATGGATGCTTGTGAACCAGCAGGGCACCATTTAATAAATCTCTGTACTGTTACAGTCATCCAAAAGGCCTGTCTGCAAAACACCAAATACTTTTGCCAGAGTGGTAGAACAACTGATGTCCTTAGAAAGGGCATTGTTTTCAGCTAGCTCAGTAAAATATGAATGGGTCAAATGAAGCAGTTTATTTTGTAAAGGGCCAGATCAATGATGCATTGTTGGGAATTGGCAGTGAACACAGCTATAGCCCAGTGACTTGGTTTGTTGGTGTTCAGTTCCTGAGACAAAAACCTTGTATTAGTCATTCAAGTCCACAACCTTTTATCTGAAACTGAAATTTTAGCAACTCTGAAAGTTGACAAATTGTTCACAACTCATTCGTATTTGATTAGTGAGTTTTGCTCCCGACCTCCCAGGGGTGCTACATAATATATAGAATTACCATTTTTAAATCCCAAAACTTCTGAATTCTGAAATACAGTCGGCCCTACAGGTTTCAAATTCGGGATTGTTGAACTCTAATGGCTACCACTGATTTAATAGCTACTATGAGCGGGGCTATTAGCCCTTTCACTATTTTGTTTTACTCTCACATTGATCCTATAATTGAGAAAAGCCTATGTCTGCACTTTTGCTGTTGCATTAACACACAAATTTAAGTGCTGAATAAGATTTTTCCTGTTACCTCTTATTGCTGGGAAAACCCCAAAGTTGAGAACATTAGGTTCAAAAACTGAGGAAAATAGGTGCTTGTGTTTTGCACCTTCAATTCTGAAGAAAGCCTTCAGATCCGCGCCCTCAGAACTTGCTTGAAAACAAAGCTAGATTTGCTACTCCAACTACCACCCCTATCTATCACCAGAAGCTTCTATACGAAAACCAAACATTCTAAAAGAAACATCAGGACTGTGAGTTCCCTTGCTCCTCCAGGCTTTTTTCCCTGCTTCTTCCTATCCCATCCCCCAGCCAGGCCAAGTGAGGAGGACACTGAGAGAACCACTGTAGATTCATAAATTTGGGGATTGCCTGCAAGAAGAGAGCCTTTTGCCAGCCGCAGTTAGAATTACGTCCTGGAATTGTTCATCTACTCTCTGTGCCTATTTCAGCAGAAGAAATTGGGAAGTGATGAGAAGGAGAGAGGGGAGAGTTGAGGAATAGCCTGCGCCTTTGCTAAAGTAGAACAGTGGGTGTCTTCAGAAATGCCACTGTTTTAGGCTTAGTTGGTAAAACATGAATGGGTCAGTTACAGCGCTGTTGTTTTTTTAATCAGTAAGATTTCCAACAGGCATGGCAAGAATGTGGGAGTTTCTCTGGCCAAGTGTACAGTGAAAAGGATTGTACAAGCCAGCTGGAACTATCTTGAGGGTACCTCACTCAAGACGGCTGCACGTCGGGCAAGAGGACCCCAACATCAGGGGGAAGTAGGATTATATGGAAGAGAGAAGGAGTTGATGGACTTTAAGAAACATCAGGCTAGTTTATCCCAAATCAGAGAAACAAACAGTGGGGAGGTCTCTTATCGAGACCCCCAAAACACCCTTATGTACACTCAACGGGGTGCCTCTTTCACAGAGAGCACCTATAGTCAACAGAGGACAATAGCACAAGTAAAAAGGCATTTGTCCCCTTTCACTGCCCTCACCCTTGCCACAATACATAGAGGAGAAAAGGACCCAGGAGTACGCGTGCACGTGGTCTGTCTTTTAGGCTTCTCTCACTTTGATAGCCACTGTTACCGCTGCCCACGCCACCCTCCATCCCATCCCATCCTTTCCTCCACCCCTGACAGAGAAAGTGTTGTCCTCACTCTGTGGCAGCATGAATAAAAGAACATTGTTTCTCTCAGTACAACAAAGCAGGCTGGAATTTTCCGAAGAAACTTGACTGAAGACAAAGGGACATAAACAAGGAAAACACAGGGTTCATATATATAGTCAAGCTAACAAAGTACAGGTTTCCAATCCTAAATAACTGAACAGTGCCAGGCTCTCAACTGTTGTGTCCACACCCTCTCAGAGAGACCTCTTCAGAGAATCCTCTATTTCAGATCATCCACAAGCCTTCGCTCGACACCTTTCTTTGCCCCCCGCCCCCATCATGTCTTCTTAGAGGACGATTTGAAAGACATCCTGACTGAACAATGGGCGATACACACATGGATAAAGAAACACTATACTTTCTTAACTTTTGAGTCAGACAGACCCGAGTGACTTTACAAGTTCTTTTACCTCTGTGAGCCTTATGTTCTCTCATCTACGCTATATAGCACCCATTTGGTAGAGTTGCAAAATGCTCACATAATGCTTGCCTATGGTAAGTGCTCAAAAGATGTTTGCTATTACTATCATTATTCAGTGTAGGAAGACAATGCCAGATCCTTTAGAAACCACCCAACATTGTCTTCCTTCTTCTCCCTATATTTAAGTCTCAATTTCCCCGTTCTTTCTCACATTCCTCCTATCCTCACGGGTAGGTAAAGCTTATTTCCTCATACCTGTATGTATCTAACAGGTTTCCCTATTAATTTGAAAAAAATGAATCATAGGTTTGTTGGAATAAACCATATCAAACTCATCAATCCACTCATAGGTGAAGCTTGGCTTCTTAAAGTTCTAGCCTGGCATCTGGACCATGGGACCTTAGTACCACGACACGTTATCACATCCCAGGACTAGCTGCACATTTCTGTCTGTTTCATCTCTGAAGGGAATCTTCATTTCTAAAACCCAGATAATGGACCTGGTCAAGGTCAGCCAGTCATCACACTTTCTCCAATTCATCCAGCTCCTGTTGGAGTCATACCCTTCTCATCCCAGGCGTCAGACAGACCCAGGCTCAAATCCTGGCTCAGTGCTAAATTATTAACAGTTAAGTGCCTAATCTTTCTAAGCTTCAGCTTACTGTCGAATGGTGACTAGGATATCTCCCTGCCGGGCTTTGAAGATTAAATGAGAAAATAAAAGTCAAGCACTTAAGGCAGAGACTCGTTCATATTACCACAGGCACAATAAATGGTGGCTGATATCATCACTCCGTGTTTATAATATCACAATTACTTTATATGAACAATTAAGTGGACAATTTGTTGTCAAAAGATAAAAAAAAGAACTCTCTGACATAGTCTCTCACCCACATAGAACCTAATTAGTGAAACAGTGGTTTACAACTTGAGGTTCATAAGAGTCACCAGTTTACCTTTGAACCCTGATAAATGTTCTGCTCACCTTAGATAGAAGTAAAAATAGCATATTCATGGACCTGGGTACTACTGGTTTCCTAATTATGGTCCATCTTTATTGCCAACTCCAATCACATGATTAAATAGTTTCCCTGCATTTATTGTTCTTGGAAACCTGTCAGTTAAAGTATTTGACTGACGGTTAATGTGTTTAACATTTCGCACTCACATTTACTAGCTGGACCCCCGAGCCCCAGTCTGCCTTTCATTTCTATCCAAAGTCCCTCCTGCAAAATACAGCCATTTCTGCTCCATAGTAGAAGCTAAAATGTTTGTTAAATAAATGAACCCACAGGCAGAGGATGACTGAACGTCCCTCAGGTTACCATCTTGTCTGAGCAATGAGTGGTTCATGAACAGCAGACATGGCATACTTTCTTTGAAATATACTAGTGGGAGGTGGTACATTGAGCTTCTGAGTCAGCCACACCTGGATTGGAGGTTTGGTTCTGTGTGACACTGGAAAGGTTAATTAATCTCTCGGGACCTCTATAACGATGGAGATAATGATAGAACCTACCTCCTTGATTGTTGGGAGGATTAAATAAGTTAATCAATGAGAAGTGCAGAGCTTTTAAGAGTCTCCTGGATGTTCATCTCACATTGTCCTTGGGGCTGCCCAATCATTCCTTTCTTATGTTTGTTCACTATTTAGTTTCTGACCAGAGGATCTGTCCTGGCTAAATCACTTCTAAAGAACTATGTTTATTTCTGGGCATTTAAAGAGGACTTTGACCAGGATTATAAAGGTCAGAAACCTGGAACGTGAAACATGGGCTTTTTGACATTAGGTAAAAACTAAGAAAATATGAGTAAAATGTGGACTTTAGTTAATGATTCTGGTTTATTAGCTCTGACAAATGTACCATAATGATGTTAACAATAGAAGAAGCAAGGTGTGGAGTAAATGGGAACTCTAATATTATTGCAACTTTCCTAGCAATCTAATACTACTCTAAAATTTAAAAAGGTTATTAACTGTTAAAAATATCCATTTCAAAATCATAAAAAGTCAAAAATTGTATGTTTATAATTTATTCCTGTATGCACATAAGAAAATATCAGAATAAAAATGGAAAGAAATTTTTTAAATGGACTTTCAGCCTGGAATAAGGAACACTTTGGTGAGGTGATGAAATTAATCACTTTCTTCAAAAATTTGCAGGTCTCTTTGATGTGGAAGGTAAAATGTACAAGCATATGGGCGTATGCTTGGGCATATGTAGTGCCCAAGAAGGAAATAACGAGCAGAAATTGCAGATGATCCAGTTTCATCTTAGGTGATGATTAAAACTGACCACACACACACAGACACACACACACACACACACACACACACACACACACACAGAGAAATGGAAACTGTCTGAAGTAGTATATGACCTTTATCAAAGTTGCTCATGGAGAGGATAGATGACCACCCATCAGGCGGATGTTGCAATGAGTAGGTAGGAAGTTGCACTTGATAAAATTGTATATATTTAACGACTGCCTCCCTATCCTATGTCCATCTGTTCTACTTATCCTTTTCTATCCTTTGGGCACATTACATTTCAGATTTGGAAAGGATTTCAGAGACCATTTAGTTCTTGTTTGGTGCCTGGATTTTCGACAATCTTCTTGGCCTTTGGTATTATATGCAAACACATCACTAGAAATCCCACTTGTTGGGTTTAAACCTTACTCTTTGTTCTTTCTAACACTGGTTCAAGATCCTCATCTCAGGCTTTCCATTTTGACAACCTGCTTGGACACATTTCTCTAGCTCTGACATTAGAACACACACAGATTTGTTCTTGCCCTCCTGCCTGTAAAGTCCCAGACCTGCTAGTCAACGAGGAACAGAAAAACATCTATCAGTGCCTGGCCTTGGGGCTGACATCCAATCTCGGTAATTATATTCATGCAACATTTATAATTAGGCCATGACCTTTCACGCCCTTGTACATTTGTGCAAATGGATCCTAAGAAATGAAACAGGAAGGCAACTTGAAAAATGCATCATGACTCACAAAAGAGATCCACTGCACTAAACTGTGCACACACTATTTAAGGTCAAACTGATTGAACCCCCAGCTCCTTCTGATTCACATCTTCCAAGCAAAACTGCAGACTAACAGCTTTGCAGACTCATGTGCATGTGTTCTACAGACAGGACAACTGGCTCTTCCAATAGCTCACTTTGTTTACAAATACAGACCAACTTCTGTCCAGACCACACTTACCTAACTGCCACCTAAGACCATCTGATGATAAACTGTGGCCCTCCTAATTCTAAGTGGCCTTACCTAATTCCTCCCTTTTGAGACATCATAATGGCTGTGCTCTGCCTTGCTCAATACGTATAGCACCAGCTTTGGGTGATCAGTAGTTCCCCTAGTGGTCTTTGATTAGGGAGCGTACAATTCTTTTGCCTGGCTATGCCTGTTTTCTTCTTGTTTGTCTAGTATACATCTACTCATGCTTCAAGAGCACATTTACATGTCACTAGGAGTGTTCCCTGGCTCCTTCTTCGTCTCAGACCTCAGCACCACCTGTTACCCCATCTTTTGTGTTCCGCAGGGACTTGGCTCAGACTTCCGTTAGCTTTTCTCTCACTATATTTTCATTCTTTGTCTGCCCACTTTGTCCACCTTACTTTAGGGCAATGCACTTTTTTGCATCTTTGCACGTCCAGTGTCTGCCCTGGTCCTGGGCACAGAATAGGCACTGAATAAACGTTACTTAAACCCAGATTATTATTCATAATAATAATTGCAACAACACTGCACACAGAGCCTTAAGAGATACGTGGATTAATTATTCTTTCTTGGCCATTATCTATACATGACAAAGCCTCGTGTAGAACAAATCTCTATGATGCCTATTTCTCTGTGGTGAGAAGAGACTATATAACTCTTACTGGGTGGCCAGTAGTGGTACAAGATTACAGGGACCCAGCTGATGTGCGTGGATAATATTTTGCAAAGAGGAAACTCAACCACATTTTCATTGTTTTTCTTTTAATTATTAAAATAATAAATGATATATACTGGGGGTGCCAAAAAATGTATACACGTAACTTGTATTCATCTTTTGTTATCAGTATATATTGAGTATCACAATTTTAATACAATTTTTTCTTTTCTAAAAATATACATTTTGGGGGACCCTGTGTATGTGTATACTATAGATAAAGCTAAAGTCCTCTTAGAAAACTACTTCCATCGTGATCCCAGCCCTACTTCCCCAGAAGTATTTGTTGTTATCAATTAAGCATGCATGCTTCCATATTATTTCTAGGCATTTACATACCTTGGGAAGATATAATACTGTTTTTGTGTATGTGTCTAATATAAATTTAATCATCGGCAAATGTCTGGAGACCTTTATAAATATGAAGTTTTGCATATAAAACACCGACGGTAAAAATATATAAAAGACGTTCATTTAATTGGCTCTGTTACTTAATCTACGTCTAAGTAGAAACATTAAGAGTTAAGCATACGCAGAATGTGTGTGTATTTTACATATCACATATAAATACTTATATTAATAAATATAAATATGTATTACATTAACCTCACGTCTCCCAAAGATTATGACTAATTCCCAGTAAAACTAAAGAGAGTGTTATGAAAATTACTGAGGTAATTCATAAAATTATTTCAGCTGTTTAAAATGCAAAAGCTAAAAATAAAGCAGTAAGCTTCCAGTGATCAGAAACACCTAAATGCGCAAACGCCACGTATTGTCTTTAGCAGAAAATTACTTATCACTTTATACATAGAAGGCTGGCAGTTGATCGCAAAGTACTTATTCAACACTAGAGAAATAATAAATGGAGACATCACTTCTTTCTCAGTTACCTACATAAAACTCTAGTTTGCCTGTATAAATTGGTAATCATTACACGTAGAATTTTATATCTTATAATAGGAAAATCACATTTGTGCTCAATGATTTTATTTTAGCACCAACTTGAAGTTTTTCCAACCAACCACGGAGAATATACTTCGGAAATGTGGGATGAAAAAATATCAAGAAATGATGAATTGATGTATCCACAGTTGGAAAGTGTTTGTGGTTGTGTGCTGTATTTGCTAATAAATTGTGTATTAAATTCTGCAAAAAGCTTTTAGAAATTCAATTAATTTGCACATTAGTATGCATTCCAGGAAATCACCAACTCAATATTGAAAATTAATATGAATAAAACATATAGTCAATAACACTTTGCTTATACAGCCCTTACCTTATGTGTGACAAGGTTGTGTGTCCTAAACATGGCTGGAATAGGCAAGGTACCTTCATACCCAGGTAAGAGGTCATTTTCTTCCCCACTTAGCCATCCTCAGAGAGGCTCAATGTAACCAATATTCTTGGTATTGGGCCATTATCTTATGATATCAAATACAGTGATGTTTTAATGACATGTCTTAAGAGGGGTGATTTTTACCAAGGGAGAAACTAGGCTGGAGGAAGCTGTTAATCCCTGGGTTCTGTCAGAGACTCTATTACTCAGCCTTCTCTAGAAAAATAGAACCAATAGTGTGTGTGTGTGTGTGTGTGTGTGTGTGTGTGTTATATATATATATATATATATATATATATATATATATATATATATATATATATATATATATATAACCCCTGTATAACACAGCACATCTATAACACGGTTTCACTCTAACACGGTTTGAGAATTGGGGGAAACTCTCGTACAATACGGCATTCTAGAACACAGCTTCACTCTAACACAGTTTGAGAATTAGAGAAATCCCTGAACACCACAGAGCGTAATAAGAGCTTTTAAGAGTAAAAGATACTTCATTTGCAAATTTTCATTTGAGTGTGGATGTCATATCAGATTTGACTGCAGAATTTTAAAATTTATTAGAATTTTAAATCCATTTTATTTGTGGAATATTAAATTCAGAGGATGAAGATATCTTGTCAAAGAGAAAACACCCTCGATTAATGGTGCTTAGTAGTGATGACGAAGAAAACATTATTTAACATATATAAATATGTATACTTTTGGTGAAAATTGCTTTAATAAAGATATTTCTCTTAATTATAAAAATATAATAGTATTCTTTTTTAATTTTTGGAACCTAACCCCGTTTTTGTACTAGTTCTTTGTTTCATATAACACGGATTCGCATTAACACGGCATTTTTAGGAAACTAACAACCGTGATAGATAGATAGATAGATAGATAGATAGACAGATAGATAGATAGATAGATAGATAGATGATAGACAGACAGACAGACAGACAGACGGGTAGATAGATAGAAACAAGGGAGAGATTTATTTTAAGAAATTGTCTCAAGCAATTTTCGAGGCAGTTCAAGTCCCAAGATCATCAGGCTGATGGCCCAGGAAAAAGCCAATGTTGCAGTTCAAGTCCAAAGACCTTCAGCTGCCAGAATTTCCTCTTGCTTAGGAGAGGTCAGTTTTTTGTTCTATTCAGGCCTTCAACTGATTGGATG
Source organism: Rhinolophus hipposideros (assembly GCF_964194185.1). Lineage (NCBI taxonomy): Eukaryota > Metazoa > Chordata > Mammalia > Chiroptera > Rhinolophidae > Rhinolophus > Rhinolophus hipposideros. The sequence goes on from NC_138064.1 coordinate 13,970,974, forward strand.
AGGCCCACTGATATTATGGAGGGCAATCGATTTACTGATTTAAATTTAATCTCATCCAAAAACACCCTCACAGAAACATCCAGGATAATATTTTACCACCTATCTGAGCATCACGGCCCAGCCAAGTTGACAGAGAAAATTAATCATCACAAGAGAACTTAACCATTATGGCAGAAAGGGGTCTGGGACCTCCCAAAAGGAAAGCCGTCCGGGGGACATCATTCTCAGATCTGTGAGAATCAATTAGCTTTTGCTTTCACCATGAAGTCTGCTATTCCTGAGAAGCTCTTCTAAGTAGAGCTCCCACCCTGTATCTCCTCCTTTAAAATTCACTGTTCAGCAGATAAATGACTTAAACAAACAAACAAAGCCCCTCCCACTTACTATCTCATTTAATCTGTACGGTAACCTTGCCAAGCACATTTTTCTCCTCCTCATTTATTCCAGAGAACATTAAGGTTCAGAGAGCAGCACGCCTGAGGCCATGCAGCTTTTAAGTAGCAGAGGTAGTACTGCATCCAGGTTTTAAATAAACCACAAATTTCTTTCATGCTCCTGCTCCCAGAGGAACAACTGTCCTTACTTCAACACCATGTTCGTTGCCATGGAAAGTTTTCTTGGAGGTCTGTGGCCGACTGCTAATTGCCTACCTAATACCCATTCTTACCTTCTTCCTTAGTAACACAATTATCATTTTTTGTCTTTTCCAGGCAGCAGTGTGCCCAGTTAAAAGAGTACAATTTTCTAGCCATGTGAACAAGTTTTGGTCCAACCACCCCCTTCCTGCTTCCTGTCTGGAATGTCGACCTGATGGTTCCAACATAAACAAGAGTAAGTAGTCTGATCCTTGACTGCGGTCACTAGCACATGGAACAGGCTAGAAGAATACAGGGCATAACCCTAGTAAACGTTTTTAATACTTTTTTAATTTTGAAGTAATGTTAGCTTAACAGTGAAGGGGAACAGAGTTGTCACCCCAAGAAATGCCACTTCGGGATATTGATTATTTTAAATTGGTTAATTTTAACAAACAGCAGACTTGGGAAAAGCTCTGAAAACCAAGTACAACCCTATATAAAGGATATTTACATTTGTAAGGGAAATCTCCATTGTACCCTTTCCCTCTGGTACCAGGCCTGCCTTTACTATCATTGGAGAAGACAGGATTTAAATCTGCATAACAATCTTACCTTTATTTGCTGTGCTTTTCCTGGTAACCTATAACTGTCTACTCCCAACAACTTCTTTTGTCTGTAGCTGAGGTGGTATTTAAGATGATGGCTTCTGCCATTTGGGCGAGTTACTCAGTGTTCCTGGGTCTCTCCCATGTATACAGAAAGTATACATATTAAACTTCAAAATGTTTTTCTCCTGCTAATCTGTCTTGTGTTAATTGGATTTTAAGTCCAGTCAGAAGAACTTGAAGGGTAGAAGATAATTTTTCCTCCCCGAAAGAAGGGAGAAATTACCACACTAGTTGATTTAGTCAAGATTTGATATTGAGCTTCAACTTCATTTAGTGATGGCTTCAGGATAGATAAACCTGACCCTGAAGCCCATTCCCAAATTCACTGAATGCCCTTTCCATATGTTGTTCTTGTCCCTAAACAAATAATTGTGATGCTTATAAGAGACAATAGGTTTTTGCAACTTTTCTAGCTGAGAATAGATGCCAAAGATTCCTTTTGCTAATGTTCCTGAGATGAACTCAAAACCTCAGGTTTGAATACTTATATTTTTTATTGTAGTTTGTGATTACATGAGAATGAGTTTCATGAACAAAAAGTGGAAGACAATTTTTTTCTTTTTGATTTCCTATCACTACTTTCGCTCTTAATAGCAATGGGTCTTTTCATATATTCCATTCCACAAACAATTTTATCCACAATGATAAATAAATAAAGTTTTTTTAAAAAACTATCTTTTCTAAGAAACACATTTCTACGTCTACAGGCATTCTGCCTTATGTTCACGGAAGTATCAAGGACAAAAATTGCATTAGTGTTGGAGTGGGTGAATTTCGGCACGAAGGATATGTAATACTTTCATAGACCATTGTTCTACATACATTTTACTTAAATCTCAACAAATGGCATGTACACCTATGTTTTAGGACTGCTTTCCCATAGTATCAAAGTAAGTGGATTGAGAAATAACCAAGTATATACCATGAACTGTGTGAAAGGCAACTAGAATCATCAGTCATTATGTTTGTGTCGGGATATTTTGACAAACTATAATAACTTTAAGAGTAAATATTAGTTAAGACACTTTTGGGTGTAAGTAAACATATAAAAAATGGCTTTAAAAATAATATACTTTTATCACACAACAAAAGTCCAGAAAACTCTAAGCTGGAATTAGGGAAGAAAAATTAAACTTTACCATTCAAGTTCTTCTGACTGGACTTAGAAGCAAATTAACACGAGACAAATTAGCAGGAGAAAAACATTTTGAAGTTTACGATGTATACTTCCTGTATACATGGGAGAGACCCAGGAACACCGAGTAACTCGCCCAAATGGCGGGAGCCATCACCTTAAACACCACCTTTAACTAAAGACAAAAGAAGTTGTTGAGAGTAGACAGTTATAGGTTACCAGGAAAAGTAAACAAGGGTAAGATTGTCATGCAGATTTAAATCCTGTCTTCTCCAATGATAGTGAAGGCAGACCTGGTAGAGTAAGGGAAAAAAAACGGTACAATGGAGATTTCCCTTACAAAGGTAAATATCCTTTATATAGGGTTGTACTTGTTTTTCAGAGCTTTTCCCATGTCTGCTGTTTGTTAAAATTAACCAGCCTAAAATAATCAGTATCCCAAAGAGGCTTACTTTGGGGAGGCAAACTCTGTTCTCCTTCACTGGCTTTTTTGCAGTTTCTTGATCTTTACCCTCACTGTCACAAGATGGCCTCCTGAGCACCGAACATCACAACTTCACACCATCACATTAAAAGGAGAAAGGCTGGGAGTGGGGGATGAGGAGAAACTTTTCTTTCTTTTCTTCTTTCCCAGAAATTCCCAGCAGACTTCCCCTTACATCACAGGCCAGAACTGGGGCCCCAAGGGAGGCTGAGAATGCAAGTACTTAGCATCTTTTTGCCTCTACTGTGAGAGACAGCCCTGCCAGCAAGGAAGAGGAGAGAGTTGGTATGACCTTGGGATGACAGCCAACAGTGTCTGCCACAGGGACCTTGTAGCTATGGTCACTGCATGTGCCTTGCCGATTTCTTATGGCCTTTGAGCTAAAATGTGGAATGTGCGATGTTACATGAAGCAGGAGGAAGACGAGAGAGTGGAAAATACGTGGCTGGCATAGAAAGGCAGTTGGATGACTGGGTAACCTTCAAGAATCAGAAAAGTTGTAAACTATCCCTACTCCACAAAACTATTCAAATCAGCAAGACAAAACTGCCAGGTCAATAACCTGAATATTGAATACTAAATACTGAGAGTCCCCTCAGAAATCCTCACTAGATTTTTTTCCCCTTCTCTGAAGCCTCACACATATTGAAAGGGATCTTTCTGTTGGGGTTTCCCCTATTAAAGGTTTGACTGGAAGTTGACTCATATTTATTTGTTCATATTGTTCTTCATGAGTTCTCTTGTATTGCCCTAGGATTGAAGGTCAGTAGGTAGTTAGGAATTCACAGTTAGAAATCTAGACGCCAATGGAGAAAGCATTGTTTACTCCACTTATTAAAGATACTATGATGCCTCATTTGCATTTATTAATGAGGACACCCACCTTATAGAACCAAAAGAATAATGCCATACTAGATTTTCATTTCATTCAGTAGAATTCCATCTTCCCAGCAGCCTATTATAGAACTATTCTCATTCTTTCCATTAGAACAAAAGAGTTAATGCATAGCAAAGCAGGGAGGGGGGTTGACTGGTCATTGTCTATTGTAAAGTGTAGACAAACATCTGTTGTTTTGTTGTCGTTTTTTTAATAAAAGCATGATAATAAACATCCTAACCAAATGTAAAAGGCGGGCATTTGAATATTTTTAATTAGAAGGACTAGTGCATAGTGCCACATTTAGTCAGATCTAGAGTTCCAATTTCAGGCTTAAATCATAAATGTGGGCATTATTGCCTTTTACAATACACCATTGATAGAACACCAACTTTAAAGCCAATTAAAGGTTGGCAATCTTCCTACTATTGGCAAAGTAACACTTGTTAACAGTTCCCCTTGTGACACGTTTCAGCATAATCACTGATTTCTGGAAACCTTATTTAGCACTTACGGATATTTTGAAATCTCTAATGAATTTCTTTTTATAGACATTTTTACGTTTTACTCTAATTTTTTAAAGGTGTTCAGGTAGTTTAATTTTATACACTCAGATGGTGTGTGTACCCAGATATTTATATGTGAAGGACAAAATGTTAGAGTATGTAGAACTATATAAATGAAAGTTTGCTCATAATACTCAGATGTTAACGGTTCCATTTCTGAAATCTAATTGTACCCAAATTCATTCAGGAAAAACTTCACATTAGAATCTGAATATGCAGAGAACTATTCTTCCTGTTTGATAAATAACAGGCTCTTGTCATTTGGTTAAAAAACAGTTAGAATAAGTAAATTCTTTCATGGTTATTTACTTCAAATAAAAGTGTTTTGGAGGCTAGTAAAATCTTTTTATATTTCATATGGAAATAATTTGACAAGCTTGGCAAAGATGTGACAAACAAATGAGCTAAGAAAATTCAAGTTATTTTAGTCTTGAGTTACTACTGAACAGAGAACTTGTTTTCACCAGCTAAAGAACAGTTTGATTACATGCAATGCAAATGATAATGCAAAAATAAGCAATAGCTAATTTTCACTTTGGCTTTGTGTTCTGCCATTTTTCAAGTAGATAATACTAATTCAAGATGACATGCTACATCTCTGGATACTCAATATTAGAAATTAGATAACATTAAAATAAGATTAGAGACGGCATCGTGATATTCAATATTAGCAATAGATAATATTAATATAAACTGATAAAATACATTTCAATAGTGACAATAGATTGATTCAGGTACATAATTTAAAATGTGTTTATTTTTAGCCATTTATTCCTTGACCCACATAGTGTTTATGTCAGGACTAACTATCCACGTAAACATTTAATTGTCTCCTTTTTTGTTTTTGTAAAAAACAAACAAACAAAACTCTATGGTTGTTATCAATGCAACTTTAGTTAAGTGCATGTTGTTTAATTTGATTTAATAAATGGAAATTTTGTTCCGAAGAAATGGTTAATTGTTTAGGAATAACTTTTTAAACACTGAGAGTAAGATATAACTTCAAAGTTTATAAATACTGACGGTGCCAAAAAAAATGTATATACATTTTAAGAAAGGAAAAAGCTGTATTAAAATTGTAATACTCAATATATACTGATAACAAAAGATGAATACGAGTCATGTGTATACACTTTTTTTGGCACCTCCTGGTATATTGATAATGGTAAAAAAAAAAAAAGATCAGAAACAACCCACTTATATAAAAACTAAGGTTTGGTTAAATACATTATATCTTTAGGTTGGTGTAGCAGAGACATGTCTATCCATATCAATAACCTTCATTTCTTAGTAACTGCCTGATTTCATTTAGGGTGGCATGAGAGTTTATTTTAGCCAAACTGAGGACATGCTCTGGTGAATAACAGTTTTACAGTTCCTTTTATACATTTGGAAATAAGGAGGGACCATAAGGAAGATTTATATGAAGGTGGAAGAAAGCAAGGTGGGGGAATCTCTATAACTGGATCATGTGACAGTTAACAAGATTATGTGCTCCCTTGAGGGTGGTTATGCCTCTGAGGGGTCTGAAAAAAGAGGATTTCTCTAGCATTTCCGAGGTATGTTAACCTAGATGCACAAGAACAATGGACGGGGCTTGCTTAAGGCAAAGATTAAGCCTTTTATGAAAGAAGTTATAGGCCTGGATGTGACTACCCATCATGACCTGCTCAAATAGAAATGTATGATCAGATCACCCTGTAAGGTTACTTTCGGTCACTGAGCTTGACAGATTGATTAGAGAACACGTTTTTTCATTCACAGGCATACAAGCTGCACAGTTGCACAAGGACCCCAGCTCAGAAGGGCCCTATGCTTCGCAAATTCTCTATTGTTGCTATTTTTTTTTAATTTTTAAATTTTTTTTTGGCGGGGGGAAGGGGAACAGGACCCCATTGGGGAACAGTTTGTACTTCCAGGACTTTTCCAAATCAAGTTGTTGTCCTTTCAATCTTAGTTGTGGAGGGTGCCTTCTAGTTGTTGTCCTTTCAGTCTTAGTGGTGGAGGGCGCAGCTCAGCTCCAGGTCCAGTTGCCCGTCGCTAGTTGCGGGGGGCGCAGCCCACCATCCCTTGTGGGAGTCGAACCAGCAACCTTGTGGTTGAGAGGATGCGCTCCAACCAACTGAGCCATTCGGGAGCTCAGCGGCAGCTCAGCTCAAGGTTCGGTGTTCAATCTTAGTTGCAGGAGGCAGAGCCCACCATCCCTTGCGGGACTCAAGGAATTGAATTGGCAACCTTGTGGTTGAGAGCCCACTGGCCCATGTGGGAATCGAACCGGCAACCTTCGGAGTCAGGAACAGGGAGCTCCAACTGCCCGAGACACCGGACCGGTCCTCTATTATTGTTATTTTGAAATGCTTAATTTTGTCTTTGATGTTGTGTGTTGTAAGTGAGGTCTGATAGAACATGTGTGGGAGAAGAGGGGTATAGGCAACATGCTTGTTTACAGTTTCTTATTGCTCCATTTGCATATAGCCCCATGAGCTCAGAATTCCTGTGGTCCCACAAAGAGCCAGAATTCAGCAAGTCTCAAAGCTAGGACTAGAAAAGAGTGTTACATCTAAAAGTGACTAAGCTGGGTCCCTGGCACCCCTGGGAGGCCACATTTCCCATTTGAACCAGAACCAGAACCAGAAAGAAGGCAATAGCATTCCTAGAAATCTGAAAATCAAGGAACGCTGTTGTATCATTTCTTATTCACATTACTTCCCTGTAGTAGTCAACAACTTATCCTGAAAATGATGACATAGAAAGAAAAGATAGAAAACCCATAATTCCTTTTCCTTTCAGTCCTTCTTACTCATCAGTAAGCTGATGGTGGACAGTGTTGGTAGAAGGTATGTGTATCAAGAAGTGAACTGAAAACAATCGATTCCATTCTGTGCAATGTTGTTACTGTTTGAGTAAGAACAAAATACAGATGCATGTGGATGCTATGAAATATAAATTATGTGATTTCAGAGATTCTGTATACAAGTTAAATGTTCTTATATTTGCATTTTTAACTTGATTATTCCACACAATTTGTGGAAAAATACATGTCAATCTTTTAACATGTTTACCTTTTACAGAAATTGGTTTTCTTTTTACATAACTTTGTATTGCTTCAGTGGTTGCAACCGCCTTTATTAATTTTATAATTTGAAAAACCCCCAAATTAATCAAACTGTACAAAATTACATGAGGCTGACTTTTACACAGTTTCGAGATTTAATAGTAACTTTCATACCAGTTCAGGATTCATTTGTAAATTTTCTAAATTTTACCTCATTTAAAAAAGGACTCAATATTCGTTTTATGAAGATTGACAAGTACGGAGAATCACACACACACAAAGAAAATAACTATCACAAATAATTCCAGTCTCTAGAGATAAACTCCTAGAAATAGACACTGTGAGCATTTTGGTGTACTTATTTCTGGTCTTTTTTTTTTTCCCTGTGTGTATGTGTTTGTATTTTTAAAAACACAAAAATGTCACATGCTGTATATAACCCACTCTTTTTTAAACTAACAGAAGTACATTTTGCCAATAATCAAACATCCTTCTTTAACAGTGATTTAGTGGTACACTGTGGTACTATAAGTGCCACTGAGGATTAGATTTGGTTAAAACAAAATAAAAAGTGATTTAAACACAGAAGAAGGCAGTTCACAGATGATTCTGTCTATTCTCAAGTGCACAAGCATGTACTTAACTGAATTTAAATCTTCATTTAATTCGAGCTGGCGAAGGGTTACTCTACAAACCAATGGTTCTCTTACCATTTTAAAATATATGGATAATTAAGTTGTTTCTTCTTGGTAACAAGTTCACCATTTCATTACTATCGATCATGGATCTACACCTTCTTAATTTTGCTTCTTTATGGCTTTATCATATGTGCATTGACTGTGCTCTGCAGTCTCTGCTGATGAGACTAGAAAATGTTCCTATCACCACAGAGAATACGTAAGTACCCTCTGGAGATTCTTTTCTTGGGGGAAAAAAAACTGATGGCGTTTTTTTGTTTGTTTTTTTTTTACTCCCCAAATGAGTGGACGGAAAAATCTTTACAGGTTGCAAATGCAAAATACAGGGTGACACAGACATAACATTGAAAATCTTGCGAAAACAAGAGAAACCCTTCAAATTCTACAGCTAGAATATCTTTTTGAAAGCTAGATTTTTGTCAAAGATACAGTTGGGCCAATTTGTTGTTTAAGTAACCATGCAGATAGAAAAGAAACATTAAACACAGAAAAATGAAATTAAAATGAACCCCCAGCTCCAAACGTCTATCAGGAAATTATTATTTCTCCTCAAACCAAGGTTATGCCAGGCTAAAAGTGGTGATTAAAGAGGGACTTGTCCTCAAGGCCTGGCCTGGCCAGAAACAAGCTTGTGCAATAGAAGTTTGTCCCTGGCACACTCACTCTCCAAACAGCCTTTTGCCCTTTGTAGTCACCTCTCCTCCTCTCTCCTTCTTGCTCTCAGGGGGGGTCTCTGTGTCCTTGGCTAAATTTTGCTCTCAGTTGGCAGCTAATTAATGGGTAAGAAGTTAGGTTTGTGGAGAAAACTGCGCTGCTAAGTGTTTACAATGTCTTTATATGTTTTAACATTTTTCAGTTATTAGAAACAGGGAGGAAAATTCTGGTAGTAGGAAAACCAGTTTGGCTCTGGGTCAGTAAACCCGTCTGGCAATTTAATAGAAGCAAACCTCAGTAATTAATTTTGCATCGTATTGTGTTCAGTGACCCTAAGATATCCAAGCAGCAGAGGTGGAAGAGGGGGAGGTAAAAGTTAGTAGTGCAATTTTCTTTTTCATCGAGTAGAAACAGCCATGGGATCTACCAGAGTCTGGAAATTTTATTATTTTCTTCTTTTTTGATATTTAGGGGAGGAGGGAAACTACCACCAGGAGAAGTGTAACCAGAAAGTTTTGGTCTTGTGGGGGTTCAAATATAGGCTTAATAGGCTTAAATATTGGGAAAATAGAATTTAAGCACCAGCCACTTCCCACTTACAGCATAAACAAACAGGCTGAAGGATGCTGGGATGGAAAACTTTAGTATGTCCTCTGGCCAAACTCTATATTTAACAGGGAGAAACCCACATTTGATTAGACTCAAGAGTGAAAAAAGTAAGTTAACATAAGAAAAATGTTAGCTTAGTTAAGTATGAGTTTTTACTAAGATGCTATTTTCTTTTACATCCTTCTTTTAAATGGGACATTTTTCATAGTTAATTACAGCTATAAATTATAACAATTATATTTTCTTAATGAAAAGTTTAAATTGCTTGAGGTGGTTTCCTGGTTCTTTAGACCAGGGATCTTCAAAATTCTTTGCACATGTAATACTAAAAGAATTTTGAGAAACATAGGGTCCCAGGAACATTTTACATTGATATCTAAAAATGTTTTAACTGTAATTCATTGCAAAGGATGTAATTCCTGGTGTGTTACAATTGGAATATATACTTTAACTTTGCTGTTATCAAATTCTTGGAGCTATAGGTTTATCTCATTCCTTTTATGGAGTAAGTCCACAATATAAGTGTTGTCAAACCAATCTCCATTGACAAACCCATCAGCTAAATCAGACTGAACGTCTATCATTTTAAAATTTGAATGATTGGGATAACATCTTTCGGAATCTTAATTCCACATGAGATACAGAGAGAAGGCATGGAGACTTGCCAAGAGTTGGCTGCCTAGATAAAGAAGACTTGAATACTTTTTACTGAGGCTTTCCTTGCTTTGTTTTTGGATGGGGAATGGGAGGACGCTCCCTCAGAGGCAGTGCTTAATCATCCCTTTAAGAACTGCCTCCACGGTTTTTATAGCTTGGAGCAGGACACCGAGAGAAGATTCAGGGTGCAAGAGAGGTATGTCTCTCTTCTGTGAGATGGGAGAAGGATGAATGTGAAAAGTGGGGCATGGCAGGACTCGAGATGAGGTCACTCAGGAAAGTGCCACGTGGAAGCTGAGAATCTGGAAATAGAATGCATTAAAACCATTTGGGGCTGGCCCGGTGGCTCAGGCGGTTAGAGCTCCATGCTCCTAACTCCAAAGGCTGCCGGTTCGATTCCCACATGGGCCAGTGGGCTCTCAACCACAAGGTTGCCAGTTCAATTCCTCGAGTCCGGCAAGGGATGGTGGACAGCGCCCTGCAACTACGCTTGAACACAGCACCTTGAGCTGAACTGCCGCTGAGCTCCCGGATGGCTCAGTTGGTTGGAGCATGGGCTCTCAACCACAAGGTTGCCGGTTTGACTCCCACAAGGGATGGTGGGCTGCGCCCCCTGCAACTAGCGATGGGCAACTGGACCTGGAGCTGAGCAGCGCCCTCCACAACTAAGACTGAAAGGACAACAACTTGACTTGGAAAAAAGCCCTGGAAGTACACACTGCTCCCCAATAAAGTCCTGTTCCCCTTCCCCAATAAAATCTTAAAAAAAAAACCAAAACGACAACAACAAAAAAACCCATCCAATTGCCACATGCTCTTAGAAAGTCTTCGTATACCCTAGGAGTATGAGTACACAGTTTGAAGTCTGCTGTTCTAAACACTTTTTAGAAGAGAGGTGCATGTGCTACAAAGATACAGGATACAAGATACAGAATCCAAGATACAAGATGCAAGATAGCCTTCCAGTGGTGAGATACTCAAACAGCAACAGGCATTCCAGAAACTCAGTAGGACAAAGGGAACTGCTTTGTTAGTGTTTCCCATTGTTGGAGCAGTTCACATTCCAAAGCCTAATCCTCATATGTTGATCCAGAATTTTTAGAGACGAAAAAGCCTCTAAGATACAATATTATACATATGGAATAGTGGGTAAGTAAATAGCAGTAAGATTATTTTGCATTTTTTGTCTCTACCTAAGGTGCATAAGGCATCTTCTGATTTAATGTTTCTACTGAAAGTCCTAAATTGATAGGACATTAAATGAAAACTTCAAGTAATACCACATGTCAGAGGGTTTGGAAGCATGCCATAATTGCACCTCACTTTGCGAACACTAATTGTACCAAAATCTAAACTTCATAATAGATAAGCTAATATTTCAAAGGAATGCTTCAAAGGACATCTTTCAGCATTACTTTATGTCAAACATGTTTTCATTTTACAGTTCTTTCCCACAAAGCATACTTTTTTCCCTATTGTTCTCCAAGAATTATAAAAATATCCAAAAAGAGAGAACTATAAGGAAAGGTCAAATCTCTACCAGTCGTGGATGTTTGTTGCCTTTGTTCTTTCAGCATTTGTCTTTCATCTTCATATGACATTTCCCCACTGCCTTTGGAGCATTGCACTTTCCTCACTCTTTGCCATTCTGAGCTGCCACTCATACTCCCCCAGCAAAGAAGTTGGCATGTGATATAGGGCTAGTCAGTCATACCATCCCGTCTTCTTGACCACACGCTGGCCTAAGGTTAGGCACATGACCCAAGCTGTGTCAGTTACAGTCCTCCCCTGGGATATTTATATGAAATAGAGGGTATTTCAATGAAGTTCCTGAAACACAAAAATGCTGAATTTTGTTGGGCTTCTTATGCAAGATGACAACAAAGAATGGAGTTTTTCCCTTGGAGTCTAATGTGGAACATTAGCAGGCTATGTGGGTATAGTGGACAGTGAAAGATAGACACAAATAATTCAGGACACATTAAATTATAAAAAGGGTTTGATCTTCTCCAGGTCCTGGACTGGTATTTAAAGATTTACCTGCATCACAGGTAAATCTGAGACAGGGAGGTCCTCAGTGACTTATGGATAACGGTCTAAAAACTAGTGGTCAACAAGTAGAAGTTGCTAGAACAGATGCAACAGGAAGTTATATAACTGTTACATAACTTTTAGGTAAGAAAGCCCATGGGCTTGTTTACATTGATGCTATTTCCTGCACTGAAAGGAACTGTGTGTGAAAGGGGAGAGGGATGTCAAGTTTTTAGAGGAGATATAGGCCGATTCACTGTAAACCTCTGCATGACTGGGGGCAAGCTAGGGGTGGTAGGAGCAGGGGTAGGGGAAGCGTGTGGAGGGGGTACTGAGGCAACTGCAATACTTGCGTCTCAATTGCGCCACCATGTGGTTGTGATGCCAGCAACAGCCTAGCCCTAGCCCAATACACCACCTTGGTTGACCAGCTGAATTTCTAGTTATCTCTCTGGAAGTGACCAAGCAAGGTTAATCGTTCAGTCCCTAGGACATATGGATTTCTTATGGCGGGAGATGGGCAATGGTTAGAGAGAGGGGATTACAGAAAAGACAGACATTTTCATGATATCAGAGGAATATTATTTGGATAGGAAAAATAGATGGATCCTCATTTTGAGTCCTAGGTGGAAAAAGTGTAGTTTATAGATAGTGGTCTACGGGAGTTGGCTTGTGCTAGTTTGTGAGAGCTAGTTGTTAAATTTTCAGGAATTTTGCAAGCTGGTTGTTAAGCAAAGCTGCCATGAAAAATTAACTACATGTGTCAGATTTAATGACAATAGATTTATTAGGAAAAGAGTTAGATTGGGATGCAACTCCATTTGTCAAATCACAGTTCGATTGCAATCATAGGATGGCTACAGATACAAAAGTTTAGCAAAAGTCAACAAAAGCATTTAAGAATCCATTGGCTATATGGAAGTTACAATAAAAGCATTGTATAATTTTATCACTATTTGTAAATTGTATGCTACACATCCTTTAAATTATAAAAACTTACACTAAATATATGTAATGTATATGTATGTATGTATATATATATACTTTTCCCCCCATAAAGTTGACCTTTAAAAATTTACTAGCACACCACTGCATGTGGGTTATATGTTTATAATGAATTGCTAATAACAAAATATGAATAATGCATCATTTCATTTCACTCATACCCACTTAGTTCCAGAGTTGTCTGACTCCATTCTGAGTAAAACTCCATCAATGCTACAAAAAGTTTGGGCTGGGGCCAGCCCAGTGGCTCAGGCGGTTAGAGCTCCATGCTCCTAACTCCGAAGGCTGCTGGTTTGATTCATACATGGGCCAGTGGGCTCTCAACCACAGAGTTGCCAATTCAATTCCTCCAGTCCCGCAAGGGATGGTGGGCTGCGCCCCCTGCAACTAGCAACAGCAACTGAACCTGGAGCTGAGCTGCACCCTCCACAACTAAGACTGAAAGGGCAACAACTTGACTTGGTAAAAAGTCCTGGAAGTACACACTGTTCCCCAATAAAGTCCTGTTCCCCTTCCCCAATAAAATCCTTTTTTTAAAAAAAAAGTTCGGGCTGTTACTAATGCTTAAGGGGAATACCCATTCTATGGTTTCCTTAAATGCTTTGGTGGCACGTAGATAGCTGAATTTTCGTAACATCTACGGTGACACTCAAAAACCACCCTGAAGTGCTAAGTGCCTAATATTTCTGGACGGTGACATTTTATTTCCACCCATATAGCTCAATTTTACATAATTATATAAGAGTTTAGATCTCACTATGAGCTACTTTTTCATAGAAAAAGTAGGCAGGTAAATTCTTATGCATGATGATAACCAACACAATTATTTTGAGACTAAACAATAAGGACTAGGGAGAGGCTTCCCATTTGATTGGCAAACGGTACACACATGTCTGATCTGGATGCAATTAAAATGAAAGTAAAGGACAACAAATCAAAAAAGGGTATAAAATCACAAGAATGAAAAAGAATAGGATGAGAATCATCAACAGATGAAGATTTTTTTTTTTTTTAAGTTTAGGGAAGTGAGAAAAGAGATGGAACCATGTGATGGGTTAAACAGAGGGAAGGAAGCCACAACCCAGATTCAGTCGGGAGGGGCAGCAGTGGCAGTAGGACTGAATCTGTCCCAAGAACCCTTAGAGATGTTCTGGGGGTTGGAAACTGGGAGTTAAACTGTCAAGTAAGCAATAAAACAAGAGAAAGATATTCAAGGATGCAGAAACTGTCTTTCTTAGAAAGTTACTCAATGTGCTTGAGAAAAAACAAGAGGGAAGAAAATCAGAAAGAAAATGACCTGAACGACAAAAAAAAAACACCCATGGAACTAACCGAGGATTCAATGAACAGAAAGCTCAAGTGACTGAGTACTGCAGACCTAGAAATAAGTCTTTCCAAATTAGAACAGGAATTTCGTGGGGACTGTAATAAGAATGGAATAAATTCCATGCTATAGATAGAATAAATAAAGAGTTGGAAGGTATTTGGATATGGTGAAGAAGTTCATGTTACTTTTCTTAAGGGACAAAAAAAGAGCAACTAGAAATTCCAGGGGGGAAAAAAATGGAAATAAAGTTGTGGTCCAAATATTAATCGATCTAAAATTCAGTATAATTTTGAGCAATTAACAGGGTAGAAGGAAAAACAATCTATTTGACTCTGATGTCAAAAAAATATATGCATTTTATTTTTTAATAGCTATTGCCAAAATCCCTTCTAAAAAGGTTCTATCCATTTGGGCGATAACTATCAAAATATAAAATGTATACACTTTTTGACCCAGCTATTCTATTTCTAAGAATTTATCCTTAGATTTATACTCACATCTTTGTTTAAACTTGTAAATTTAAGGATGCCATCACTATTTATAGTGGCAAAAAATTAGAATTGGTTAAATGAATTATGATATATTCATACAATCGAACCCTGTGCAGCCTTTAAAAAGAATGAGATAAATCTATATGTATGATTCGAAATTATCTTCAAGATACATGAAGTCCAAAAAGCAAGGTGTACAACAGTGTGTACATTGTGCTTCTAGTTGAGTAGAAACAAGAACACACACACATACAAGTGTGAAACTTACTCTGTGGTTGACTCTGGAGAGGTCAATAATGTCTGAAATGAGATGAACCTTTACTTTGATTGTCCTTCTCTACTGCTTGAATTTTACCACATGCTCATACATTTTTTTAGCTTTATAATGCTTTAAAAGTGAAATAAAATTAAAACGAACTCACCTTTTCAATTAGGATACTTTTACCTGAAAGTACCAGAAAACCAGACTCCCCTTGGTTTTTATTGGCTCATGTAACTGGGAATTCATTGGTTCACATAATAGAATTCCAGAGCGAGCTTCAGGCCTCGTCCAGCCTGCCAGGACTGTTATTCCTCTGTTTGTGGCATTCATCCTCCCACTGGCTTTTCCCATGGCAAAATGCTGCCCTGGGAAAGGCATCTGCTTTCCTCACTGTTCAGAGAAAGACAGGGTGTTTCTTCCTGTGATTCTCTTGTAAGAACAAGGTACGCTCTTGTGCGGAGGTTCTGCACGTCTCTTCTCATTTCTTATCAGCCCAAACTGGTTTATATGTTTTTCCTGAAGCAGTTCCTGGGGTCACAGAAATGCCATGTGAGATCAGCGCAGTGTTCTAGCACTAGACACTAGAGCAGGGGAGATGGCATTACCTTAATTCAAAATAACCTTTCTCTGGAGCTGGGTGCGACAGTTTCCCCTGATGTACTGGTACCTGAATTAGGACACTGTTAGGAAGGCGAGAGAGGGAAATGGAAAGGGGTGCCTTGCAGGCAACCAACAATGACCATTATTCCCACCCTCATTTTCCTCAATGCTATATCTTAAATGCCATTTCACAAAATTACCCTAGTTCATAAAATTAAGAAATCGAAATAATTTCTCTTTTGCAGCAACAAACAGAGGAAAGCCTGGTAATAACGATCATGGCGTGTCCTTTGGAAAGATACAATTTACGGGAGGCTCTCCCATTTGATATAGAATAAATACTTTGTTAGATTACCCTATCATTTAGAATACTACCATTGGGGAAATACAACCATATCCTTCAAGAACCTCAAGGTTGGAGGAAATATAGACTAATGATCGTCATGATGAATGAACAATAATTATAAACTCCAAAGTGGGATGTATTAGGTTTCATTTTCCCTCCTCAATGATTAACTACAAAGAAACAATGTAAAGGTTATAGAAAAAAGTCTCCCCCCCCCCGCACCCCTAAAAAAAGCCTGACAAATAAGCAATAAAATCTTTCCTTGCTAAAAACAGAATCAAGTTAAAATTACCATGGACATTCTGTCTCTGGCAGCCCATTGAGAGTAAATATTGGTACTCAAGAGAAGGAACAGCAGCAATTCTGAACATTCTGGCTTATTTGTTTTTCATAGCATGCCCTGCAAAAGATGATATCTCCGAAGGACTGCATAATGCAAACAAAGTTGAACATTTTATAGGCACCATCTGCAAAATAATTATTATCTGGTCACATTTCAGACTTCAGCGTACAACCTTTTAGGTCTCAAAAGGCCTCGACTGCATGGAATTCTTCTAGGTAGGTTGCTGGCACGGTGATTGAAGTGAGTAATGGAGTATTACCTAGAGTGAAAAACCATATCTGTAGTGGGTGTTTTAAATGCTGGTTGAATGGAGTTATAGAAAAATTCCACAGTGTGAAGGTTGCTATGTTAAGGGCAATTGCCCTTTTAAGAAGATGGTTGAAATCTGAAATATTCTAGTACTCTATCTATGGGGTTTTGGCCATGAATTTCAGTGATGGGAAGTAGACCTGGATTTGAAATGCCTTATAGAGGGGTTACAAGTATGGAGTCCCCCAAAAGTTCTGTAGAAGAGGAACCTATTTTGTGATCTGTTCTTTTCCCACATTTTGCAGACGCATAGTGGCAGGTGCACCTTACAAGGGCATGGTAGACTGTCCAGTGCCAAGTGTAAGCAGCTACAAGTCATACATAAACTATCTTCATCCATTGCCCCATCACCCCTGAGATGGACCCACAGAAAAAGGAAGGTGTATGGTTAAGTTGTCTGACATTGTCTCCTAGCAGGCTTAGGGAACAGGAAAAGGAAGAAGAGCTCTTTGTGAATCACTGACTTATCTTTTGGCCAAGAGTATCCTTTGCTTTCATCTGACTAATAAAAGAAGTTATGTTGCATATGGGACTATTAGAGTCCCTAATGAGTCAAAGCAGCTCTCTTGAAAGGGCCTCAGTGGCCCTCTCAGTTTGCATCCTGGCACAGCAGACAAGGCCTGGATGCAGGCTTTCTCTGCTGGGACACAAAACTGGCTACCGTTGCATTAGAGGCCTTCTTTACTTTCAGTTCACACCACAAACAGACTGCCAGGGTATTCCCAGAGTTCTGCCAAGCATGGACAGACACAGGGATTTTTCTTTTGGTGTCCCTGGATGAGGTTTGCCAATCCTTGTGAGGTTGCAGGACTACAGAGGTTTATGAATGGATGATTGGGAGGGTGTAGCTTCCTGACTGCTTGGTCTCAAAGCCCATTAAAACCTAAGATTAACCATTGGAAGAATTAAGCCTCTGGCCTTAATTTCTAGGGGCCCATAGTTCATTGCTTAGGGCTTCATTCTGAACTTACTAAGCGTGCTGGGGTTTTCGTTTGTTTGTTTTTTGGGTTTGTTTTTTTTTTGAGGTGGGGTCTTTAGGAGTTGAAGGTGGACTTTATGGTAAGAAGCAGCTTTTCTACTCGAGTAAATTAAGCTCATCTGGCATTAGTCTGTCTGAAACTACTGAGTGTGCATCAGGGCACCCGCCCAGGTGTTTCCCTGGGACAATGGCATTGGAGGACTAAGTCTGTATTGCAAATGAATGCCCAGGGGTAGGGTCTCCAGCTTCCTCACTGCTGTGGTCATAGCTGGCTTCTGAGTGACCTTTTGGCCTTTCTCTAGAGTTGCACTGTCCAATTCAGTAGTCACTGGCCGTATTTGGCTACTGAGCACTTGAAATATGGCTGGTCTGAATTGATATGTGCTGCAAATATAAAATAGACTCCAGAAATAAAATAGAAGGGAATAAAACCATAGATTTTGAAGATTTGGCACGGGAAAAGAATGTAAAATAATTCATTAATAACTTTTAATATGGATTATATGAGGAAATAACATTAAAATATTGGGTTAAGAAAAATATTATTAAAATCAGTTTCACTTGTTCCTTTTAATCTTTTAAAAATGGCTACTAGGAAATTGAAACTGACAAGTGCCTTGTATTGTATTTCTTTTGCACGGTGCTGCTCTACAGGATAGTCAATGAGACAGGCTAGTGAATGTGTGGTGGCCAGAGCCTGCAAAATCCTAAACCTATGAATATTTCTCATGTCTGAGGAAGCTCCCACTACATTCAAAACTTTGTGTCTTTTTGCTGTAATGAATCATAGCCACGATAATGACTACATGCTCAGGCCCGAGCCCTTCTAGTGAATTTCTTAACCTTGGGGTGGCGTGGGATACGCTCAACACATGAGAAAATATGCAGAACCCACTGGAGGAAGATCTGAATATGAATGCTTTTTGGTTTGATTTTCTTTCTTACAGAGTTAAGAGATGGAACCCCTGGATACACCTGACATTACAGAATGTGTTTGGGAGACCCAAAACAATAAGGGTAAGTCTAATAGTATATGGAAAACTGGCAGATGTAGATTTCTCAGAACATGCTTGTTCAGTTTCTTAATGTCCATTTATTTCTTCTTCATATCTTCTGTTTCTTTGCCAAGACTATTTTCTTCATTTGTTTTAAGTGTATTCTCATTGTTCTTTGAAACATTTTTTCTGATGGTAGCTTTAAAATCTTTGTTGAGTAATTTTAAATCCTCTGTCACCTTGGTATTGACAATTTTTTTCCTCTTCAGTTTAGAGATATTCCTGGTTCTTGGTATAATGAATGATTTTCTATTAAAACATGGACGTTTGGGGTATTATGACACTCTGGATCGTATGTAAAGTGTTTATTTTCACTACCTCTTCCTGACATTGCTCTGGCAGGGAGGGCATGGAGGGAGCACCACCTTCGTCAACGCCAGGTCGGGGTAGAAGCCTAGCTTTCTTGTGGACACCGATGGGGTGGGTGTAGGGCTCCTCATTATCAGTGGGCTGGGCTCGGGTGGGAGTTTCAATTCCCCACCAGGCTTCCACTAATATTTCCCTAGCTGGCAGGGGTAGGAGTCCTCATTATTGCTTCCCAGGTGGCCTGCACTGGCACCATTGTGGGGAGGGGTAGCCTCCTTACACTGGGCAGTGCCAAAAGTCCTGAGGACTCTCCACTAGGCCCCTGCTCTGATTCCGTGCAGGCAGAGAGAGGGAGGGGTATCTTATCACTGTCAGGTAGGTGTCATGCGGGGTCTCTAGTCCCACTCCCCGCATAACAACGCAGGATATGGTGAGTCCAAGAAGGAACACCCACGGAGCCATAGATACGGGAGTCATACCACTATATTCTCACTGGCGGCTGGGTTGGAGACACAGGAAGCAGGAGCCGCAGGATCCACAACCCGCCATCCTCTTCTCTGTCAACCAACCAACCAACCCCACTTGCTAGTCATCCACTACGTTCTTGATGGCGGCTGGTCTAGACAGAAAAGCAAACATTCGCCAGTACCCGAACAGGGGGTCTTCGTGCACCCCAGTCTTGCTGGCGGCCTGGCGAGACACAGGAAGTAGGATCCACATGATCTGCAATCCACCATCCATGCTTGCTAACCCCACTTGCTAGCTGCAATCCGCTGACTGCTTCTCTGCCAACCAACCAACCTGCCAGCTGCAATCCACGCTTGCTAGCATAGCCACAGCAGTTATATTAGTGGCTAACGGCTAACTGGTTACAGCTGCTGATGGTCACCCAGCCACAATGGATGGCCATCTGATTACAGCTGATGGCCATCTAATAACCAAGCCAGCACCTTTCCATGTGAGGCTGAAAGCCTGGAAACTGCTCTCTGGGACTCTGTCCCCACAGTAGGGGTGGAAGTCCAGGCTCCCCACTGTCATGCAGGGGACTCAGCTCCCGCTCCCTGCACAAGAATGCAGGATATGGTGAGGCCAAAAAGTAACACCCACGGAGCCGTGGATAGGGGGTTCATATCATTATATTCTCGCTGACACCTCGGTTGGAGTTACAAGAAGCAGGAGCCACACGATCCACAATCCACCATCCACTCCTCTGCCAACCGCACTTGCTAGCCATAATCCGCCGGCTGCTTCTCTGCCTGCCAACCAACCAACCAACCCCCCCAGCCTAGCCACGGCAGTTATATTAGTGGCTAATGGCTAACTGGCTACAGCTACTGATGGCCACCCAGCCACAGTGGATGGTCACCCAGCCACAGCGGATGGTCATCTGATTACAACTGATGGCCATCTAATAACCGAGCCAGCATCTTTCCACATGAGGCCGAGAACTTAGAAACTACTCTCTGGGACTCTGTCCCCACATTCACATAGTTTTCCAATGACACCTTGAGGAACGGGGGTGGGGTGGGTGGGGGGTGGGGGGAGGACATGCGTTTGGAGGGGTACTTGTTACCACCCAGTGGTGGGAATATAAGTCCTGCTCTCTACTTGGCCTTCTCTACACTACACCAGTGGGGTTGAAGAGTAGAGGTTTCAGGGTGTTAGGATGATGGGTGTTTCCTTATAGCCTGGATAGTTTACAAATCTGGGATCCTCATTCAGCCTTTGCTGGCATGCTGGGTGTGGGGCCTTAGGTTTTTATTGTGTTGTGTTTGTCTACAGTAGAGTGGTTATATTCTATTATAAAAGTTGTCTGTCTTGGTAGGCTGCCCCTTTTGTCTTTGGCTAGACAGATTAGCCTTTTACTGGGGCATGTTTGTGCCTTTTGGCATTTTCGGGTTTCTGGTTTTTAGCTTCTGTATTAATCAGTATGGAAACATAAGGCTAAATGAAAACCCAAGAACTTAACTCTGTGTTACTTTTTGGGTCCCGAGGTCTCTAGCTGGTATGCCTTCTTTTTTCCACCTGTTTCATATATAAGGTCCAGAGTTTTTAGTTGTACTTATTGGGAGAGAGAAAAATATTCTATCCCATCTTCCCAGAAGCAGAAGTAAAGAGCCTATAATGCATTGAAACACAATTTCAAACAAAACTAGGGGCAGAGACTAAGGGAGAAGTTGCAGTGCCTTTCAAACAAAGATAACAGGAAGGCCGTCAAATAAAGAAAGCTAGCCATAGACAGTAACTGTCTTTGCAAATAAAACAATATCTGCAAGCACCTTCAAATAGTAATAATTACTCAAAAAATCATAATTCCATAATACACATCTGTGAAAATCTCAGCCCCTTAATTTGTGAGTCAGGACTGGGCTCTGAAAGGAGATATTAAACTATTATATGTGATTTAGGGATATAGAGAAATTGTGACTGATTCCCTGGTCCTGGTTGAACATAAAGAATCAAACTCAATGCCATTCACTCCCTTTCAAAGCTATCACATCATTTAAAAAAACAACAACAAAAGGATTTCAGGTCCAACTTTCATTCCGCCTACCCTTCTTTTGGAGCCCTTTTCCCTTGGAGTCCTAAGAGAACACTGTTCATAGGAAGCAGCCTTTTGTAAAGTAAAACTCATTTTCAAGAAAAGAGCCCTATAAACAACCTAGGGAAACAAAAACAGTAGTTCACAATAAAAATGACAAAAACAATCCGATTGGATGTAAAATCTCAGGAGAACTGGGATATAAACTTTAGGAGCTGGGAGATCAATTGATACGTTGTCCTGTGTTGTAAATAGCTCTGCTATGTAGGTTGACATAGCTGAAAGGCAGGCTGCATTTCAGTGATTAATTATAGAAACCTATCCAGAGAGCTACGTTTATTGGTTGCAGGAGGTCTATTCCAGCTAAAACCTAAATAAGCCCGAAAGAGGTCAAGTAGAAAATGCTCCAGAAACAAATAAATGGATTTAGGTGGGGACCCAAATCTAGGATACGTCCCAATAGCTGAAATGTTTTTTGTTTTTTTCCCTTTCTTCCTTCTTTTTGGTTGGTGTGGAGTAGAGCGTTCAGGTGGAGAGACGGCCAAAGAAGGGAATTATTTTTGTGCCAGTTACAAATGGGAACCTTGCACTCTGTACCAGTTCCTGGAAACATTAGCAGCATGCCCAGAACCATGAGAGAGCCTGCTTGGAAACTATCCAATTTCTTTGCTTTTTCTTTAGGCACTTCTAATTCCCTGAGTGACTGGTCACAGGAAAAAAATGTCAAAGTCAAATGTGTTGATTGTGCTACTTGGATTAAAAGGTTGGGTGAGCACAACCTAGACAAATGAAAACATAAAATTAATTTAGGGGGGTGGTGGGCACCCTGGAGCTCCTATTGTCCTAGTTGCTCCTCACTCTCTTTCCTCCTGTACTACCCTTTTTCAAAGTCTTTGCTTTTGTGGGTCCATTGGCTCCCAACCCTTTGAGGGGATCAGTAGGAATGGAAATAATTGTCAGAGTTGAGATTCAAATACGTGTTTCCCCGAAAATAAGACCTAGCCAGACCATCAGCTCTAATGTGTTTTTTGGAGCAAATATTAATATAAGACCGGGTCTTATTTCATGAGACCCGGTCCTATGTCATATTAAAATAAGACGGGGTCTTGTATTAGTTTTTGCTCCAAAAGACGCATTAGAGCTGATGGTCCGGCTGGGTTTTATTTTCTGGGAAACAGGGAATGTATGTCACGCACAGACAGAAGAATGAATAAATCTAATCTCTCTTACACACACACACACACACACACACACACACACCTTTCTGGACTTTATGTTTAGTTTTTGCTTGCAAAATGGATGCAGAATTTTCAAACATTAGAGAAATATATATTGGATATATATTCAAACAGGGAGTGTAGCTTTCTAGTAATTCTAGCCTTCAAAGAGAACACTGTTATCAACTTTTTTCCTATGATTTTTCAAATGTATAAAGAAACTGTTAGGTTAAATAAAATCAAATGAATTTAAGTTATTGCATTCATGGTAGAGTTCGGTTTCCCACGGTAGAGATCGTTTCTCAATGAACAGAACTAAAAATACAAATGCTAACATTAGGAGATCCACATAGTATTGAAGTTAAAATAAGTCCCATATTTAGAAAACTTCGGAATTTCTTTTCTTGCCTAAAAATTGCAGCGGGAGCTGTGAGCCAAAGATTAGTACTTGCCTGCAAGAAGGCAACACGCGCAGCGACTACCCTCCGAGAGGGCGGTTCTGGGGATGGGAGGGGTCAGGTGCCCGTGGTGAGTGACAGCCACCGCCTCTCAGACACCCTCAGCTTTTTGGTAAACAAGGCGACTCGCCGGCGGTCTGTACACGAGGGTGGGCTTGGGGACGGGGCCAGGGACCCAGACTGGAGGATTCGGAAGGCCTTCTATTGGTGGTTCGTGAAGGGCCGAGGAGCTGGGAATCCTGATTGGTCGGCTCCCTGTCCATAAGGGGATTGACGTCGCGCGTCCCACCCGGCGGCTGCTCTAGGCGCTGCGCTCCGCCCCTCGCGGGGGGTGCCCGCCCGAGCGACAGGGCGCGTGCGCGCGCGGCCCCAGGCGGGTGTTGTACCTGCCTGCTGCGCTGCGCACACTCGTGGTCAGTGGGCGAGACCGGAGCGGCGGAGGTCACCGCCGGGAGGCGGGACGGGGGCAGCATGGCAGCCTCCTTACGGCTCCGTGGAGCCGCCTCCGGCCTCCGGTACTGGAGCCGCCGGCAGCAGCCGGCAGCGGCCAGCCTTGCAGCGGGTAAGGACCTCGCGCCTTCTTCCCCCGTCGGTCCTCCGGCCGCCCGCCTCTCGTGCCCTGACGGCCGTAAAGGTCTTTTCATGGGAGGTGCTGCGCTTGGGTCGGGGCTTAAAACCCAACATTTTGCTTGGTTCCAACGCAGGAACCAGGCCTTGGAACCAGCCTTTTCTGAGGCTGCCGCTCGCACCGCCAGTACTTCCCCCAGTCCCCTCGCCCCGGATCCAGTTGAACGGTGTTTAGCGCCCCTTTCGGGTCTTAGGTGGGGGTGGGGAGACCTTGGGGTAAAGGGAGGAATATCGAGGTCCCGGGCGTGCTGCTTTGGAGTTAGCTAGGACCCCGAGGACAAGTGGAGGGCCCAGACTTAGGGGCGACCCCGCACCCATCCCAGCGAGCCTTGGGCGTGCAGCACCCGCTGGCCTTTCAACGCCCCTAGGGTGCACCCTGGGGGGGCGCGCCCTCGGGCGGCGGGGCCTGATGTGTGTCTAACAACCTTAATCGTACGGAATGATTTTACGCACGTCCTGTCAGTACAAACCAAGTAGTCGGTCATGCCAGCAAAGTTTTAAGTCACTCTTCACCTGCAACGTGGGCTCCCCCTCCCACACACGCCACGTCCTTGTAACGGTGCCACCTGAAGATGGCACTTCTGTCAAATCATGAACCCAAACACTTACAAGGCCCTCAGAATTGTGGCCTGAACCCATCCCCACCCCCGCAATAAGTTATGGAAGCTAATCCTTAGGAAGAGGTCGTCTTTAGACCAACAGAGATCTAATCTTTTTCATTTTTCAGACAAACAACCTAGAGGCCCTTTGGACAAGTGAATTAGAGTATCCCAGCAGGATCTAGAGGTAGTGCCTGATTCTTCCTCATTCCTGCACTCTCTACCACACAAGGATTCCTCTTTGATTGAAAAATTGGTTAATTTGTGGAGACACCGCTATTGTCTTCCTGTAAAAATTTGAGAGTTAACAGTGCACTGTTTAGCAATATCATACTCAGGGTTTTTAAAAAAGCCTTGGTACTATTTTTTTAAAATCTTCCTTTAAAAACAACAACAAAAAAATAACCAGCAGGCAGGGAATTGAGTTCTTAACAGCTCTCCTACCTCCCGCTCAGTAAAAGCTAAGCAGAAGACTGAATTTCCTCTCCGGCTTGAGAAGGGCAGGCTCCATGTGATGCAAGAGAACAGATGTCTGATACAGAATCACAGTAACAAGATACAAACTCACAGACTCTGCCAAACTTGAGTGTAACCACTGTTTGAGTTACAGGTATTGAGCTATAAAAAAATGCCTTCCACTTTGGAGATACTTAAGAAAAATTGGTTGGTCCCTTTTCCACAGTAGTAAATGTCGTGTCAGTTTTCACATGAATGTGCCCTTCTTCCTTGTGCAGTGAGCCAAGGAAGACATATGTGCTGTTTATTGGTTTTACAAGGTGTTCAAATATCTTAATGAACCCGTGATGCACCTTTTAGAGTTATGAAAGTCGTTGCTATTCATGAGGGAAGGGTCCGAGGCCCAGGGCTATGCACAATGCTGGTTGGACTATTGTGGCATGTAAGTTTGTTCTTTATGTTCTTTGACCCAAAGATATTGTCTGAATATAGATTTATGATCAATTTTAAATTGTTCTTTTTCTGATGATTGTTTAAAACACGTTAATTGTTTTTACTCTGGAATTGTTTTAAATGTTTCTCTTAATACTTGTTGATTATAAACGTGTTAACTCTTTTGACATTGAAGCCTTGAAAAAAATCTACATTCAAGTTTGGAGTCTAGAGACATTAAGAAAAAGAACCATGTTCAAATAATAACATTATTTAGTGTTCCGAATTCTGTGGGATATTTGTCTCCATAGTATGTTTAAGATGTTTCTGTCGTATGGATAGTAATACAAAGATCCATACAGTTATTTACTATTTTAAAAAAGCGAGACCTGAAAGTTGTCAGTTAATGGAGCATCTTAAATTTAAAATAGTTAAAGCATCAAAAAGTAATTAGAAAAATGAGCAATGTTAAACTCCACATATATTACTGTTTCATGATCATTTAATAAAAGTAAGTTTTGTATTTTAGAAGGTAATTAAATTTAGTTTCAGATTTCTTTATATAGATGAAAAAAGTCTACAGATGGAGGCTCTCTACAATCACTGTGAGTCACCAAAATATACATGGAAAAATAATTTGTATCAGCTCATTTTTATTTTTAATTGGGGACTATTGGGGAACAGTGTTTCTCCAGGGCCCATGAGCTCCAAGTCAAGTTGTAGTCCTTCAATCTAGTTGTGGAGGGCGCAGCTCAGCTCCAAGTCCAATGGCCATTTTCAATCTTTAGTTGCAGGGAGTGCCTCCCACCAGCCCATGTGGGAATTGAACCAGCAACCTTGTTGAGATCTTGGGCTCTAACCAACTGAGCCATCCAGCCGCCCCTGAGATCATTTTAACGTGACCACCTGACTAAAGATGGAGTGGGAAAGTTAACTAGCATCATATACAGAAATGGGAATGAAAGTTATTTTTATTATTGCCCTTTTTCCTGTATAAGAAATCTGCTTTCAAAACAACACATAGCATAAATAAAATGTATAATGGCATTTTTTTCCCCTGTATGTAGGCTTCTAGGGTTGCACATGAAGTTCTGAAAAGATGCACATGGCCCTGGGATCAAAAGTTGACCTTAAACTTGTGTAGGAAGAATATTTATTTCTAAAATAACTTGATTCAAACAATAAAGGCCTTTACAGAGTAAGTCACCATTCTTAGTTTAGTAACTCTTAATATTAAGCAAACAGAATGCTAATAACATAATATGTGATAAAATAGAACACAAAGCTGTATATTACAACATAGTCTCATGACATAATGAGAAAATGCATTCAAAAGACTGATTATTTTTTATATAGTAAAATTAACTTTTTCTCTTATGACTATACATTTTTGGATTTTCCCACTTTCTACAAGGAAATGCATTACTTTGACTTGGGGGAAAAAATCTTTGGAAATGTAAAATAATTAACCTATTGCCAGTTTTTGCATGTTGAAACTTAAAAAGCCTTATTTTTGGTAGCACTTAATGTTACCAAGATATGGATAACTTTGCCCATGCCCTATTAAAGAAAGAGGACATAATCTGTAAATCTATAAATTTAGAAACTAAGTTTGCCACGTTTTCTAACTAGTTTCTTTACCAGTCAGTGCCACCTTTGTATTGTGAGTGATATTCTTTCACCTTGATTTTAGCTATGGTCTGACTCTACTATTTCCACACTTTAATGTGTGTGACTTACTTAAAGGACGATGTATTATTTAAGTTTAAAAGTTTTTAGGGGAATGATTTTATTATACTCGTTTGAATTTCTGCCTTTTTAGGAGGCTATTCTATAATACATTGTCCAAGCACACCTTCTAATGTAGCACCTTCACTAAAAGCTGTTATTTCCTCGGAGACAGGGCATTCTGCTAAAGTAGTCTCTATCACTTCTTCTAACATCCTGGCTCTTAACCTGCCAAGTAAAAATGGGTCATTTGGCATATAGGATTTGTACCCCAGTGCTACTTCTTGACCATTGACAGTAAAAGTAGCAAATACTTACTGATTGTCAAGTGCCATGTACTGTTTAATGCTTTACTTGAATTATCTCAAGTAGTCTTTACAATAACCTCCTGAACTAGTTACTCTGGCTGATAAAAATGTCTAGAGAAGTTAAGTAACTTCAGTTCAAGGAGGTACGTCTAAGAATTGACCACTCCTGAAAGGAATCTAAGTCTTCTAAACTCAAAAGATGTTCTTAAATATTATCACCATCAGTATATAACCTCTTCTCTTTAAAATACTACTACTACTACTACTAATAATAATAATGATAATGATAATATGTCATCTAATTTTATTACCCTTTCTCTAACTTTGCCACAACCAAAGATGAAGTGAAGAGAACTAAGCCCTTTGCTGAAGACTTTGTCTTCATTGCTTTTTATATTGGCCTGTCTAGAATCTGGGCCTCATTATTTTTGACCTCAACTTTAACAACAAACATCAGCACTCTACTTCAGGTCTTCTGTGATTTCATCACTAGGAATTGCTATCCTGTAGTATTTCAGAAGCTGAACTAGTTTTCTGGTTGTTATAACCTTCCTCTGATTCTTGTTCTACTGACCACAAATATTACTGACCGTCATCGAACCTCTTGTGGAGCAGAAAATCAGATCTAGGACTCCTGCAATTACATCTGTTACACTTCTGTTAAACTGAATATTGGTAAGGTGATGCACAAGAATGACACCCATATTTAATGGAAATGTTAGAGATGAATCATCAAGTTAACAGGAATTATATATGCTTCTAACCCAAGAAGACCCCTACTTTTTAAGCATTAGGGCTTCAAATAATTTGCTTTTAGGAAATCTCATTGCATTTAGATTAAGTTCAAGGAAAAACGGGGGTCCATCAGTTGAGAGGACTTGCAACTTAAAAGGGTGACTGTGGTTAGTTGGTACACTGTATGGTTTTAAAACTGGAGTCCTTGAGAGAAAAAGAAAAAAAATACAGTGGGAAACAATAGGGCAGTAGGCAAGAGGAGTGATTTCTCTTTCACTAGACTGAGCTTTTTGAGGGCAAGGCCATCACTTGCTTGTGTTGATCTCATCTGTGAGTTCTGGCAAAGAACTTCATGCAGTAAATATTTGTTGAATGGAATTCTGAATCTAGAAACAAATCTAGAAACGGAAATTCTGAATCTAGAACAGAAATATCTAATGTTATTTTCATGGTAATGCAGAACTCTGTCTTGCAAAAAGCATTACTTTGAATTGTGTGCCACAGTGTGATTTCAAAAAGCCTTTTGTGAAAAAGAAGAAAATCAGATTAAACCACCATACAGCTTTTATCAAGAATGATTTTCTTCTATTTTTTTCTGTAAATGAAAGTGCCCAAAGTCCTGAGTGTTCCTCTTGCCACTTAAAGCCCATGGAAGTGTCCCCCTCTTCCTAAAACCCCATTTAAAAACTGGTAACTTAGGGTTGAAATATATTCTCCTGGCTTAACATTGTATTAAGATTGTTTTTTATACCATTGGAGGGGATGGTTTCTATAAATGTGAGGGTGGGAAGGTAAAAAATTTTCTCTGTTCTTGGATCTTGTGTAAGAGGTTTTATTGAATACTTTCACTTTTTTTAAATACATTGTTAAAGGAGATAATGTAGATATGAGGAATCTAGAATATTTCACATAATAGGTAAAGTACATAATAGGTATTTTATAAATGATAACATTTTAAAGTTTATTGTTAAAAATGGTAAAGGAATGTTCTGGAAATAGAAACCAGAAGAGAGATTGCTTTAAATTTATGATTGTTTCCTGCAGAACTTAATAATTTGAAGTTAGTCTGCCTGCACAATTGTTGGTATCTTTAAATGTCATTAGATCATTAGTTTAAAAGACTAACCTTTAAAGTCTTTTTAATAGAAAACATCTAAATAACAGTCGAACAAACCAACCCATAGATACAGAGAACAAGCTAATGGTTGCCAAAGAGGAGGGGTAGGGGGATGGGTGGAAAAAAATAGTAAAGTGGATTTACTAATGTTGGATGAATGTTTACGATAAAAAATGTTATCTGCTCCCATTGAAAGTAATGCATTGAAATCAGTGTGTTGTAGGTCAATGGCCTCTAAGACTCCCGTTGGATTCATTGGACTAGGCAACATGGGGAATCCAATGGCAAAAAACCTCATGAAACATGGCTACCCACTCATTATTTATGATGTGTTCCCTGATGCATGCAAGGAGTTTCAAGATGCAGGTGAACAGGTACGATCTTTCCTTAAGATGTTTGAAAATGATGTTTAAAAATGAATATACATTCAAATAAGTGACAGCTTCTTAGAAAGTATACCCAATGGAGTTGTAAACCTAATTGTTAATTTTATTTTTCTCTCTCTATATAACATATATGTGTGTGTGTATATATGGGTCCCATGTATATGGGACCATGTATTAATAACTGAATTTAGAGTTTTGGTTTTTTGAGATACGAAGGAAATTCTTTTTGTACAAGTTGTAGAGTGGCAACTGAAGGCTGACTGTCATCCCAGAACTGGGAAAATAGTAAAAAATTCCTGAGAAACAGAAAAGGTGAGAGAAAAAAATGAAATGAAACAGTCAACTTTTGGATAATAGACTTGAAATAAATATGGAGAAGTGCATTGCCTATGGAAAGAGCAGGTTTAGGCCATTTGTGGAACTGGCTATTGTCCAGCTCCTTCCCTTCCAGGGTTTGTGTGCCATGTGGGCACGGCAGGCGTGTTGTATGAGGATATGAGCATCATCTTGGAACTTTCAGGGTAGGGTTGTGGCTGCTGCTGCCCATATGATCTCTGAATACTGACACTGGATCACCAATTTAGCAAAGCCTACAAATTGTGATAAGTTGAGAGAAAAAGAGTTTCATTCGTTTTTAGTAAAATATGTGCTGCATTGGGTGAAAGGGCAGTTACGGAACTTCTCTCCAGAGACTAGACATTTAGCCAGATAGTAGACTAGGTAGGATTTATCCAGATGAAGAAGGGGGACAAAGAAGCAATTTTCTTTCTTTCTTTCTTCCTTCTTTCCTTCCTTCCTTCCTTCCTTCCTTCCTTCCTTCCTTCCTTCCTTTTTTTCCTTCCTTCCTTTCTTTTTTTCCTTCCTTCCTTCCTTCTTTCCTTCCTTCTTTCCTTCCTTCCTTCCTTCCTTTCTTCCTTCCTTCTTTTCTTAGTGGGGAATATTGGGGAACACTGTTTTTCCAGGATGTGAAGTCGTCGTTTTTTCAATCTAGTTGGGGGGGGCACAGGTCAGCTCCAAGTCAAGTCGTTGTTTTCAAGGTAGTTGTGGAGGACGCAGCTCACTGGCCCATGTGGGACTTGAACCGGCGACCTTGGAATTACGTGCACCATGCTCTAACCACTGAGCAAACCGGCCGCCCACCAGCTACTGAGCTCTAAGCTCAAGCTGTTGAAGAAACGATTTTCTTTAGAAGTAGAAGCCTCAGTCTTCAGGTTTCTAGAGCTTTCTACTTTAGGTCAGCAGATATGGTTGAGTCCCTACCGTATGTCTAGCAGTCCATCTAGTGCTGTGGAGGATAAAACAGGTTGAGTTGGATGTGGTATTAGATGTGTCTCAAATGGCAAGACTAAGTAATATTACAAGGAAGTTTCTACTAAAATTGTATTTTGACTATAATAAAGTGCTGAAACAGTTTTTGAGGAGGAAAAATAAGTAACTGTTAAAAGTCATTTCATTTCTGGTAGGGAACTGCATCAATATTGTGTATAATCTTTGCTTACCTGCAAACAGAAATGATGTAGTCTGAAATGAAAGTCAGGAGGCAAAACCTCTCAGATTCCTAAAAATAGAAGGTTCCAGGACACAGACTCAATTATTAGCTTTTCCTTTTTCCCCCCTCTTCCTTGACACATATAGTGGGTGTGAGAAAGGAGAGAAAATGGGTTCTGGGTAGCGGTTCCCCCCAGGTTAGTAAAGAGTGAAGACTTGTTTTAGCTTCTTGTCTGCAGTTCCCACCTCGGCCCCCAGTACATGGTGGGAAAAGATCTGTGTGTGGTTCACACTGAAGCAGCAAGCCTGGGAGACAGAATCCTCTTTCCCACATCCCCTCTCGCTCACATCTCTGGTTCCCTGAAGACTCTCGACTCTAAGAGGTCCTCTGAGTATTGATTATAATAACAGCAGTGGTGGGTAGGAGAATGTGAAACTTAGATGAACGAAGGGAGAAGGATAAAGGGTAAAAAAGCTTTGGGCCTGAGGGGAAGTATAATGTCATAATAAAATGAAAATATTTGTTGATAATGATTTATGCTGACAGCTTAAAAAAATGTTTTGAACACTGGTAATGGCATTTGAACATTTGAATGTTGCTAAGAGTGCTGCATTAAAAGGTAGCATTAATTTGGATCAATAAGTTCTCATATATGAAAATGTCAGTATTATTTCATGGTTATATTTAGTTTTTTAAAATGTTGGATAAAAGGAAAAATGAGTTTCATTCTACTAGACGTAGACAAGACAGAAAAATATAGGTGAAAACCTTGAAACTTCTTTCTATTGTGCATAAAAGTGCAATGAAGCAATTAAGGATTCAAAAATTCAGAATATATTTGAGTTTGCTCTTACATTTTAAGGACAGGTGTCCTCTTCTTCCCATTGTGTTACTATGTCAAGTGAAGCCAATGAAATGGCAGCTGAAAAACAACAGGTTTTCCCCTACCCCCAAAGATTGTAGAATTGCTGGCTAGTTGATTTCTAATGTCCACTTTGTTTGTAGTGGGACATTTTCAGGGAGAGAAAGTACCAAAATAAGCATATGTGGGTCAAAAAGCAATCAACTAGTTCTAAAGATCTCTGGACATCTTCTTGAAGAAGTACTTTCTCTTTTTTTAAAAGCAAAAGCTGGGGATTTATCATCTCCTATAACCGAAGAGTTGGGAGGGAATGACCTGACCCTAGGCACAGCTGAATTTCGGGCACATATATAATCTGATTCTTTTCTGTCTGCCTGTCGGCTCTGCTTTTCTCAGGCAGGCTCCCTCCCTCCCCTCAAGGTGCAAGATGGCCATCTGCAGATCCAGGTAAAGAAATACTTTGGAATCTTCCAAACCTGGAGGTTTTTGTTCAGGCTCTACCTAGTGGTAAAAAATACTATATGGGTCTGAAGGGAATGAGAACATGTTAAATAATGTTTTCCATGACTGATTGTATTTAACTAACTTATTTATGCCTGTAAATGTTAATGTATTCTAATAGGGCATTTATAATTGATTAAATATGTTATTTGTGGTCATTGCCATAAAAAATTAGGGTATTCTTTCAGGATCCCTTTATTATATCTTTACTTCTGTTGAAAACTAAGCTTTAATCTATAGTACATCATTTCAGCTTCTAGCGTTGTTTCTGGGAATGTAACCCATGATAATTATCAGGTCTTTGTGTATTAGAAATCATGACTCACTAAACTGTGAATGTAGTACTGGCAGTTTAAAAACATAAACCCAGGAACCAGATTGCCTGGGCTCAAATCTCAGCTCTACCCTGTACTGCCTATGGGACTTCAGACGGTTTATTTGGCCACTCTGTACTTAAATTTTCTTATCTTATAAAATGGGGATAGTAATAGCACTTTTGTCTTAGTCCTAGAGAACCGGGCACATAGAAAATGCTATTACTGCTACTGTGTTCCCCGAAAATAAGACCGGGTCTTATATTAAATTTTGCTCCAAAAGATGCATGAGGGCTTATATACAGGGCATGTCATCCTGAGAAATCATGCTAGGGCTTATTTTCCAGTTAGGTCTTATTTTGGGGGAAATAAGTTTTTGCTTTGGGGGAAACAGGGTATTACTACTATTGTTACTGTTTTTGTTGTATTTCACCTGAATCTTTACTCCCCAACACATAGAAACATCACTGTCTTGGTGAGCACTGAATCCAGAGTGCTGTGGAAGAGAATTGTAGACATTTTTTAAATAAACGAATGATGATAAAAATTAAAACCAAACTAGGAGATTGTGATTTGACAGCATCCTGGCTTAAAAATATATGCTGCAGCATCCTTTCCGTTCCACTTTTATTTAGCAGAAGATACCGATTATTCTTTATAAGCGTTAGTATCAAGGGCATGTGACTTGTCTTCATTTTCATTGTCCAGGAATTTCCTTGGAGATGGCACTGATCTGTGCCAAAAGTCTTGCACCATTTCTGCATGAGTTTTCTGGTTGACCTATACTTAATTAGATTCTCCTTTGTTTTCTCTTTAAAAACTTGGAAACCATCCTGTTGTTCCTGGGCTGTAAGGCTGAACATGTCTGGTTAAGTAATTCTCTTGGGATCTAACCTGGCATCCACTCAGGTCTTGTTAAATGAGCTTTAAAAACCTCTTGCTGAGTGGGCTCCATCAATGTTGACCAAATGTTTCAAGATGTAGGCACAAACTGTTTTTGTCAGTTTTTCAAGTGTCCTGTAATTTTGAAGTAACAATTTGCTTCTCTACTTAGAAAGATTGAAAAACACCAAGTGGCAGTTTTAACCAAGATCTTATTCATCTTGTTTCATTGCAAGTTTCTCTTGCCCACTTACTTGGAAGCAATGCTGAGCTTGACTTAAGTGACTGTTTTTGTCTAGAAGAGACAGTGAAATTTTTCTCTTTATATAGAGCAACTAGTGAACAGTTGTTTCCTTTCAATGGGTATGTATGAAGGAGGTGCAGTTCCTTCAGAATGCTCTGGGCCCTGATGCCGCATCCTTCTTTCTTCTCCCTACCCAGCAAAGCAGATTTCGTCTTTCATCTACCCAGTCTTCTACTCTTTGTATTGCACACCTGCCACTGATGTGTACTAGCATATAGACGAATCTAAATCCAGAGAAATTGGCTGCAGAAACTTTTAAAGACTGTAGATATCATGATACACAAGGGAACCTATCTCCTGTAGTTAAAATTGAGATAATGGAAAAGTAGAGCCATCTTTATTCATACTGGCGTAAGAATGAGGCCATTGGAATTACCAGGAGCTCTTTCTGGGATGGTCGTGACAGTCAGAGCAGAGCCATGGCAAGAGTCAGCCAGGTCAGTGACTGTCCACAGATGTGAAGGGGTAGGAGCCGTGCTATATATTTGTACCGAGTCATTACAATGCCTTTTATCCCACAGAGGCTGTACCTTCCTAGAACTTAAGGTTACTAAATAGGAAAAATGTCTTTGCCTAAGTTTCCTTTCTACTTTGGAGCTAGAAACCCTTAAAGATAACCCAAATCACTGTTCTTATTTTATTGATTCAGAAACTGAAGCCAGAGAGGTTAAGTGATTGGCACCAAATCACATGAGCTGTAACTAAACCTGGGTCTCTGGCCTCCCACATAAGTGTTCCTTTTACTGATCCATGCTGTCTTCTATTCAATTAGCAAATGCAATTGAAGAGACTCTAATTAGTTTGGCTCCTAAAGGCTTTTGTGGTTAGTGTCAGACAGGCAGCAAGGTTTTTCTCCCCCCCGGCTTTTGAGTTGTGGCCAACTTTTGTCAATTATTTCAGTCTTGAAGTCATTACATGGAAGGCAAGACAATTTGAATAGCTGGACACACATATCTGTCTATCTGTCTAATAAATATGCCTTGTGTAGTGCAAATTAGAGACTGTTATTATAATGTACCAAATGTATATAGTCATTGGATATGGAGCATTTGTGGCCAGTACCTTGGTGACATTCCAGCTATCACTATCATTGTCTGTATTTTCCAGACCTGTGAGCTTTGACACTACTTTACTGTATAATTGAGGGGTTAGTGGTCCTTTGGCAACCCAAGCATCCCAAGAAGCAGATGCTAGGGAAGCAGGGGGCTGATTGGCCACCCCATGCACTTGGCAGTTGCATGAGTTGGCATTGCCAATTCATGGGCGTGAGAAGCTTGGAGGTGTGAAGTATCCTTAGATCAGTGAGCTAATTGTTGGTGCCCCTGAGGGCACTTCTCAAGGAGTTAGCTAGATGGAATTGAATTTTCTTCAATGGAAGAGCCTCTCTGGATTCCTAAGAGAAAGTCTGACATTGACTCTTAGACCTCAGGGCTGACAGATGTGGAGACGGAGCTGAGCTAGAAGGAAAGAATACCAACGTTCTGCGTGGTGTTTATTGCTTCATTTCAGTAGGATGAAAGGGCGGGGCTCTCTACGTAACTCGTATACTTGATACGGTAGTGACTCCTACAACTTTTCCTCTTCTTATCTCTTCATCTTACTGCGCTGTGTTTTTCTTGATTAAACTTCAACTGTTTGCCAGGAAATAGTTGCCTCTTTTTGAATCTCAGTATTTATTTAGGAGTAGGAAAGGTTTTCACTTAACTTAAGTATTTCTTTGTAATTGGATGGAAATTTTTTAAAAAATTATTTGTGGCAAATGCCCATTATATCAAAATGCGCATGTTGAATGTGCCACTTTCTAGACTCCAAAAGACTGGGTTGCCTATAGGATGAAACATTGATAGAGAGATAGTACCTTTTTGTTTTGTTTTATTTTAGGGTCTAAGATGTTGTATGTTATCATTTAGTATTAATACACAAAGTGTCAGAATACTTGAATATCTGAAATTTTAAAGTATGACACATGAAATTATGTTAAACCCACATTTATCTAGAATTTGATTTAGAAGCTAATCGTCTGTGATGGATAACTGAAATGTAATTCTAGCTCATAATATTTAGGTTACACACTGTGTTTGGTTTCCCATTCTTTCACTTTCATTAACTGCACATCAAAGACAGAAAGAAAATGTTATGTATACTTCCACCACGTGAAAAGCAGAGGCATTCCCATTCCTAAGATGCATACATGTCACTTGACATTTCCTAGAAGAAAATACGTCAGTTTTTAACATGTATGTCAATCATTCTATGGAGAAATCTTCGATTATTCTCCTGATAGTTTTTTGTCTTTTTTTAAAGAGAAAAGGTCTTTATAGGAGCTTTTGTGACAATTGGGGTGATGGATTCTTTCTGTTAAGGGAGAGTTTGAGTCAAGGAGTGAGCACCTGGCCTTTTCTGACTTCTTTGGTTGCTGACTGGCTGGCTAGGTGGATCAAGGTGTGTATATGAGAGCGAGCAGGGGGTTGGGAGAATGTGAGTGAGGGTGCATACACCCACGCGTGACGGTTAGAACAACTATAGCAGCTTCGTGGTGGTCATTGAAGCAGAAATAAAGGTTGGAATGAGAGCATACCTTGATGCCTTATTCATGTCTCGTGTGTGTGTGTGTGTGTGTGTGTGTGTGTGTGTAATATAATGTATATATATATAAATGTATATAATACGAGGTATGATCTAACAATATGGTAAATGTTTAAATAAAAAAAGATACTTTGGCATTAATCCCCCTCAAAATACTCCCCCTCACTTTGAACACTCTTATCCCATCGTTCTTGCCACTTTCTGAAGCAGTTCTGGAAATCCTCCTTTGTGAGTGTCTTTAGTTGTGCTGTCGTGGCTGCCTCGATGTCCTGAATCAATTCAAAATGTTTACCTTTCATGGTCATTTTGACTTTGGGGAAGGGCCAGAAGTCCTACGGTGCCAGACACAGTGAATGGGGTGGATGAGGACACATTGTAATGTTTTTATTTAATAGAAATTGCTGTATCAGAAGCGATGTATGACCCGGAACGCTGTCATGATGGAGGGTGATTTAAAACACACCTTTTCTCAACTGTACCTCACACCTGACTGACTACACTGAACAAATTGAAACTTGTCACACACTGTTGGCTAAGGTTCAGCATGCCACTTCCCGTATTGAAGATCCCTGCCTTTCCGTGGATGGCACTCGGCAGCAGCCATCACCGATCACAACTGGAAAGGCTCTGTGTCACATATCACTTCTGGTGTAGCAATTTCTGTCAAATAAAAACATTATGGTGTGTCCTCATCCACCTTATTCACCAGATCTGGCACTGAGCGACTTCTGGCTCTTCCCCAACGTCAAAATGACCATGAAAGGTAAATGTTTTGCATCGATTTAGGATATGGAGGCAGCCATGACAGCACAACTAAAGACACTCACGAAAGAGGACTCCCAGAACTGCTTCAGAAAGTGGCAAGAACGATGGGATAAGTGTGTATGAAGCTAGAGGGAGTATTTTGAGGGGGATTAATGGCAGTGTGTCTTTTACTGTGATAAATTTTTTAAAATTTAAACATTCACTGTATTTTTGATCACATGTCGTGTGTGTGTGTACACATACGTGTGTGTATATGTACACCTGTATATACTTATGTAGTTTCCATACGAGTTCTGGTAGCTCGCATGGTCATCCTGGTACCTCACGCTCGCAGCCTTCATGGGCACCCCCATAGTCAGGCAGGAAGTGCTCATGTCCTTGTCCTGACGTTTTCTTTTTTGAAAAAGGTTGATTTTTTTTTTTCCCCATCCTTGAAAATAGAGACTGGAGCAGGTGGTGATTGGGACTTGATCATTTTATGGGGGATTTTGCCACCCATTGAAATCGCTGGTAAATCCTGTAGTTTGGCTACCAGCCCCTATTGTACTAGAATGTTTTCCTTAGTCAAAGCATCTACCAAAAAGTATGCAGTTTAAGAATTCTAGTTGGAGGAAACCATGAGAAGAGTGTCTGTTCCCAGGACTCTTGGGTTTTGCCCTTTCCCCTCAATTCACTTTACACTTTTTAAAATAAACAGTAAATTTGATTCCATAGAAACTGCATCTGTGTGTGTATAAGGAATGGACTCCCTATTTTAGGCAGTAAGCCTTTTCTTTTTGTCATTTGGAAACAAGGATTAATTTTTATTCACTGTCACTGTTATCCGCATGCATAAAAAGTAGATCCTACGTGTGCTCTGGAAACTGCTTACATTTTAATTTCAGTAATGTGCCTGTTCAATTTTTTTTTAAAGGTAGTGTCTTCCCCAGCAGATGTAGCTGAAAAAGCTGACAGAATTATTACGATGTTGCCCACCAGTAATAATGCAATAGAAGCTTATTCAGGAGCAAATGGAATTCTAAAGTATGTATTTCTCAACTGTGGATATTTTCTTGTTTTGATAGTTCATGCATTTCACATTGTTAGCTCTATTAAGAAATTACAATGGTGTTTGTTAAAACTTTCCATACTGTTTTCTTATTTCTTAGAAGTGAATGGTGTGGTTTCTCTCTCATTGTAAAGGGTTTGTTTTTTCACTAAAGCCAAGTATGTGACTTTTGGGAATACATTTTTTTTTTTTTTTGCTTCTGTTTCTTTAACTCTTGCATTAAACTTATGCTTTCATTGGTAGCATGTTTAAGAGACTTTTAAAGCTTGCATTTTAAACTGTACAAATGTTACAAGCATAGTATGGTTTATAGAAATTCAGGAAAAGGTTTCTATGAAAAGTAAAACCAAATATTGGAAAGAACACCATTATGTAACATTTTATTTATATAATAAAAAGTTATTGTATGTCCTCTGGGTTAGTTCGTCTGTAGTAAGAACTGTAAGAAGTTGGAATTAAAGGTTAGCAGTAGCTCTTTAAATAAAATATAATTTAGGTCATAGTTTCCCAGCCAGTGCTTAGCTTCCCTGGCTTCAAGAACTTTTTGGTTAATTGCTGCCTATTGCCAAACCCTTGTGGTTGTGTCAGGATGACAGCGGTCGAATTCCCAATTTAGTTTTTTGGTCTTACCGGTTACTCTTCCTAAATTGTTTTTTTGTTGAATTTCAGCAAAGAGAACCAACCGGTAAGC
Source organism: Rhinolophus hipposideros (assembly GCF_964194185.1). NCBI lineage: Eukaryota > Metazoa > Chordata > Mammalia > Chiroptera > Rhinolophidae > Rhinolophus > Rhinolophus hipposideros. The sequence goes on from NC_138064.1 coordinate 14,010,056, forward strand.
CCTGTAGACCCATGAAGAACTGAAAAGAAAGGGTTTACTTTCATGAAGCTGTAATATGTGAAATTGGAGGGTTTTGGAAATTGAATTGCTTTGGAAAACTAGCAAACTTGGAAGCAAAAGACACTTGGATATTAGGCAGCCAACTGATAAGATAAATGTTTAGCTTTCAGGGAAGGTTGAAAGACACTCCTTTTGGATGGAGCCCTTAGGCCCACCGTGTGTGGTCCTGAGGCGATCTAGCTGTTCCAGTTATGGCCCTGCTACATCTCAAGGAAAAGTTACTAAAATCCTACGTTTATTAATATCCTTTACTAAGGAATATGGTAGCCAACTACCACAGCAATCTAGTGGAGGGAGTGCTTCGAAAGAGTTTGTCTTTACATTGAACTGTACTTTGCTTGTCATGGGTGGTTCTTTATTTTCTTCTGGGTCAGGATTATTTCCCCAAACCCAGTATAATTTTTGAGATGATTTCCCATTTGCTTAAAGATTTAAGATCTTAAAAATATTAATATCACAGAAGACTGGTAAACTTAATTCTCATTTTTTAGGTTGTATAAAGTGAAACTCTACGCACTGAGATGATCTATAATACAGTATACTCTTTTATTTTTTTTCCTGTGGAATATAACCACAGGATCAATTTTTTATGTCTAGAATTGTTATAAGTATTTTGTGTGCTTATTTTTTGCTATAGGAAGATTTTTTTTTTGGTACTTGGTAACAACTGTTATCTATTTACCCCTTCAACGTTTATATTTATTCACTTATACTTTTCCAGTCATAATTATGATTAAATGTCTTCTGGGTTAGTTTGTCTGTAGTAAGAACCTTGGGAAATTTGAATTAAAAGTTAACAATAGCCCTTTAAATTATAATGTAGGTCAGAGTTTCCTAGTCCATGAAGATAGGCATAGAATCTAGATTATAAGGGAACTTGCTAGGTATACAGTCTGCACTTACAGTACAAACAATGGTTTACTATAAAAATGCTATTAAAATATTGATGTAAAATATGAAATATTAAAAGACTGCTTCCCCCCTTTACCAATGCATGTATATAAATTTACCATGAAGAACAAAAAGACTGTGCAATTTGCAAGTCCATTCCTATAGTTTCTTTTCTGCCTGTTTGATATTTTATTTTGTCTTTAAAAAGTTACAGATATTAAAGAATATGCTATCCTAAAGCAAATGGCTAAATTTCATGGATATGTGAAATGACATGGATATGTGAAATTTTCAATACAGCTTTTTAAAGACAAATCAATTACTTTTGAAAGAGACTCAGCTACAAACAAAATTGTAAATCCTACCAAATACCTTTTTCGAAAGTTAATAGGTATTTTAAATTGCTTAAATCTTAGCTTACCTGTATTATTATGGTTAGTGTGTATTTCACCTAAAACAAGAATTTATACCACATGTTTTATTAGATTATTTTGGTTTGTTTGAAAGAGTTTGTGTTTACTTTGAGTTCTAATTGATCTGAAAAATGAATTTAAGATTTTGAAGCAGTTTTAATAATGTTTTTAATACCTGGCACCTATTAGCAGATTCTGATTTTATAGGTTGTTGCATGAAATGTTTATTCAGCATTGTACACTATTTTTAAAACTACAAAACCGTGGTTTTTAAAAAACTTTATTTTTATTTATTTTACTTAGAAAAGTGAAGAAAGGCTCACTGTTAATAGATTCAAGTACTATTGATCCTACAGTTTCGAAACAATTGGCCAAAGAAGTTGAGAAAATGGGAGCAGTTTTCATGGATGCCCCTGTTTCTGGTGGTAAGTGGTACCTAAAATATATACATCTATTTCTGTTTGTCAAATTAGTGATTCATGTTTTGTGATACCCAAGATACACCAGTCATTTTTAGAGCTGTTAAAGGAACTCTCAATTCCCTCATTAAAAATAAAAACACATCTAAATGGCTTATTTTATTCAGTACTCTCATAATACATTGATTATTCTAAATTCAGATAAAAGGATGTCACAACTTTGAAGAGCTGTAAATTTTTGGTCCAAATCGCTGTGGGTAGGGATAGATCAATTCCTAGAAAATTTAACTTTTCAGAACAGATTTAAGAAGTAATTAGCTTGAATATTCTTATAACTATTAAAGAAATTGAAGAAGTAGTAAAAAAGAAAAAATTATTTCACATACACAAAAAGTTAGGCCCAGGTGATTTTACAGGTGAATGTTACCAAAATTTCAGGGAACAGATCATCTCAATTTATACAAACTTCCAGACGATAGAAAAAGAGGAAATGCTTTCCAATCATTCTACAAGACCTGTGTAACTCTGATACTTAAACCAGACAAATATTATGAGAAAAATTATAGATCTTTATCAATCATGAATACAGAAGTAAAAATTTAAAGTATATCAGCAAACTAATCAGCCAGGTATAAAAGAGATCAAACACTACAACTAAGTTTGGTTTATCTCATATGCACAGATGGCTTAATATTAGAAAATCTATATAAGTAGTACATGTTAATGTTTTTAAAAATCATATGATCATCTCAATCAGAGCAAAAGCAAACCCACTAATAAAATTTTAAAAGCTTATTATTATATCAAATATTAATAGTCAATATCTAGGCATTTTGGAATGGCAGGATTATGGGTATTAGGATTTTCCATAATTTTTAAATTTTCCAAAATTATTGTGTAATCAAATATGATATGTGTAGACACCCACATGCATGCATACATATACACATACATACATACGTAATTATAACAGTATAGTAGTAGACAGTGGAATAACATTTTAATTCCAATTATATTAAATTTGATTGTAGACTTTGGAATTAAGAAATAACAAAACACATTAATTTAAATCACTTTTTATGTTTTCATAAAGAGCCTAGTGAACTTGTTGTAAAGGTATCTCATATCCCATGCCATTTTGAATGTGAGTGGAGGTGTAAATAATTCTTAGCCCCTCTAATTATATTGAATTGGCTAAGTATGATTTAGGTGTAAAGACTGATGATGTATAGAGACTTTGATCACAAAATACTAATGAGCAGCTTTAAGCTTGGTATTGGTGTGGTTTTTTTATAGAATGGATTTAAATTGAAGTTTTTTCTTCTTTGAGTGGTTCTGTAATTGAATTTGAAAATTGATATGGTACATATGATCTTGCTGTTTGGTTGATCTTCTTTTGCTTCAACAGTATAGCCTGAAATTCTCATTTGATAATACAAAATACCAGTTTGATTTTTAAATGTTATTTCAACTTTTAAAATAGTCTTCTTTGTGATAAAACTTTGAAATTACTCTTTTGTTCCTATTAAACTATTGTTAAACCCTGGTTTATAGTTTTAGGGTACAATAATGCTAGTTTATAATAGTGGATACACCTGAATCTGAACTGTATTATAGATTGAAAGCTTTGTGTAGAGATGGTTTGTGATAATTTATTATTTGACACATGACATTAATTTGTAATACAAGTAACAAGCTTATATTTGTCTTCTCAGTTATTATTTTTATATTTTTAATGTGGTTAAGTTAACAATGGCTCCACTTTCTTAGTTACAATAGAGGAAACCTTCTGTAAGTTAAACAGGCTGGTGTAAAAATCATTACATTTTAACTAAATAAAATTAAGGAAAAGGGACCTACGTAAATAAAGCAGGGCTTAGACGCCCATGACAGTCCCACAATTTTAGAGAGGTTTTATATTCATCAGTCTTGAAACATGGAGTATTTGAGGTGATTTGAATAAAGCCTTAAAATGTTACCCCCATTTTATCCCTTTCCACCCCTCACGTTTCTTTTCTTAGACTTTTAAAAAATACATTTACATGTATTTATATAGAGATATTACATATAAATGTAATAGTATTTGTAAAAATACTAAATGGGAACTTCTTATTCTGTGGTTAGCATTTTAAAGAGTTGTTTTTTTAACCCAGTATAGATTGTATAGGTAAATTGTATAAATTTTTGAGCAAGTGATTGGTTTCTTTAGTCCAGCCTTTTACTCTACTTCCTGGTAAATATTATGGGGAGTAAAATGAAAAGAATCATTACTGTATCATTTTATGAGCCCATCGTTACTATCTCATTTTATCTATTGATTGAAGGTTTCTCCCTAGGTTTCATTTTGATATTTATCAGACCCACCCTATAGTAGCTCTTCTATACATCATTCTTATTACAAATAATACAATTTTGAGTGCTATATGACTTTTAAAAAAATCAAAAGCAAATATTGCTTAAATTGTTATAATTAGCAGCCTGAAACCTGAAATTACTATCCTGTGAATAACTGTTCCATAGTTATACAGTTATCACTTTATAGTATAGATACTACCTTATAAGTACTTTGGCATGCCTCAGTTGATCTGGTGCTTCCTTTTGAAGCTGTCAAACTGTACATGCCTTTATAAAAATCCACATTACATTATATTTATAGGCATTGGTTCTCTTCCTTTTGTAGAGTTTTAAGTGTTTTGAGTACAGGAGCAAGTCATTTTCCCCCCCGTTTTTATTAAATATTGAATATATATACAAAATATTTAAAAAACATACAAAGGTCTGAAGTATAAGTATACATTGAGGCCATGTGTGCCCCCCGTCTCCATGTAAGAGCTAGAGTCTTAGTACTGCCTTTGAAGTTCTTGTGTGCTTCTCCCGATCCTATTTTCTTTTCTCCTCGATTAGAGGGAGCCAGTAACCTGAATTTGCTGACTTATTCTCGTGCTTTTCCTCATAGTTTAACCCCACATATAATTTTTTAATTCTCTAACCAGTAGTTTTATTTTTCATGATTTGGAACATTATAGAAACGGCGTATTCTGTGACTTGCTTTTTCACCTCACGTTACGTTCCTGAGTTTCATACATGGTGTTGGTCGAGCCACTGGCCTATTCAGTGCCTTTGTGAGAACATGCAGGAGGTACTTCCTCTGTAGTGAAATTGCTCCTCAGGTGAGCAGAAGGGATCTGTGTAAAAAGAAAAAAGTACTCCTTTCTCGGGGTGGGTGAACCCTACATCGTTTGTGGTTTGGCAGACCGAATGTGGATTGGATGCCAGGCTCTGCCAGCCCCCTTGGCTGATGCCCGTGCAGTGCATAAAATGTATTGCACTGCATGGTTGTTACATGTAGTTCATTAATTTTAACTTCTCTGTGGTGTCCTTCTATAAAAGTATATCATGTTTTACATACATTGGGATTATTTTTAGGTTTTAAAATATTACTCAAATTCTTATGCATCGTGGAAGTGAATTTTTTTAGTCTCTGTTTTCCCAGTACAATGCCTGGAACATAAATGTTGAAAAACTTGGGTAGTTCAACTGGAAAAGCAACCATGTGCAATAGGCAGGACGGGTGGTGATAGTCCCATGTCAAAGATGTAAGTAATGCCCAGAGATACTGAGTAACTATCTCAAGGTCACACTGTTGGTCGGTGGCACAGGTGAAGAATAGATGAAGACTAGTTCCTGGTTGAAGCCTAGAAAGGCTGGAATGAAGAAACCGATCATTTGCTCAAGACTAAAACTACACTTATTTCACATTCTACTGCGTTAGGAAATGCTGTCTTCTGTAAGGTTCTAATTTATCCTAAGAGAAGAATAAGGATTGCTAAATGGAAGGCTGCCCTTTAAATTATAAAATCATTCTCATCATGTGGCTAAAAATAGCTCCCAGTCAGTGGTCCTTAACGACTCACATCTCTGACTGCACACTGTGCGTGTATCCATTCCCTATGTTGACTCTGGTCTTAGCCGTCTGACTGGCTTTGGCCAGTTGTATGTTAGCAAACGTTACACAAGGATAGACTTCCAAAGCACTTTGAACATTGAGTCTTGCCTTCTCTTGCTGCTGGGAGCTCTCCCACTGCTGCATAGAGAAGCCTGGACTAGCCTGCCGCGGACAGGTCCTAGGCACCAAGGATGCAGGTGAGGCCATCTTAACCATCCAGCCCCACTCAAGTTCTCAGACGATGGCAGCAGCTTTAGAGACCTCAGGCCTGACCTGCAGTGAGCTGCCCAGCTAGTAGGATAGTCTCAATGGCTCACCCACAGAGTTGTGAGCAGATGAAGCCACTACATCTTGGGTGTTATGTAGCAATAGATGACTGATGGAGCCAACGTAGTTGATGTTTCCATAATTATGTGGACGTGTTTGTTACTTAACGTATCAATTAGTATGTTACCTCTGCTTATTCAGTGTAAGTGTTATAAACCCTTTTCGAGGGACAATTGTAATGCAGTTAGCAGAAAGGGCAACTTTAATGCCAAAGCTAAGTTGCTGAAATGTTTTATTGTTAAGCCAGTTCAGAAAAGAGTTATGTCTGCTGTAAACAGATTCCTGACTTAGGTCTCTATATTTCTGATCACAAAGGAGAATGTTTGGCCAAATGTTACCTAACTAGCTACCCTGGTTAGCTGATATGAGATTCCCAGATTTAACAAGATCTGGAAAAGTAAGATGGTAAAAATCTAATAAATGTCATTATGGTATTCTCATGGTCTGCTGGGGTTAAATAGTATGTCTAGCTTTTAAGTGTCTTTTGTGCTCTTAGAATTGGGTTGTATTATTAGAAAGGACCTTAGCAATAATTTAATTTGACTCTGCTATTTTATAGATGACAAATTGAGTTCCAAAGAGGTTAAGTGACACTTGCCCAGACCTCACCAGCTTGATAGCAGATCTAGAAGTAGAATCCTACTCTCCCAACTCAATATAAGCTTCTTCCACTTTTGCCAGACCTTCCCTTCAGCCCCACTCTGGGGTAGCCTTCTCTAGTTTTCATAGCAGTTGCCTGCTGTTAACCGTATTCTAACAATTTTCTCTATTCCAGTGGCTGGTTCTCTGTCTTCCATTTTGCCAGCTGACAGGCACTGACATGTAGTAAAAGCTGTTGGAGGGTGAGGGGAGCAGTTGCCTTCTTTTCTAACCCTGAGGCTGGCTTCTAACCTGGAAGAGGTCTAACATTTCTGTTTCGGAGTCACTTGAGAAGAAATGGCTGAGAAGCGGTTATGCTGGAATCTGAAGACCCTGGAGAGATCCCATCAAGCCTGTCGGGCTCCCCATCCCAGAATGTGTATTAATTGGCTCTCAGGAGTCTTGTTCTGCTGATAGGTTGGGATAGAACCAGAGTGTTTTGGATTGACCTGGCTGGTTATTCAAATAAACCTCCAGGAAAAGAGAATGTAAAGTGCTTTCTTGACATATCTCTAACATGTCTGGGTTTGATGGGACAGGCCCTGTTCTGAGGTACAAGGACTTGGAGGTGAACAGGGTATATGTACCTGAAAACAGATGGATGAGAGGACTGTTTACATAGTAGCAAGAATGAGGCTGTTTTCCATGTCCTTCCGTGTTCCCATAGTGTGGTATCTGCTATTGCAAGGACCATTGTGTTATGCTTATGTTCGTGCCTGTTTCTTCCACTACTAGACTCTGAAGAGGGCAGATACCATGTCAACTTTCTGTGTCCAGTGTACATCTTCTGGTGGGCATTTAAAAAATATGGTTGATTGAATTAAGAATCTTGTATTTTTTAAATTCAAGGTTAATATTAAATTTTTTGAGTCTTTCTGTAGTTGTTTCTCGCAAGCTGCTCATCAGGTTATTTATCTCCAGACTGTTGACCTCTTTCTGAAGTTAAACTCCGTAACTGCCTATACCTTCTAACATCAGTCAGATAGTAAGTATTTACTGTGTTCAGAATGTTGTATCGTAATAGTGGATGCTCTGGGAAGTGTGGTTCTGATCAGTGTAGTTATGATCAAAGCGGTGAGGTTAGGATAAAAGAAGGAGAATAATAAATATTACTTAGAACAACTGAAAGAGGAAGTCCTTACATTAGAAGTTTAGAATTTAGGAAAACATACTAATAAAATGATTTTCGAATAGTTATAAAATGCAAAATAATGCAGTACAGCAGTATTCCAGTACTTAACAACCAGAGAAAGGGAGCCCTTCATAAACAGTTTGATCACAGCAACATGCTACCGTGTTTCCCTGAAATCAGACCTAGCTGGACAATCAGCTCTAATGAGTCTTTTGGAGCAAAAATTAATATAAGGGATCAAATATATGGTGATGGAAGGAGAACTGTCTCTGGGTGGTGAACACACAATGGGATTTACAGATGATGTAATACAGAATTGTACACCTGAAATTATGTAATTTCATTAACAATTGTCACCCCAATAAATAAATTAAAAAAAATTAATATAAGACCCAGTCTTATGTAACATAGTATACTATACTATACTATACTATACTGTAATATAATATAAAAGACTGGGTCATGTATAATATAATATAATGTAATATAATACCGGGTCTTATATTAATTGTTGCTCCGAAAGGTGCATTAGAGCTTATGGTCCCAGCTAGGTCTGATTTTTGGGGAAACACGGTAGGCAGGCATTATAGAGAAATACTATCCTACCTGAGGTCTATTAATACTTATTTTGACTTTTATCTGGTAGTCACCTTTATGGGTATTTAAAGGCAGGGACTAGCACCAAATTTGATTTATACACCTGATTCCAGGGCAACAGAAGGATTTTTAGTTGTGGAAATCAAAAATTTATGTCAAAGATCAACTAGAAACCTAATAGCTGCTTCCCAGGTATATCCGCGGGGAACCAATGGAATTTGGAATTAGATTTGACAGTCCTTTAGTAAATAATTCTTTAAGAAAGGAAGAATGGCAATTGGTTAGTTCATATAATTCTTTTATCACATTTAGTTTCTTTTTTGTTGTTGTACTTCTGTTAATAAATTAAACGTTCACTTGGACATTAGGGTTAGCTTAGAACTTTTAGAGAGAGAAAAGTAGCTCTAAAAATGGAGGTCTTCAGTTTTTCTTCAAGGAAATGCCTTGTACTGAAAATTATTGTATTTATGTAATTGTACAAGATTATTTACTGTTTTCTGATTATACATTTTACTTAATCTCTGTTATGCTTGACAGCACCTTGTTTGCAAGGGGCATGCTTCATTCTTCATTTCACAGAACAAACATTTACTGAGCACTTCCTGTGTGCTAGATATGGTCTAGGCACTAGAGAGAGGGCTTTAAGGATATTCAAAGCCTTGCATCATGGAGGTTATGATTTAGTAGAAATAGAATAAACAAATAAACAAAAATAATTTCAATGATCAGTTCTATGAAGGAAAAAGGCAGAATAAACCATGAAGGAGACAAAGACTACATTGAGTGAACAGGATGCCTTCTCTAAAATCATCTACAGAGAAATCTGAATGCGTAGGGCCCGGGAAGGGTATATCGGTGCAGGGAGCTGCTCTGTATGGGCTCTGACGCATTGAACAAGCTTGCTATGTTTGTGGAACATTTATCTTTGTATCACCAGGACTTAGCAGGTAGTTTCGTGCAGAGTTTGTTAAATTGAATCACCTATAAATTGTTTCCTCTCCCCCCCCCATGTGTCTAATATCGTATCATGCCTTTATTTAACAGTTCGTGGTTATCAAAGTAAAGCTAACTGGGCTGTGGGTAAGTTGGCCAGCCCATCACTATGGTGCTGTATCTGAATCTGTCTTGTGTAAATCACATCTTTATGAAAATTGTGATCCTTCTCTCATGCTTTAATGTCAAATGTTGTTTAGTCGCATCATTTTTGGTACATGTCTTTTTTTTTTTTTTTTTTAAGTGTGAAATGGGTCTGTTACCACAGAGCAAGTTTCAGTTTGATCAGCTCTCTTGTATAATGAATGCTAGACATAAAACAAATTAAAAACTATCGTTTGAGACTAATGACCAACTACTGTTCAGTCTGCTCCCAGGGCATAATTACAGCACTTAACTGTTCTTGAATAATTGAAGAATAAACTCACTGATTGCCTAATACGTCTGTAGATTTGCATCGAGACCTTGAGTTGAAGTGACTCTGAAGTGGCACTTGTAGTTAGCCCAGGGCTTTCTGTGCTGGTAAGCCTCATTGATTTGCTAAACTATTACTCCAGTTAGGGTTTAATGTCAAAATTAAATAATTGAACTTGTGTGTATGTGTTTGTGTAACGGTTCCCTACCAGGAAACCAAATTTTACACTCTACTTGGCTGGGTTAAGTTTTAGTAATTCGTTTGAGGTATTCTTAGAATATGGACTAGTGAGCACAAAACCTATTAAGGAGTTTCTCTTAGAGCACTAGATTTACTTCCTAAATTTTTCAATGAAAGTCTTATATAGACTCCCATTATTGTTTTTAAAATCAAGTGTGCAGTCTTGGCCTTTACTACTCACTGAACTGGATACCTACTGTTTTTCCACTAGATCTGTATCTAATTTATGGTAAAGGGACCACAAAAACAAAAATTATTTGTATTTTGGCACCTAACACCATTATAGTTAAGGGTCTGTTGGCATTTCCATTAAAACATTTTCTTAGAGGTTTATAACTTGGCACTTGTACTTGGCTTTGGGCTGAAACATTGCTATTTCTGTCCAAAAGCAAATTCTTTTACCAAATTTCATATAACTGAGTTTGCTGTGGTTTATAATGTGTGGAGGGGGAAGGGCTATCACAGTGGGTCTTTGATGCTCTTACAAGCCGTTTGATTACACAGTAGTGTTGTGTGCAGTGTTTATTCTTACATTTTAGTCTCACCTCAGTAGATTTTATTTTTTTGATGTTTTGAAATATTTCTATTTAACATGATTAATATAATTCATTTTCATCGGCTCTTTAAAGAATTGTACTACTATGATGACTTTTCGAGTTCTTTTTAAGTTATCAACTTCTATTAATGATTATAAAATTTATAAGTACTTTGTGGCATTGACTTGTGTGTGAGAGACTTGAATTAATCTACCTTGAAAAATATTAAAATAAGCTTCTCCTTGGTCTGATTTGGTGGTATTTAAAGCTTTAGTAACTCAAATAAGTAAAATTTTCTCTAACTTTGTTTGATGGGCATGTCCATTTCCTTAGAAATAACGTAAGATTCATCAACACCAAGAAATGGGTTATACCAGAAATGGGTTCATTATGTTAGCCGTTTACATGTATCCATAATTTTACAGGCAGACCTCGGAGATATTGCGGGTCCCAGACCATCACAATAAAGCGAGTCATAATCTTTTTGCCGGTGGAGGGACTTGCCTTCAGTTTGTAAAAAAGGCAACATCTGTGGAGCGGAATAAAGCAAAGCACAATAAAACGAGGCATGTCTGTACTTATCACCCCATATCCGTTAAGTATTCTTTTTGTCTCTAGAGGATACCTTTTGCCTGGGATTTTCTCTGGTTTGCACAAGTAGTTCAGAAATGTTTGGTAAATAAATTCCAAGGATTTCTTTGAAATTAGTCCCGGAGAAGAGGTGCCTATAAAAACCTCTTTTTACATTCTTTGGCATGCCTAAAGCTCCCTTACGACAGTGTCATGGACAAGAGTCCCTATATAATGTGTTAATGAGTTCTTAACACGTTTAGGGAAGACTGCTGACTCACTGCCCAAGGTAACATGGTTGAGGCAGCTTTAATAATTTGTCCCCTAAGAAAATAGTAGAAGAATGGGTGAGAGAAGGCAAGGTGATCACTCCCTGTTTGTATTATTGCTGTCATGTATTGTTAGTAGTAGTGTTGCTAACAACAACCTGGTTTATTTCTAAGAATTGACTCTCTCGCAGTTTGCAATTAATTCCGTCATCTCCAAATCTGCAGGCCAGATTTTAATTGCACTGCAGTTTCCATTCAAGTAACCATTACCAGGGCTGCTCTTGCCAGGCTCTGTCCTGTGGTGGAGGGACAGACACTGTGTGTTCTCTTCACACGGTTATGTTGGAAAGTGCACGGATAAAGCAGGGGTCCTGTCTGAAGTAATCCCAGGGTATTTTTAATGTCCTTTAATTGCCATTCAGGATGTAAGTCAGACCAGACACATTTGGGTCTGGTCACATAGTTCATGACTGCCTAGTGGTGTTTCTATATAAAGGTGAAGTAGATTTAGCAAATAAATCCGAAGCTATTACTTATATATAATTTATTTTTCGTTAACATTTGTTGATTTCTACGCAGTGTGACATTAGTTCCAGTATGCATTTTGTGTTTTACGTCTTTATTTTGTTTTGCTTGTGATCCCTGGATAGCATAGGGGGTGAGGTGGGAGGAGGAAATGGATTTAAGAATTTGACAAGGGCTTTGTCATCACGATCCAATCATTATCAGATTATTTACAGTTTTCTAGATGTCTGATTTTCTTAAAAACTGTTTGATAATGTTAGCAGATGGCAAATATATTGAGTTTAAATCCTGCTCCGTATATATTTGCCACACGAATCTATTTTGTTGTGCATCACTTTGGCTGTTTTCGTTGTGAAAATTTTAAATTTACAAGCACATTTCATACCAGTCATCCTTTCATCCTCCCATCATGGCCAGTGAAGGTTGGCCGCAGACCTTTTACATTTACATCTCTCTTCTGTCTTGAAGTGATTGTAACTTGACTTGAAAGTAGAGGGGTTTTGTTGTTATTTTGTTCTGAGCTCAAACTGCTACCTCCAGTGATAGGAGAGACGTGGACTCTTTCAGAAGAGTATTAAGAATTGTAAGATTTGTACCTGACATTTTATTTTTTTAATGGAGTATTTGACTATTAGTCGTGGTCATCGGTATTTCTCTATTGCAGTCTCTAAGGCAGCATTGTTCTTAGGGAGTTTTTTTTTTTTAATGAAACAATATGTGGCATACAAATAATTTTATCATTAATTACATTTCATTTCCCCTAATTCTTATGTGTGAGGGTAATACTTGTTCTCAAGTGGCCAACATTTTTAATGTACTGTGTACATATATTAAAAGAGTAGAAAAATAGTCTTGGCAGACACTGAAATAATTGGCTTTTCCAGCCAAGATAGGTTTGTAAAACGTTCTGAAATTTAAGAAGTGGGAGGGAAAGAATTTTTCTTTTCATTAATGCAATATTTTATTAACTCTTTACCTTAGGCTATAAAAATTTTCTGGCAGTATTTTTTTATTTTTATTAGATAAGCAGCTAGAAGAAGAAGGGTAGCTGATTTATTGTAATTTTAAATATCTGCAAACATTCAGATAGTTAAAAGAATTATTTTGACTTGAAATCCTGAGCAGAATCAATATATTTTTTTCTAAAAGTCAATGATAATTTTGAGAAAGGTATAAGAGCATCAGCATAATTCTGGCTTTGAGATCTGTAATCTTTAATAGCAAACTTTTAAAAACAGCATTTGGAAATACTTGATGGTATCTCATGGTCGTTAATTGGGCTGTACTTTTATATTCTTATTAGTACTCGCATAAAATCAACAGCTTTTCATGATCAGGCATTTACATCTTAAATCTTGCAAACTGCTCTGTTAGGTAATAGACCAGGCAACACTGGAGATTTTGAAGTTAATAGGAATAGTCTACATTTCATACAGAAAAGGTACTTTATGTAATAGTCGAGGGCTAGTGGACAAGGGGAGGGAAGGGAGGCAGGGCAGGACTATGTGGGGGAATAAGAGAGAGTACAGTGTCCTTTTCCATTTTGGCTGGTAGTTTGGAGTAAAACTGTAAAGTTAAACTTTTTGGAATTGTTACTACCCCAAGTGGGAATATAAACTATATTGAACAAAATTTATTTAGCCTGTTAAAAAGTCAACCTAAAACTATAGTTAATTAGTTTACATTATTACATCACTTCTAGTAGAGACTCAAACTGGTACAGAGTAAGAGGAGCTCTGTCAGGTGAGCTGACGGCTGCCCATATGGGGCTTTAAGATAATGATGAGTTTAAATTTCCTCTTAGAGCTAAGTGAGAATAAAACTGGAGGCAATAAATACTCTTGGCCAAAGCCATTAAATGAAAAAGCTGGGAATTCTCCAGCTCTTGACTTAAATTGTTTGTTTATCAGCTGGCGCCTAGTCTGGAGTCAAGAGCTGGAGATTTCTATCTGTGACAGAACTTTGAAACTCTTGCAAGACACTTTCATTTCAACTTAAGGTAACTTGAGTTTATAGCTTTGGCTTTAAAGATTACTAATGATTTACTCATTTCCTTACCATTTAACCAGAGTGGACTTTTTCCCAGGAAGGGATCTGTGTTTATTTAGGGCCTTTGTCTGCGGAGGGATTAAAAGGCAGCCCACCAGCATTGTGAACTTGATGGTAATAAAAGGTCACCAAAACACACCATAAAAACATTCTTACCATGGAATTAATTATACAGTGTAATTTTACAAAGCAGCTCGGTTACTCCATCCCGACGCACCCTCCCCTCCCCCATTCTTAAACATTTCACCTTTTAAAAATTAAAGCGTTGGTACAATTTAGGTTTTGGAAGAAAAATCGTTTTGCTTTTTTGATATTAGACACTGAGGAATTGCCACAGGCAGTAAATTGCTTAAAATTTGTAAAGTTTTAAAATAAAAATGATCATTTGTGTTAAACTTTGGGATGAATAACTTATTTGGGATGAGGGTAGACTAGTCAAAAGGGATTGTTGGCGTTTTATAGAATAGTTGAATTTCTAAAAACCTAAGCCTAGTTAAGAGTTTTTTTTGTGCCACCAGGTGGCATTGCATCCAAACCTGCTTGTGATGTAGGGAGGATTTTAAAATATTCTTTTTTGTTCAAGAGAGGTCATAATACTTTTTCTAGATTTAGCTCTTAAAGTTCACTTAAACATACATCTAATAGCAAGGTTGATTCAGTGTCTCTAGATTAAATGTCTTTCAGAGAACTGAAAAGATTTCTGAATTCTGCAAATACTTGTATTTGCTTTTACGTGGTTAATATTGAAATGAAAGTAAATTAAAATTTTGAAACATTTGAGAGGATTGCTTTTTTTTTTTTTGGTAAATGAACATTTAACAGTTGGTAATTTTGTTTCGTTTTACTTGTCTAAACATTCCAGAGAGGATCCTGCCTATGAAAACCCTTAACAAATGTTGCAAAAATTCCCTCAGTGCAGCACCCCCAACCCCAACACACACAGTAACACCCGCTGCAGCCCTTATAAAAAAAAAGTGTCAGCAGGCTTCAATGTGTGGGAATTTTTTTAAGAAGGGAAAGACCTCTGAAAGGTGCAAGTTGGTCCTTTTCATAAGCCTAACTTTGATTCATTAGGCAGTTCATATTCATGTCTTAAAAGCTGTTTTTGGGAAAATAAATTCTTGCAGCTTCCTGTACTGGTTTAGAGGGAGCTCTTCAGTCTTTTGAATCAACTCATTTTAAGAAAATGATACATTAAAAGCAAAAAAAAAAAAGCTCATCATAAATTTTATAAAAGTAAGATTTTTTCATTAAAATATGTATTAATGTTTAATTTTTATGAATCCATATATAAAATAACAAACTGTACAGAAACAATTAAATTACTTAATACAACTACCCACATGCTACAATATATTGTCAGAATAAATAAGGTTTAGTGTACATTCTATTGATTTTCATCCTTTTAAAAAAATGTATGCACCATACAAAAAGATGTTTAATGCTTAGCTTTGATCATTTATCAAAAAGCTTTATGAAATGTTACTCATTTTTTATTCTCTTGCCTCTTCTCTGAGGCTTCTTAGTGTGTACAACCTGTTTAAGAAATGTATATGTTTTCAAAGTAAATGTTTGACCTCCCACCTTGATGTTCCTGCTTTTAAACACACACACACACACACACACACACACACACACACACATTCTCTCTCACACTCACTCCCTCGCCCCTTCCCTATATTTTGAATAACTTGATTGGAATGTGTATTGTACTAAAACTAAATATATACAATCTTCAGTATTACAAAGAGAAAACTTTGTTTTAGAAATTATGAAAATTTCACGTTTGAAAGTAGTCTAGACAAAGGTAGTCATGACATTTGACTGAATATTTTAGTTTTAAACTTGATACAACAGTTTGCTTTTTAGTTTTGTTGTATGCTGATATTTCTACTTACTTAACATCAGGAAGTTGTATTGGTTTCTCTTTATAGATTGTGCCTGTGTTCTGGAATTGCCTCCCGCTGTCCATGAGTTGCTTCTTGGCTTGTTTTGTTAGAATTTCTCTCCAGGGTTTTTGTGAGCTATGTAGCCAACATTAAAAAAAAAACCAACCACCACCAGAATTTGATACAGTATATACTGGATTAGTAACAATTATGCTTACTATTCGTAATTATAATTGACTAAGCCTCCTGGCTCAGCATATCAGTTTTATGTCGTAAGAATAAGCATATGCAAATCTCATGCAATAATATATATGTATATAATTGCCTACAATGATTCTATTTTTTTAGTTATTTCTATAATAGTTAATGACTTTTTTTGCTGAAATTCCAGAAATCTATTTTTGCATTAAAAAAATAATAGAAAAAAAATCCCGACTCGTTTGGGTGTATGTATTTAGTAATGAAGCATTTAGATTTTGGCTTCTCTCATTTCAGTTGGAAATAGTATTGATGTAAGTGAGTGTTGCCATGGAAACCACCACATAGATATAAAAGGCAAGACTGTCTAAGTGGAGGAGGAGGGGCTGTGTACTAAAATACCACTGGCTTCAATGATCTATTTTATGTATGTGTTGGGGGTGTCGGGAAAACTAGGATGAGAAGGGAAGAGAAAGTGCAGAAAGTAAATATTAAAAGTTAAAACCATGTACTCATACTTCTGCAGTCCTATAGGTGGAAGTTTTTTTTATTTAATTAAATTTTAAATGTGATTCTTAATGATTTATATCAGTTACATATGTTGGGCAGTCTTTGCATACCTTATTTTTTAAACTTTGCTGATAGAACATGCTTAGCTTACTTGGTTTTAAATAAAATACGTAATTCAGTGAAATTTGTTGGAAAGTTAGGATTTCCATCTCTGAGACGGCTTTAATTATACATTTTATTAAAGGTAGCTGTTATACTTAAAATTTTTTCAGATACCTGAAAATTAAAAAAAAAAAACAAGAAAAAACTATAACTTTATTGACTAGGAAACAGTTAATATAGCTTTCAATGAAAGCTGGTATTTAGGTTTCATAGTATTTTTACTATTAGATTTTAAAAATTAGTAATTTTAATACTTTCCTGTAAATATTACTCAAGGAAACAATGAATTACTGTATCTGCATGTAAAATATCGTATGGTTCTCTAAAAAAATAAACATGAAAAGATCAAAAGCAAGCATTAAATACTTTTTTATCCCTTAGAAGCATGTGTAGTTGCTGATAAAAATAGAGAACAGCTAATTTAACTGTATGTAAAGTAACATTTTTGTTTTTCGTATATTTAGGTTACAAAAACCAATGAAATTGTGCCAACCTAAGTTAGGGTGGTAAAATGCAACGTCCTCGACACAATTTTAACGCTATGGATTCTGGTTATCAGATACATATGTAAAAAAAAGAAAAACCGTTAACCTGACAAAAACTGTTGAAACTTACCTTTTTAGTCAATCCAGAGAAAAAGCAAAGCTGCCAAGGTAATAAAACATCCGGAAGTTTTTAAATTAAAAAGAGAATTTAAATTTAAAAAAAGGGGGGGGGGATCGGGAGTAGGAAGGGGGCGGGGAAGACTGCACACTGTTCCCTAGGCCTGGCTGTATCTGATGTAAATTAACCAACAGTGGAAATGTATTGTTTCCAACTCCACACAAACAATGCGGGCATCTTTTCTGGGTGGGTGGGTGCTGGAGTGGAGAGGTGGTGTTGAGTTGTGAACTGGGATCCAAAGAGTTTAGCAATCATTAGTGGATTCTGCGGCATAAAAAAACAGTAAGATTCAGAGTAAAGAATGAGAAAGTGTGTTTGCATATAAAATTATCCAAATGAACCCTTCAAGTGGTGAGAAATAATTCATAACTGAGCGAATGCTTAGTTGTCAGTAATCTTCAGTCTTTTTATTTTTAAAGACTGAGGCCTTACATTGTAAAATGTTCAGCAGCCAAGATACCGTATCACTTTTTAGGTATACTTTTAGCATAGGATAATCTGCTTAGTTTTAGACTTGACTTCTTAAGACTAGGAAGACTTAAGAAAAAATTGTGTTTCTTGGAAAACGAGATAAGAGGGATAGAAAGTCAAGTTTATTTTAAAAAAATACTTTAGGAGAATGAAAGTAAGGGCAACATCTGTGTTGTTTTTCTGTTTCAGTTTTTGTCTGCAGCTTCTCCACGCCTCCCCCCTTCCTTGGAAGAAATCTGACTATATTAATGGAGTGGAAAGCATAAAAAATGCACACAACCTTATCAATAAGTGGATTCAAAATATGTTTACTTTACTCACCTTTAAAAAGTTTCATAATACAGAATTTTCTAGAAGGCAACTAATACGTATTAGCTTTGGTGTGTCAAGCTGTCATGCTGGGTGGTTTGTGTATTTTAAACCATTTAATCTTTATAGCAGCCTCATGAAATGCAGATTATCCTTATTTTCTTAGTGAGGAAGTTGAGGCTCATTTAGGAAGGAACGATATGACAGCATGCAATTATTATAAGGATTAGCCTGATGTAGCAAAGACGTTTTTGGTAGAGGATTTTACAATATTATGATAGGACTAGTGCCTTCAAGTTTGGAATTTCTTATGGTTGGTAGAATAACGAAACGGTTTGATTTGTTTTATTTAAAAACAAAATCAACGGAAATTCTTTTTCATGCTCCATTGATACCACCATTCAATGATACCCCCGCCCCAAATCAAAATATAGAAAAAATTATTAGCCGACTAAGAGTCCACTTAGGTAATTTAAAGCAATTTTGTTTTTGGTTTTATATGCTTGAATCTACTCAACTACAGGAATAAAAGGGCTAAGAAACTGTGGAACCAGAAGTGAAAACCAGAAGTTTTAAACCTAAAATAACTTCCTTGGCAGGTCTTTTAGAAGTTGGGTATTAAGAAGAGCCAAAAGGTATCCTGCTTAGCTGTGTAGTAAGAGCCTGAGCACGCAGAACCTTTTCACACGTTTTCTCTTTTACCTTGTATTTTAAAATTTTTAGTTTCCAAAGTAAATTATTTATCATCACTGTGCTTGTATACTTTTTAAAGTATGTTTATAGTATTCAACATTAAGACTTACAACTAACAGTGTATCAAAGCTTATTGCTGAATAATAATAAATAAATACATATATGTATATACATATATGTATATATAGTATTTAGTCTAATTTGACATTCCAACTATCATTTTGTGTTTTACTGAAAGAATTATAATGTATTGGGAATTGATGATTTGTATCTTGTCACTATTTTTAACCCCTCTCGATACACACAACTTTTTAGTCATATTACTAAAAGAAATCTGTCCCAGTAGTTTTTAACAGAAGACCTCAAAGAGTAGTGTGTGTGTGTGTGTGTGTGTGTGTGTGTGTGTGTTTTAATAGTTTAAGCTAAAGATAACTCTGAAAAATACTTCTATATCAGTTTCAGATATGGTAAAACAAATAAACCCATACTCATCATAACTTAACTATAAAACATAGGTTCGTTGAAGGCTATAAGAAAATGTTTATGTTTATGACATTTTGCATTGCCAATTTTTCTCTGAATTTTGTAAAGATCAAGTATGCTGAAGTGCGAAATGGTGGTGCATATGTTAAAAACAAACTGCACCCCACCCACCTCCTGTGGTGCATATTCTAAGAGTGAGAATTTCAAGGGTGTAAATAGTCTGATCTGTCTGGCTTCATCCTCGCCGATTTCTAGTTCCAAACGTGATTGGCATCAGGTTAGAAACTAGAGTGAAGAGGAGGCCCTTCCTCCCCTTATGTGTTCCACAGGAAAAAACCAAACCAACACTCTCGGTCTTACAGCTCAGAGCACTAGAGAAGGGCCTTGTACTCATTCCCAGGTTATTTTGGAAGTCCTATGTGAAGCTTCTTTTATTGTTTTCCTTATTCCAAAGATTCCCAACTTGTTTTATACTGAATTGTTTCCAGAAACACTTACTAGATGGATTGCTGTGAAAGGAAAGGGTAGAAAAGGCAGTACAGAGAATATTGGCAAGAAATTTCTGGGAAACATAAATTTTTAAGAAAAGATATTCTGACCCTGACCCTTACTGGGGTAAAGTTCCAAAGGAATAATGATTATTGCTGGTCAGAAAGTTGTCCAACTGGATAGTGATAAAAACTGGAGTTTCGCCAGATCTTGTTTTCGTATGGTTTTGTTCTTTCTTTTCCTGTTGTTGGTTGTTTTGGAAGGGGCCTTTAGTGGGTCATTTGATTATGGCAGGATGAAGGTTAAGTTTAGCATTGCCTGACTTCAGTGACGTCATCTTTTCCAACCAAAGTGGCCTATGATGATGAGATTCTTCAGGAAAACAGGAGCAATTCTTGATCTGTATACACCAGTGTTAAGAAGTGATGTGTTTTTTGAAGATTGAGGTTGTGACTTTAAAAGGGTGAACCGAGAGATTTCAGGAAGCATGTTAATATGAACGTATGACTGTTTTCATAAGGAGAGGTGATATGGGAAAACTGTTGTAAGGAGGGTGAGGAAAAATAAGGAACCTAATGAAGCACAACCATTCTGTTTTGTTGTCTAGGGGAGAGAACTAGGGGATTTGTGTGTGTGATCAATTACACGCGGATGTAATTTTCCTATTTTAAAAAAATAGGAAAAAAGCAGTTTCAGAATGGTAATTTTGATGTCCATTCTAACACCTCTTATTAAATCTGTTTGCAATACAGTTGAACACCAAAATAAACTCCAGATAAATTCCCAAATAAAGAGTTGTTGACTTTTATTTTAATTCATAGTATATGTCATGTGGATGTGAGGGTCACAACTGGGGAATGAGTTTCCAGAAAAGGAACTGTGGAAATGAGCTGTTTGTGGTTTAACACCCTAACCATTCACTCTTTCCTACTTATTTCCAGTGAGATCAGACGGTGGGTGTGCACCTGTGTGTGTGTGTATCTTCACCGGGCTCTTCTCCCCTTCCCTGCCAGAAGGAAAGTTTAACCTCTAAGGAATGGAGGTTATTTTTCTCTATTTCTTCCACATCCCATAGTAACTTAAACTCTGAATTTTTTTTCCCCATTGGCAATAAAAAGGAAGGTGATAAAGCTTCCTTTTACTTATGTCTGAATTTTAAATGTTTTTGAGTTTTTTAATATGAGGATACAACAATGTATACAATTGCAAAGAGGGGACCAACAAACATCTGCTTACAATTTTTCATGCAAACCTTTTTTTTTTGGGGGGGGGAACCTTTCCTAAAAAAGTTCCTAATCTTTATTGAAATTGCTGTTTAATTTTATTTGCATTACTTTACTTTCTTATGCTTAATTTTAATAACAATTTTTAAAAAACAAAAAAGTAAATATAAAGGATTTAAAAGCAACTTTAGGATAGAAAATATATCAATTGCATCTGTTTGGGTTTTTTTTTTACCTCCTGTATTTTCTACTGAAATTCGTTAAATAAAGTTCTTTCTTTTTAACTCTCTTTAAAATGGACCCAAGGAAGGCATTTAATAAACTTTTTTCTCTGGACCCCAAACCACAGATTTGATAGACTAGTAACGATCTAAAATGGATGGATTGGATCATTCTCGTATTCTCTTAAGGTTTTCTGCATTTAACCTTTGTCTGAAGGGGTGACTGTATTATCGTATGTCTGCTTTGAGTTGTGCCTGCTGTGTCTTGGATATGCTTCTGAGTGAGCACGCTTTTTGCTTTGCTTTTCAGTGTTCACTCGGTGTGTGATTATTGATATGAAATGGTGATAAAGCTTGTGTGGGAAAGAAGTCCTTGTTTCCTGTCTTTGTTGGTGCTTGCGGTTCCCTAATCTCCTAAGAGTCTTGAGATACAGACCTGTACATCACAACTAGGGGAGGGTCATTTTTATGGTGAGGAAGAGGGGGAAAGATAGCATTGAAGCAATTCCTGTCCAGATCTGCAAAGTGCAGATTGCAGTTCTCTTTCAGTGGTGTTAGGTTTATGGCCCTGTTTTTGGAACGTGCTATTAAGAGTTTGGAGACCTTTATCTTTCTCTGTTTTGTTGTAGCAGATGGAGTTGTCCTCTGGTGGTTTTGCTAGGTATGATGAATGTTGCCCTAAAATGGCTTGGTGGAAGTTTGATCTGGAAAGATTACTGTGTCTTTCAGTTTCCTAAAGAAAATGGAATTATAGCATTCAAACTGTTAAGCAAAGAAGCCCATCAGCAGATCAACAAGTGTGTACTTTTCATTGATGCTTGTGATTTTTTTAAAAAAAGATTTAGGAATAAAAACCAGAAATGATGATCAGTTTTGTCTGAAATAATATAAGTGGTAGAAATAGTCAAACCCTTTTCCCCAGCATCTAGGGAGAGATGTCTGCACAATGAAGAATTGTTCCTACTTTATAAAAGAAGAACGAAAACGAAGAAGTTATGTCGGTCTCTTGTGCTTACAGAAGCTGTTTCAAGGGACACGGTGTTGAAGTCTGATGTAGCACAAATATCTTTAGTTTTATTGCTAAAAAGACTTCTTTGGGCATGTTTCTAATATTCTAAGAGGCATTTCCCTTTTTGGCCACCCCTTTCTTCCTTTAATTTTGATGAATTTGACTAGGAGTATTTTTAGATGATTGTGTACTTCTAATAGCTCTTATGTGAATCTGTGGTTTATCTACACTGGAGTTGAAAGATGTCAGCCACCACTTAACTCCTGTATTGAAATAAATGTTTTAATGATCAATAAACTTGTTACTAAAAACAGGTAGGACATTTGAACCAAATTACTGGCATTTGAAGATAGAGGTTATTTTTTTCTTGAGTGATTCCCACTCTAAATCAGGTGGACACAACCGGGCGTAAAGTTATAGCCTGAACTGAATTTGTGGCATGACTTGCAAATTTTTATTATCCTCACCTTTCAGTTATTTGCATTTATGCTTCTTACATTAATACAGTTAATTGCAGACTGACTCGTTTTGGGATCTGACACTCCCTCTTGTATCTCCTTTATCTTTTATGTTCTAGCTTTTATGTATTTCTAGCTTTAATAGTTAGGGGCAACATCGGGAAGGAAAGTAGGAGTGTCCACAGTCTCAAGCTCCTCTTCTTACTGGTGTTGGGGAAAAGTGGTGAACCCTCATCAGAATACTAGGTGGGCTTGGTGGTGGCTGAAGTGCACTCAGGGCTTTGTGGTTACAGCCTGTGCGTATAGGATGCAGAGGAGTCTGGTTGGGGTGATTCTGGCAATACCGTGTTTCCCCGAAAATAAGACCTCGCCGAACCATCAGCTCTAATGCGTCTTTTGGAGCAAAAAGTAATATAAGACCTGGTATTATACTAATATATTACATATTATATTATATTTTATTATATTTTATATCATATTATGACCCGGTATTATATACGACCCGGTTTTACAGTAAAATAAGACCGGGTCTTATACATGTTAATTTTTGCTCCAAAAGACATATTAGAGCTGATGGTCCAGCTAGGTCTTATTTTCGGGGAAACACGGTGCCTCCACAGTGATGTGGCCAGTATACCTGCTGGAAGATTATTGACCCACAGCATCATGTTTTCCTTTTTACTGAGGTTATTAAAACGGAAACTCAGAGCTAGATTTTGGCACCCACTAATAATCATTTTTCCCAGCCTTCCCTTTTTTCATATGGTTTCCATTCTCACTCGTAGCTTTAGCTTAACACAAGTTTATTTAGTCCTTACTGTCTTCTAGGCACTGGGAAAATAATGGTGAACATGAGAGACTGGCTTTCCGTCCTCTTAATGGTTATAGTCTCTTTTGGAAGTAAGGATGTGAATCATAAATATGGACTCAGGACCCTCAGGTTTTCTTACTACTCTCTCTTTTTAAAATCTTCCTCTGTGTATTTTTATTTCTGCCTTCATTTTTTATGTTCTTTGCTTATTTTTCCTTCAATTTTTTCCTTCATTTCCTTAATGAAGTGAAGACTACCCATCTAACTTTTCTTCTTAAAGCCTCTGTGTATTGTAATTGAAGTATGCATCTTAATATTTTAAAAATATTTTATTGCATGTATATCCGTATGCACAGGTTTAAAAAACAAAAGTGGGATTCTTTTTGTGAGTTATTTTTTATGTAATGTAATTTAATATATCTTTCAATGTATGATAGATTTATTTTTCTACTTCTATTGCTACAAAGTATTTTACTATGTGGACAGACTTCTGTTACAAAAGGCTACTCTGAATATTCTTGAATATAGGCTTTCCATGTATGTACAAATTTCTCAGTAAGAGAAATTCTAAGAAATGGAATTGCTGGGTCAAAAAAATTGTGTATTTAAAAAACTGTGTATTTTAAATTTTGGTTCATGTTGCCAATTTTTCACCAAAGTTTATACTTCTGTCAACAATATAGGAAAATATTTATTCACAACTCGTGCCAGCACTATCTTTACATTTCTAGTCTGATAGTTTAAAAATGTCATAGTGTGGTTTTGATTTTCTTTCTTTTCCTTTTTTTTCAAATTGAGTTCATTTGAGCATTTTAAGAATGTTTATTGGCCATTTATGTGTATTCCTTTTTTTCAGTGATTGCTTCTTCCTGTCCTTTGGGCATGTTTTTATTGGATTCATTCATTCAGCAGCTATTTGTTGAGTACTTAGAGTGTGCTGGGCACTGCTAGTCATTGACCTTTTCTAATTGATATGTACAAGTGTTAAATGCTCATTCATTTATTCAACAAATAGTATTTATTGACTATCCAACATATACTACGCAAGTGCTAGTCTAGGCCTGGAGATGCATCAGAGAGAAAAATACGCACTCCACACACACGTTCCTGCACTTAGGGAGGTTATATTTTAATGAGTGTGAATATGTATGGGGACATATATTTATTGTAAATATTTTTTGCCAGTTTATCCTTTTTTAATTTTGTTTATAGTACTTTTTGAAATACAGTTTTGAATTTGTACGTAGTTAAATTTGTCATTCTTACTTTTTATGGCTTCTGAGTTTTATGTCCTGTTTAGAAGGGCCTACCCTGCCCTCTCCAAGATTGTTAAATATACATATATATATATATATATATATATATATATACACATTTTTCATTTTTTAAAATTTAAATCTTTGATTCATTTGGAATTACGGTGGAGGGAATGAGAGTAGAGATCTAGATTACTTTTTTGTTTATAAATATGAGAAGTATTGGTTTCTATATATTAATTTGAACTCTACTTGGTTTTTAAATTTTCAAATTGTTTCTAGTAGTTTTTCTGTGGTTCTCTTGGGTTTTCCGATTCTAAAAACAATAATTTTGCCTTTTTTAAATTTTAGATCTCTTCTTTTTAACTAATTACACTGATTAATCTTTCCAGAACAATTTTGAATAATAGTAGTTATAACAGGCGTCCTTGTCATGTTCCTAATAGTAATGAGAATGTTTTTGTGGATTTTATCTTTAACACAATGGTAGCTTTTGGTTTGAGGGAGATTAAAAAAATTATTTAAAAAAATTAAGAAATATTGCACTCTCTTCTTTTAATGTGTGTTTTCATTCATTTCCTCAACATTTATTGTGTTTCTTTTTTTTTTTTTTATTGTGTTTCTTGTATGGGTCAGAAACTGCAGTGCACTGGAAAGTGACCACTTGGCACAGACACAGGCTCTGCCCGAATTGAACTTATAGTCTAGTTGTGGGGAGACAGATACTAATCTTACGATCATGAAAAGCTGTACAGTATTTTTATTACTTTGATGCAGTGGGGATACGTTTGCTGTAGGAGTTTATAAATAGGGGGATTTTCTTAGAAGTCAGGAAAGTCTTGTTGGAAAAAGGAACCATTGATTTGTCACCTTCAAGAAGGGAAATAAAGTAGGTACACAGGAAGAACAGAGATGGCACATTTGAGGGGAAGTGTGCTGTTAGATGAGGCTGAAGAGAGAGGTTAGGCCGGACTATCAAGACGCTTCTCAAAAAAAAAAAAAAAAGATGCTTCTCATCATGTTCCTCTTTATGCTGAGGACAGTGGGAAGCCATTGAACGTTTTAAGCAGGGAGGCAGCATGATTTGATTTGGATTTCTAAAAGATCTCACTCAATAGCTATAGTGTGGAAATCGTTTTAGAGGTAGGCTTACAGGAAAAGCTGGGAGACTAACTGGGAGGCTAATGTGATAGGCCAGGCACATGAGAATGGTAGCTTGAGGTAGAGTCGTGGTTGTGGAGTTGGGAAAAGTGGTAACATAATTGTGTTTGGTTGTTTTCATAAAAGTACCTGAGATTTAGGCATTAGAAGAAGTCAGCCTATAAAAAGTCACCAAGAATAACTCACAGGATGGATGGAGCCAGGTGCAGGTGACGCTTCTGGGATAAAAATATCTAAGTGGGTCCCAGTAGTTTGTTTTATTGTTTTTATGCTTGTCCTCCATTTCTTCTAACCTTTTCCTTTTTCGTTTCCTTACCAGAAAATCTAGTCTTTTCTCATCAGATTTCTGTTCTTTATTCTTCAACATCCCTTTCATCCAGCCAACATTTATTAAACAACTCCTGTGCTGGGGAAATATAAATGGGCCCTCAAGGTCATCATAATGTGTTAGAGAAGACAGATGCATTTTCATAAAACAACACGTTCCTAAATGTAACATGCAAAATGAAGTTATTGATCCATTTGGGGGTATCTCATGGTTGGCTTTTTAGAATAGGTGAGGTCTAAATTCCGTTTTAAAAGAGAAATTGAAATTTGCCAAAGGGAGATGGGAAGGCCTGTTTTCAGACAGAGGGAATATAGCATGTGCGAGGACACGGAAATATGAAGTAGCACAATGTTTTTGCTGAAATATGGCAGTTTGATATTCCTAGATTTTGATGTTTCTGGTTGTAAATGGAGAGGGAAGTGGCAAGAGACTGGCAAGACACTCACCTTGAACTTTCTTACAGAATCATTGTATTCCAGAAAAGCATTTATGTTGATTGGGGGGTAGGAAAGGGCAGCATGAGAAATTAAGCTAGAAATACATTTAGTTTTGGGAAATCCATGACTCCATGTAAAAAGTGTCTTTTCACCTAGGCTAACAAATGAGTTGTTAGACCAAGTTTCAAGAAGGCAGATTTAATTGTACTTTTAAAAATTACCATCTTTCTGAATGCTTTGCATTCATTGTGTCATGTGTAAAGGCTTGCAGAGAATAAAAACCAAATAACGAAAGTACCTACATCATTCCTGGGAGGCAGTCAGAACTTCTAGTGGGCTCAGTGACATATAAGTGACCCAACAGGGCTCACTTGGTCCTCACCAGACTCATTTCCCCTGAGCTGCTGTTTTCTCTTCCATTAACCAGTTCTCTGTTCCTTGAAAGAAAGAAGTACTCAAGGATTGAAACATAACAGAATGTGCCTCAATGAAAGGCTGGAAATAGAATTTCATTTAACCATTCATGGTAATGTCTTTGAAATGTGACAAAGTGCATTTCTAATTCCAGGTGCGAATATTATGACCAGACTTTTGAGACAGTGATATTTGTAGTTTACAGAAGTAAGTGAGCTCTTTACCCAGGACTATGAAGGAATGAACAGATACCTTCAGAATACTATACAACTCGAGTGTAGATACCGTGATAAGACCTAGCCGGACCATCAGGTCTAATGCGTCTTTTGGAGCAAAAATTAACATAAGACTCCGTATTATATTATATTACATTATATTATATAAGACCCAGTCTTATATTAAAATAAGACCAGTTCTTACATTAATTTTTGCTCCAAAAGACACATTAGAGCTGATGGTCAGGCTAGGTCTTATTTTTGGGGACACATGGTAGAAGTAGAGCTCTAAAGGGATCAGATGGGTGATAGTTAAGTAATAGCAGATGTTCCTTTTAAAATCTGCGAACCACAGGTCTATTAAGTACAGTGCTTCTTTTGGCTGACTGTAGTCAATGGGAAACCTTTATATTTTTGCTTTATGCTTCTGAAAGAATCAAGAAGAACTATTCAGATGATGTAAAATTTGGGGACCAGTATTTTTGCTTTTTAAAGTGGATAGATTTGCATAGGAAGGAAATTCTGATTAGTGGGGTAGCAGAATAACAGTATGAAAGCACCTTGGGTATACTGAAAAGAGTGCTTATGTTAGGAATCTGAAGACAGATTTAAGTTCCCTTGTTTCCTCTATCTGTTGTGTGGCTTTGGGTAAATTGACTTCTCTGAGCCTTTCCTTTTCTGGGTGTAAATAAAAGTAGTGAGAGTATTAATACTGAGTCTATGTTAATTATTCAGAGGCTTAAATGAAATAATGTATAAGATGAAAACTCTTAATTGGTCTGTAAAAATATAACTATTGAGTCTCCCTGAGTGAGCATATTCCTTTCTGTAATGCCATTTTTAAGGCCTTTCCTTTTTGTGAAAAATCAAATAATGAGATTTCTATCTTTCCTTGTTTGTTTTTTTCCTTACCAAAACCCTAAATTCAGAATTGACTTTACCAGAATGTTCTAACGTAATCTGAGTGGAAAGATATACATTGCTATTTGCATGGAAATGTAATCCAAATCAGACTCTGCTTCACAAAGTAGTACTTCTAGAGCTTGGACAAGAGGCAGTGTGTGTGATGGAAAGATTATGGGATTTGGACTCACGTTCAAACGTGTGAACTTGGGCAAGTTCACATATTTGCAGAAGTGAACCATAGAAACCCTGCTATAGAGAAAACCATGCAGAGAATAGAAGTGTCTTCAGTTTAATTTATATTCAGAGGAGTATTTCCCGAGACTACATTCACAATCTGGTGATCGTCTTAGATAAAGTGGTTGATTTCTAGTTTTCTCTTTGTTTCTACAATAAATTGGAGACTGTGGAGTTCAGAATTTCTCTGCTGCATACGAGCCATATGACCTTGAGCAAGTTATTTAACATCTTTGTGCCCCAGTTTCCTCATCTGTAAAATGGACATAAAAACGCCTACATCAGGGTTGCCTGTAGAGGTATTTACTGATCCTAGTATGTGTTCAGTCGTGTTACTCATATTATTATTAACTGTTGGAATTATTAAGGAGAAAACAGTAAAGTTCTAATTTAGCTGATAGGAATTTGAAGATTTAGAAGAGTATCTTAAGGATGAATCCTAGTTACTGATTTTCTACTTTGTATATAAAGATTTACAGGAAAAGGTTTTTATACAATGTTTTCCCTTCTAACTCTCCTAGGTTTGCCAGCTGAAACCCTGTATGTAAATGAATCTGACACAAAAAATAACTTAATATTAGTTTTATGTAACAGAGAGACTTCATAAAGAAATGAAAACCCAAAGAAATGGTTAAACCTGAGTGTTTTTATGGGAAATGGTGGGAAAACGTGATAGGACAAAAGGGTAGTAAACTGGGGGACACTTAGCAATGCCTGTTCGGTGGGATTCCTGTTAGAGTGCCTCCTCTTTGGAGATAAGGCTGCTCCTTTCCTCTGGGTATGAGGACACCCATGAGGGTCTCATGACCTGCTTCAGGGGAGAAGGGGAAGGTCAGGGAGTCCTTCCAGTAGCTGTCGTTTCTCATTCCTTCAGCTTAAAATACTCAGTATGTTCCGGGGCCATATTTTGGAATATGAGTTCTGAACCTTGTCACCACCATTAAAATTAAAACAACTGAAATAAATGTTAGGCTCCTAATTAAAGTGTAAGCATTTGAATCATTTCTAAATGTAATAGAAATACACTTAACCTTTTTGTCAATTTGAATTTGTAAGTGGAAATACAACCCACTGATAAAAATATTTCATTAGATAAAAATACCCATTTTCATTACCTCATTTCCTAATGCTGCCATTCCCACATTTCCTAAAATGCCATTACTGTGGGATAGCTATGTGTTCTCACAAATATAAATGGATTCTACTTTGTATACATAATGTATTTATACTTTTACACACTTGAGTGAAATAATTTACTATTTTAATTTTAACGTATATAAATTTTTTTTAACTTTGATCCCTTAGAAGTTTAAAGATATTTGGTTTTTAAAATCATTAAAACTGAAGCATTTGAGAAACAATTCTTAAACAATTTGATTTTAGGGGTTTAAAAAGCATATAGGGGTCTAGAAGCATATAGGCATTACGCTTTTCCCCATTTGATCAAGAATAGGAGAAAACAGTAAAAATAATTAGAGAATAGAACATCTTATGCTTTTAGATTGTTGATTCCTCACATATAATTGAGGAAATGTTAGTAATTTATAGAAGCAAAAGTATAGAATTATGAATTAGTAAATCATCTTAGGTAACAAGATGATTTTGTGGTTTATTTAAAAATACTTCATATTTTATTACATATATTTAAAATACTGTTTATACTGATGTAAAAATACTGTATATACTGATATTAAAAATATTACATATATTTTGACTTACCAATATTTCTTGCCTTGTATTTATCTTGGACCTCCTTTCCTTACTTAATTCTAGGTTCAGTTAGAAAATAAAGCAAACCAAACAAACCAGACACACCTCACTCCACTTTGTCTTGCAGGTTTTAAATTTGTCTTATGCCTGGCCAGCTGCCTTTTCATTCTTTCAGTTTTGCAATCAACAGTGAACTGTTATTTGCACAGTAAAGATCCTAAACATTCCTGTGCTAGAAACATTCCTTGGGAACTGGGGTCCAAATGTCATTCTGTCACTCTATAGTACCTGTTTTAGCTAAATTTGTGTTGTTTCTTGTGTCATTGCATGCTTCATAAACATGTATTTACTTAGACCCTTTCCCTCCTAAATTGCTGCACTCAGATCATAGAAATGGCTACTTTGGAAGTATAGCTAGTGATACCTTTTTCTCTTACCTTCCCTGTTGTTTAAAATGTCTAATTTTATAATGACATTACTTGGGTGAGAATCTTTGAACTGCAGCATTAGCTGGTGGAATATTTTCTCAGTTATCTTTTGAAAGGGTTAGAAATACTTAAACACCTTTGGACACTCATATCCCAAATCATCTTCAAATTATTGGTTGGTTAAAATGAGTGATGAAAACAGAAAGAAACCTAATTCTGGGGGTGGGGGTGAAGAGGGTGCTTGCAGAGGAGGGAAGAAAATGTGAGGAGGGAGTGCATGTGAGGGGTGCATGGCTAGGGAGGGGGTGCCGGAGAGTGGGGAGTGTAGACCAGGCAATGAGCCATCAACACGAACTTTATCTGATGAAATTTCTTGTCACTTCTTTTTATTTAAGAGTGGGTATTAGTAAAAGCACTACTATGGCATTTTCTGTAATAATTCTTTTTTTTTTCTTTTTTTTGGCACAGGTATAACTTGTTATACCAGCTTTTCCTTTCAGTCATTAAGATTTAAATTTTGTATTTCTGGTCGTAAAACCATCTCTGTCAAGTGTAGGGAGGCTGCCGCTTTAACATCACTTCATGTCTGATTAGAAGGTTCTCTTTTGTAATTAATTTTCCTCTGAGCTCCTTGTGGAGAACAGTAGCCCACTGCAGAGAGGTTAGAATACCGTGGACTTTGGCTGTTCAGCTTTAATGATACAAGGGAATAGCAAAGCAAGAATAAATGAGGTACTTTTTGGTGAGCAAAAAATGTGAGCTGACTGTCAGTGTGAAATTGGTTCTAGGAGCAGTTAGCCAGCAGTAATAGGGCACACTTGAGTAATTGAATTTGCATAACAAGGCCCGCTGAAGAGATCTGACAGGCATAGAGATTTGTCTAGCTAGAGAGCTCCAGATGGAGGTGACCACGCAGCAGCTGGGTGGCTCGTTGCTCAGCATGGACAGCACCGCCCAGACTGGCAGCTGGGCCCTGGCGACTGCGCGGCTGTGGCAGGCCAGCTGGTGGCTTCTGACAGCCAGTGGCCCTGCAAGAGAGTCTTTTCATAATGGCCTGTCAGGGTACTGGACCTGCAGGGACCGGCAGGACAATGTCACAAGTCACCAGTGAGGGTTGTTAAGCCAAAGAAATTGTCTCAGGGAAGTAGAGGTGGTCACCACTGCAGCCACGAAGGCAACACCACCCAGAGTGAGTGATTTCCCTCCTTTTCAAAGAGGACTGGCCTTCTTCTTTTTCTTTTTTTAACACATTTGCTTGAGACAACAGTCATTATGGATTATGTTGTGTTCTTATAA
This sequence comes from Rhinolophus hipposideros, assembly GCF_964194185.1. Taxonomy (NCBI): domain Eukaryota; kingdom Metazoa; phylum Chordata; class Mammalia; order Chiroptera; family Rhinolophidae; genus Rhinolophus; species Rhinolophus hipposideros. The sequence continues at coordinate 14,042,051 of NC_138064.1, forward strand.
CCTCGAAACCAAGTCGGCCACCTTCCTCAGAGCCCATGGTGACGGTCAGTTGGGATGTAAAAGAATGTTGCTTTTCATGTTTTCCCTCTGTCTTTGCACATTTGCAACAAGGGCCTATTTGTTTTTAGGGAAATCGGTGTTATTTAAAAATTTATCTAGATTTATTGCTCATAGGGAAAAACAACATCTGTAAAGAATAAACTGCAGAGAAAATGGGCGAATGGGTATGAAGTCAGTTTGTTGAGGTTACTCCCTCACCTACATCCAGGAGGACCGCATTTGTGTGCAGGAGTTATGTAACCTTCCGTCTCCTCATGTTAGAATCAACATGGAAGGAGGCCAGCTTGGTGCTGGCTATTAATAAAGTTTACATCTGTGTTCTTAGACTGAGACTTTTGCTATCTTACAACATTTCCACTCTAAAAAGTTATGTAACTAGACAATACAACTTTTTAAGGGCAGGAGAACTCTGCTTAGAAGAGTTCTGTGAGAAGCCCCAAGTTCACTTACTTTTAGTACAACCAAATTCTAGTGAAACAAAACAGTTCATACGGAGCAGCTGGGACTTTAGGGCAGTAAGAACAGTCCAAAGGGTTGGATTTTTTAACCTTCAATTTGACAAAGATGCAAGCATCTGTTCTGAACAAAGGGAAAGGAAATATATATTCACAGCTTCATAGACGACTATTGGGTGTGTAAATTATTTCAACCAATTCAAAGAACAGTTTGTGCACCAAAAGCTTAATGTGTATGTGTACACATATTTACTTAATGTGTGTGTGTGCGCACATACATATATATATATAATTTGTCTAGTAATTCTACTTACAAGAATTTGTTGTCCCAAATTAAGAATGTATGTAAAGATTTAGCTATTAGAATTACTTTTAGCATTGTTAAGATGGTTCTCAGTGTGCCATTCATGGACCCTCAGGGAGGCCATGAGGTAAAAATTATTTTCATAATAATACTATTACGTACAAAAATATTGATGCGTAGAACTCCTGGCCTTTGGCATAAATCAAGACAGTGGCATTATGTTTTCCACTGCCACACACATGTGGTTTCACTTAAGATTATCTTTGATGAAGCAATAAAATCCTTCTTTGATTAAATCTTAACCTTTGCATACATGTTTTTCTTAATATTCTGTTTGATGAAATGGAAAGTATGCATAAAACAACTTCTACTACAATAGGTACTGTGGTCGTCTTGAGGAAAAGTACTTTTGTGATTGAGTTGCCAGCTGAACTATCTGCTTTCTTGTGGGACACTATTTAAAAGAATGACTGACAAGATATTTTACAGAAAAAAGAACACAGTGAGCCTGTTACTTCGAGGAAAGCATTTACAGTATTTGGTGCCAATGATAAAATTGGAAACTTCAAGCAAAAATAAGAATTTTTGAAAACTTGTATCTGATATTATGAGCCTGACGGCATCCTAATACTAAAGACTTTTATGAGAGTTGTGGTTCTATTAAAGACTCAGAATTTCTAATATTGTATACTGGGAATTTGGAAGCTCTGTGTGTGATGTTATGGAATTACGCCTGGGTAAAAGGTGCATTCAAAGTGCAAAATGGACAGATTTTAATGTAACAGACTAAAAACAGTTCATTGAAAACAATTTTAGATTCTGCATTGCAGCTAGCCTTTAATAAGCCACAATTTGTCAAGCTTTGGTTTAATATCAAAGAAGGATATCCACAATTGTCTGAAAAGGTTATTAAAATACTCCTCCCTTTTCCAACTATATATAGATATGAGACCAGCTTTTCTTTATATACTTCAATCAAAACAACACAGCACATACCTGCTTCTGTATTCAGTCTGGTAAGAAAATCCAACTGCTTTCTAGTAAGCCAGAATAAAAGAGATTTGCAAAATTATAAAAAGAGTGGTACCCTTCTCACTAATTTTTTGCTTTGGAAAGTCTTGTTATTTTTTTCATAAAAAATCTGTTAACATATAGTGGGGTTTATTATTATTTTTAAGTGAATTAAATAAACATTAAAAATTTTTTCTCAGTTTTAGTTAATATAGTAAATGCTGATGTCATCTACATAAGCAGAAGCTCTGGGGTGCTCGAGAATATAGACATGTTTTTTTAAACTTATTTTTCTATTACAGTTGAGCTGGTGTATTAGTTTTAGTAAACATAGTGATTAGACATTTGTATAACTTACAAGGTGATCTCACCCCAATAAGCTAGTACCCATCTGACACCCCACATAGTTATTACAATGTTATTGACTATAAATATTTAAGAACTTTTTAAAGACACTGATTTAAAATAATGGTAACTTGGAAATAAACCAGTGTCCAATAGGAGGAAATTAATAATCAAGGATTAAATTATTAGGTTGGTGCAAAAGTAATTGCAGTTTAAAAGGTTAAAAATAATTGGAAACACCACAATTACTTTTGCACCAACTATTACTTAATATGAGTCAATGATAAATATTTGACATGAAAATATTTTATAGTATTTTGTTAGGAAAAGCAGGTTATAAAACTACATACAATATGATTCCATTTTTTTAAATTTATTTTTTTATTCCATTTTTGTAAAAAAAAATAAATATATACAAGTATAATGTTTATTACAAATGTATTCTATACTACTAAGGTATTAAGCAGTTTTCTCTGGGGAAAGAAGGTTTAAAAAGTTTTAAAATGTTGTAAGAAAAAAGCGAAAAAGTTGTAAGAGGGTTAGGTTGCATCATGAGACACTGATTCTGCCTGATTCTTGATGAAGACATCTTGTTCTTTACTAGTTTTGTGATTGGCCAAGTTTTTTTTTTTTTTTTCTTTTTTTTGGCATTTAAAAAATCAGGACAATAGACTAGTTACCTCTCAGGTTTGTTGAAAGAATTAAGTGAGGTAACATACCTGAAATATAATATTGTTCAGTATACACTTGACCCTTGAACAACATGGGTTTGAACTGTGTGGGTCCACTTCTCTGCGGATTTTTTTCAATAAATGTATTGGAAAATTTTTTGGAGATTTCCTTAACTACCATAAAGCAATCGTATCGATTACACTAGGCAACCATAAAGCAATAATATTGCTCCTGCTTGTTATCAATGCATGAATTGTTATACCTGTAAATAAATAGTTCTCTATCACATTGTCTTTTTATTTTGGCTGTATAGTGTAACACATACGACATCTACAGTGTTTCGTATCATGTAAGACAATATTCAGGTAGGTACTGGCATGATTTATCTTGTAAACAGATGATGTAAACTTACCGTATTGATAAATACAGTGCAGTACTGTGAATGTGTTCTCTCTTCCTTATGATTTTCTCAATAACAATTTCTTTTCTCTACCTGTACTGTAAGAACACAGTATATAATACGTATACAAAATGTGTGTTAATTGACTGTTTATGTTCTCAGTAAGGCTTTTGGTTAATAGTAAGCTATTAATAATCATTAAGTTTTGGGGGAGTCAAAAGTTATACTCAGATTTTCACCTGTGCGGGGGTTGGCACCCGTAACCTCTGCATTTTTTAGGGGTCAACTTTATTTACTTTCCTTTAACATGTCTTTCAGCTCTAAGATTCTGTATACTAGCAGTGTATCCGTGACGGTCCGTGGCTAGTAAAGCTTCCCTTGAAATCAAAATAAGTGTCCTTTGAAAACAAGAAGAGTATATCATGTGCATCATCTCACTTCTGTGCAAAAGTTATGTGGGATAATAGCTGTAATAGAAAAAAATTAAATACCATCATACACATGCCTTTTTGTAAAGATAGGTAAACTAATATTTAATGAGCTGCAATTATGTAACAAGTCCTCAGTCAGGTTCCTTTGTAAAAATAGCCGGATGCTTTACAGACATTATCTCATTTAGTCCTCACAACAACCCTATGAAGTAAGTACATTTTACTGATATCGAAATGGTCGAACAAAGAGGTTAGGAAACATGTCCTAGTCATTTGTGGAGGTGGAGTAAACGCAACCTGGCTGACTCTAAGGTCTGTGCTTATTACCCATATAATATACTACCTCTGATTAAACAGAAATGAAAACCACCAAATGAACACAAGGAAAAGCTAGCCCAGCTCCTCACTCTGGGAGACGAGATGGATGGATGGATTCTGAGGTGGGGAAAACCTGGATTAAGGTTCATGAATTTGAAGATCTCTGGGAGACCTAAAGACTCATTCCCTAGTGTTCAATTAAATAGAAGCAACATATATAAAACAGTGCTTGATACATTATAATCATTCTGTAAAGGGAAGTGAATGATTATAACTCTATGACCAAGCCAGAAGTTTGAGTTCCTGTTCATAAAATGGGGGGTTGGGGGCGGAAATCACTGTAATCCCTTACTTGAAACTTTTGGAGCCATGTGAGTTTTGTTGTCACTTCCTTTCCTACCCAGTTTATGTTCCGTGGTACATGATTCTACATAATCAGCTCCCTTGATGCCCTCTCCCTCTGTTGAATTTAACCCCCGTCCCTGGTCACATCCCACTGTTCATTTGCCTCGTCCGGCCCTGGACTAACTGAACATGGTTGGCGGCAGTGGATGATCATGTTGGCCTGTTTCACTTTCAAATTAATGATCTAATCTCAGGTGAGCCTTGAAACTGCTTGACAGCTCTTCGTTTCTTTAGTTCATTCACCCTTTCCGTCACCTGGACAATTATTTCATACTTCCTTTCTTCAAACTTCTAGTACCTTCCCCTAATGTCAGCTGATGATTTTTCTTCCTACTTTCACGGCAAAAATAGATAGTCATGAAAGAACTTCCATATAATTCTACCCCCACATTTGCTAACCTACATCCATTTACCTGCATTCATCTGCCTTCCCTCCTGTCACGGGACGAACCCTCAGGGGTCTATCTAAAGCTAACCTTTCCACTTCTGCTCTGGTTTCTACCTATCTTTTTCCCCCAATTAATACAAGCTCTAAGAGTTGTTCCTCATATGCAGTTGGGGTTAAGAACCACTCTGTTAGAATGTAAGCTCCCTGAGAGCAGAGATTTGTTCTGCTTTGTTCGCTGCTGTATTCTTAGTGCCTAAATCAGGCCCTACACGTGGTAGGCACCCAGGCTTGTGTTGAATCGATAGATAAGTGAATGGATGAATGAATTTTTCTAGAAAGAGAAGATATAAATGACAGTATAAGCTCTGAAGAGCACAAAACACCTAAGAAATCATCTTTCCCTATGTTTTGTAATCAAATTGGAAGCTAAAATCTGTTCACCAAAAAATTGGTTTAAAGAGTTTTCTACTGAATTCTTACAAATATGCTCATCTGAACATTTTCCCTGGAATTTTATGCAGATAATCCAATCCTAGTTTCCTTGATATTCTTTGGTTACTAGGAGCTGCAATTTTTCTGATTTCCATGTGCTCAGGCTTTTCATATTGATTTCATTGGTGGCAGTTTCCCAAATGAGTGGATCTACAAATCCAACGATGCTTTGTATTCAACACTGTTATTCAGAAGACCTGGGTTCAAATGCCTGTTCCATCACTTTTTCTCATCTACTAATGACGCAGGGGATAGTGATTTTTATATTGAGCAATGTCTGTTATGGTCTTACTGTAATTGATTGCATTTCTGTCATTAAAATCAGACCAAGAGTGTTTATTTTCTTGACACCTGTTTCATTAAAAGTCATAGGAAAAACAGTCACATACATTTTAATTTGGTTTTATCTCTTTTCCCCAAATCCTAATTTATAGAAATGTGGCTATTCAAATAGACTCCTGTGTATTTTGAAAATGTACATGTGCAATATACATGCAGTGTGGTTTTAGTATGGAAATAATCATGGATTTTCATGGGCATGGCAGTGTGTTTTAGAAACAGTCTATGGATACTACTTCTGTGTTTTCTTACTAATGTGAGTCAAATAGTATTAGGATAAAGATACCTAGCTTCTTTTTTAGGTGATTGAGTTTTTATTTGTAAAACAACCTTAAAATAGAACTTGGCTCGGTAATTTCTATACAGGATGCCCTGGTAGATACACTAGAACAAATAGCATTAGTGTGGTCAGTCATTTAAATACTTGGGAAGCTATTACCAGGGCAATCTCAGAACTACTGGGGACAGAAAGCATATATGTAAACATAATTCTAAAAATGGAGATACAGATGGACTCAGCAATATAATAATGTAAATTAAAGAAAAATTATTCAGTGTGTAGAAATTTGACTCATGTTTTAAGAACATATGTTTTATAAATCAAAATGCCAGGATTTGTGTCCATTGGTCTTTGGGTCAGAATTTTTCCTCCCTTACCTCCTGCCTTCTTAAAAGACCCAGTAAAATAAATTTACGAAACATTTCTAAATAACAAGTATATATAGATTCCAGTTATATGTGAACCAGTGCTCTGCTATCTAATTATTCGTTCTATTTTTTATTTCAATTTATAGGTTCCCCCCCAAAATACTTTTCCTTTATGGCTGAACCATTTACCCACACCTATATACCTTTAGCATAAATCTCCTGAGAACAGAGACATTCTCCTATATAGCTCCAAGACTACTATCACACCCAAGAATTCTGAAATTGATTCAGTGTAATCTAATAAATAGCCCATATTCAAGTTTTCTCAATAGTTCCCCAAATAACTGGGCTTTTTTTCTTTTCTTTGATCCAGTGTCTAACAAACGTTCATGCATTACATTTGGTGGTCATGTTTCTTCAGCCTTTAGAGCAGTTCACATACTCTTCCTTAAAAAAAAAAAAAGTCTTTCATGATATTGACATTTTTTTGGAGTCCAGATCAGTTGTGTTATGGAATTTTCCTCATTCTGGATTTGTCTGATTGTTTCCTTAATACTGCGTTTCCCCGAAAATAAGACCTAGCTGGACCATCGGCTCTAATGCGTCTTTTGGAGCAAAAAGTAATATAAGACCCGGTATTATATCATATATCATATCATATCATATCAAGTCTTATAGTAAAATAAGACCAGGTCTTATATTAATTTTTGCTTTGAAAGACACATTAGAGCTGATGGTCCAGCTAGGCCTGATTTTCAGGGAAACATGGTATTGGTTTCAGGTTAAACTTTTTTGGTTACCATACAGATCCTGATTTTTTTTTTTAAGGCTGGCATAGAGAATCTTGTTCTGCCTATTTTCAGATGCTTTTTTTAGAGTCTGAACCTCTAAACCAGGTACAAAGAAGCAGCGGTTGATTTCTCTTTTTGTAGATACTAAAAACCTAGCTGAGTGTAATGATAAAAATTTGGTTCTGTTTTTAGTAAAAATCAGCTGTCCAATTTTTGATCTAATGAGCCTTTCTGAAACCTGATGATAGGATGTGTGCTTTCTATTATCTCATAGGATAAAACGACAGCATTAAATCTCTTTTGAAATGCCAGGCTTTCAGCTTTATATCCAATCAGAAATGGCCCATTGTATAAAACAGAAACATGCTGAACTGCAAGTGGATATACTACAATTACACCGAGAAAATGAAATATTTCATACCAGCCTTCTTATGCCTAGGCTCACGGGAAGAAATGTGACGTTTCAAAATCAGTATTTTTAGATCCTTCTGATATTATCTCTGCTTATTTTTAAAACTCGTGTATAAGAAATGAGTTGAACAGTGAACTTTGTTACTTTGTTACTCAAATGGTATCTCACTCTAACCGTAGTGTGCTGAGAAAATAAAGCAAATACTTTAAATAACATATTGAACTTACAAAATCATGTCTCCAAAAAAAGGTTTCCTTTGTTGTAACAAATGTTTATATTTAAGTATTACCTTCAGCTCTTACCTTTTCAGAATCCTACCAACTCTCTCACTTAGCAAAATGTGAATACCAAATTCTCTAAAAATACTATTTTTATTAAAAGATTTGGGTTTTATATTTTCATACTAAAGAATAGTAGATGTTAATAATAGTGGGGAGTATTTTTTTTTTTTTTTGAGGTCAGCAGTGTTTCGATTAATCAGGTTGACATTTCTTGCTGGTGGGTCATGAACTGTTGATAATAGCATTAAATGGTGATTTGGTTCTTGCAGAAGGTATAACTCATTATCCAGCTACTATATTAAATCATCCTGGAAAACAATTGGCACCCCACAGCTTGTGTTCTGTAGAAATAGTACATGAGGAGGTATATGTGTTTCTTTTGTTTACGTCTTAAATTTGTTGGAGGCTCAGACACGTTATGTAAGGAAGCCGCAGAAGTGCTAGTACTTTGGAGAACGAGAATCGACACCTTGACTGATTTCGGGGGATGAAGGGACATATAATTCTTTCAATAACGTACTCAAAATCTCCTCTTCATACTGTGAGCCTTTCTGAAACCTTGTTTTAACTAGTAGTATATATAGCTCAGTAACAAGTAATAAAAGCAAGTTTACAGATTTGTAAATTGGGTATAATTTTAAATTACTACTATAGGCATATGGATACTTTAAAAAGTATGTATTCAGTTTAAGGGAGAGATGATGCTTGGAAAGTTCATTTATGTTCTATAGAAGTTGATTTCTTAAAAAGCATCATTGTTACAAAAACCTCTTCAAGAAAACTTTAAGAAATGATTTAGATTTTGTTTTACAGTTGCTAATCAGTTGCCATTTAAGATGAAACCTCAGTATGGGATATGCAGTGAATCCGAAGTTACTAGTATCTGAATTTTAAATTAAAATGTGTTTTCGTCCCTGTGTGTATAGGCAGTGAACAAATAATAGCACGACTTTCGTATTAATGTTGATTTAGTTTCTGATTGGATAGTACAGAATGAATGAAGTCAGTTTCCAAGTACTAATAAAGTACTCCATACACCCAGCTCAGGGTCTTAACAGATAGGTGCTGCTGCGATTTGTTAATGATTATGTGACACTTGGGCAGGAGCAAGAGAGCTTTTTAGCACTTTGAATTTGTCACACAGAATGCGTTTTAAGGAGGGAAGAATAGGTAAAAGAAATATTTCCCTTTTTAGGGAAAAGGAATATTAACATTTTCAAAATAACAACCTTATTTAGGGTACATGGGTTCTTGAAATCTGTGCTCTTTCGGAGAAACAACACAGCATTAGAAAAGTATGGGCCACTAGAGGTCACTGTTTAGTAATCAACTTTTAATGAACCAGAACAGTCAGAAAAGGCAATAAATTACAGTGTGGATTTTTCTAATTATGAATTCATACTTAATCATTCAATGACAAGTTAACTATGGCAGTGGTTCTATGTACTTTGCGTATGTGGTTATGCTAATATATTATTATATTTCTCAGATGCTGGTCCTTCATCATTAGAGTAGTACGTTGCCAAAGGCTTTGCTATGTAGTCTTAATTACTAATTATGAGATGTAATTAACTTTGTTACCACCTCTACCCCTTTCATGGACCAAAAGCTCTTTTGAAAATAAAGTTTCACTGTAAATGAAAGTTGTTACATGTATGTGGCCACAGGGGTAATGTTTCTGATGCATTCCTTCCTCTTCTTGTCTCAAGTCTTCATGCTTCATTCTTGGTTTCTTTTTCCCACCCCAGCTCTCTGCGGTCTCACCTGGTTTCTTTCCTCTCTCCTTCTCCACTTTAATGTGAAGCAGCCGCTTTATTTCCTAAGTGACTGAATATTTCTTCTTAAGCTTTCCAGCCTTAATTCATGGAATAGTAGTGGGTGACTCTTGCTGCATATCTCGAAGGCACCTTGGCCGAGCCAAGCAGCCGAGGGAAGGTTGTACGGGTGCATGCAAGTGCCCTCCTGCTGCTGCCATCACCTCTGCTGCGAGCATATGGCTCTCCTCAGCCTGCCCAGAGTCCACTCAAGAGAAGGCTGATTTCCCACTCGGGTGATAAACATGTTTTCTTCCCGAAAGACTAAGCTGGTTGCCCAAGTAAGGCCTCCGAATCATAGGTTAAAAACTGAAGACGTGCACATGTTTCCTTGTCTTGATAACAGTCCTGTGCATGTGCTCAGAAAGCAGGTATGTGGTTCGGCATATTGCTGCTCAGACCTCTGCTGCTTCTTGCTTTGCTACCCTTGCTGCTAGGCTGCTTCTGTGTGCTTACACCACTCAGTGTTCTGAGGTTTGCTTCCGACCTCGGTGTACAAGGCACCCCGCTGATACGTTGTTCACCCCGGCCAGCCCCGCCTTCTCAGCCTGCCATTCAAGGTCCCCCGCCGTCTGGATCTAACTTTCTTACTACGTCTCCACATGCCTTAACTCTAGTCACATCGAACCATTTACCGCTTCTTTAATGTGTGCCTCATTTACTCAAGTCTCTGGTTCTTGTTTATGCTTTTCTGATACTGGGATTTTAACGTCTTGCTCATTTTTTATCTGTCAAACTATAAGCCCAACATAGGTGCCAGCTCCTGTGATATGCTCCTTAGGTACAGGTGATCCGTCCTGTACCCTTGCACGCAGGGTCCTTAGCTTCCCGCCTCGCACTGTAATGGTTTGTGTACCTGTGGTCTCTCTTCAACTACACTGCAAATCAGTCGAGTCCAGGGATTTTGGCAAATGAATTAAAAGTACTAACATTCCCAACAAAAAACCTAATTGGCAGGGTGTCTAGCTTTATAAATTTATTCTGGGAAAATTAAAATAATTTTATAATGCTAAAGTCTGTGATATTAGGGAGGGTGGTGGGATATCCTTAGCCGGAAATCTTTTTCATAAAACATAGGCCTTTGTCCATTTAAGTGAGTTCTATCTGAACACACAAGGAGTCAACTTGTCCTTCTTGATTATCTGCTTTGTAATATCAGTGGGAGTACAAACAGTTCTTTAGTAAATCTCCTAAGTGAGAGGAACATGTATTTTATACTTTGAAATGTCCCTCCTCTTATTTGCATAGCTCTATTTTGAAGAAAATTTGAAAAATATCCTTTTGCTTGTAATAGCTACACATTTCTTGTTTTTATAAAAATAAAAAGAAAGGAGGATATGTGGATTTTAAACTTGAGCTATATTTTTTTTATCTGTTTTTCAGTTATTACTTCCAGTGGCTGGAAACAGCATATGGATTCCATATTATTAGAGGAAGAAGTGTACATAACCAGTTCTTTTTTCCCTCCCAGAGGAGCAATAACAAAAGTTTCAGATGCCTGAACTTATATATGCACTTTATTATCATAGAAACTAAATTGCAGGGTTTGGGTTTGTTTATAAATCAAGCCTGTAGAGTTACCTGTTTGAATTGGACATGTACGTTTCCTTGGAAACATTTTAAAATGTATTTAGGTCTCTATTTTCAATCTCAGATATATTTAACCCAGAATATTCCTAAATTATAATACTATCAGTACCATGTTTCTGCGGGGAATGATTTCAGTGCTCCGACTTGGGATGCCAGACCTTCCTACCCTTAGTAGGAGAAAATACACCTACTGCTTCTTTTTCCTCCTTTTAAGTTGTGGAATCTAAATTTTCTGATGGCGATTCACCTACTCTTCCAAAATTTCAACTATCTCATCTCTGTAGAGTTTTCCTAATTCTGTATTCTCATCATAGACATTTCTGCTTTCTAGACCTGCATTTTATATCTATTGGACCCCTTAGGTCAATCTAATTTTTTAAGTCAAGTTCATTTTTTCTGTAAAACCAGTTTTTCCTCTTGGTTCCCTAATTATAGTGTACTACAATTTCAAATTTTCTAATCTTCTAGGTTTAAACTCTGAGAGCAGCACTGTCGAATAGAAATATAAGCCACATAAGTAATTTAAAATGTTCTAGTTGCCACATTAAAAAAGTAATAAGGAAGACGGGAACATAATTTTAATAGTGTTTCATTTAATCCAATGTATCTAAATTATAATTTCTACAAGCAATCAATGTAAAAATTATTGAGATATTTTTATATCCCTTTTTTAGATAGTATTTTGAAATCTGGTGTGAATGTTATACCTAAAGAACATCTCAGTTTGAACTAACTATATTGCAAGTACTCAGCAGTCACATACAGCTAGTAGCTACTGTACTGGACAGCTGATAGTCATACAGTCTGCGGCTATATTTCTCTCTGATCAGCTGGTAACATTGTGATTCTTCATTGTCTGCCAAAGTTCCTTTAATGTTTCCATGGAAATTTACAGGTGTTCTTCCTTCCCTTTCTTCTCCTCCATTCCTGTTAGAATAATACGTAGAATAATACATAGAATAATACCAGGGATGCCAAAAAAATGTATACACATGACTTGTATTCATCTTTTGTTACAGGTATATATTGAGTATTACAATTTTAATACAGTTTTTTCCTTTCTTAAAATGTGTATACATTTTTTGGCACCCTCTGTATGTGTGTGTGTGTGTGTGTGTGCATATATATATAAAATCAGTAATATATATGACTGCATATGAGTAACATATATAGTCGTATATAACCTAATATATGAACTATATATATTTTTCAGTTACTGTGCTGGAATAAGTCATAGCCCTTGTTCCTAAGGAATTCATACTCTAGTGAGATGGGTTTGAGAAAAGATTCTGCTTTACAGTGCAGATCGGTAATTGCCATAACAGAGGTATAAACAAGTTCAATGATAAATTGATGCTATAGTTTGAGTTATTGCATTTATGGAATCTGACTTTTAGGCCAGTTGCTTTCCTGAATTGATAGGTGTTAACCATGTGTTGTGACCTTAGGTGGGGACATTTCAAGAAAAAGAGATTTCAAGGTTTGGAATGGAAAAAGGGTATGGTGTATTTGAAGATTAAGTGAGAGTCAATGTGTTTGGAGTTTTACTTATTCTGGGTTCAGTTTCTTACTATTTTCTGAACAGAGCCCATACATTTATACTTTTATGTATTTGTTTTTGCAGTTTACTTCACCTGGAGTTTCTTTCTCTGCCCCAGGTCCTTCCCTGCCAGCATATCATAACCTTAATAATCTATCATGGCCCATATTGGATCTGATCTTTTTAGTGAAGGCTCTCCTACTCTCTTTTCCTAGTTTCATTCCACAAAGGAATGTGATGTTTACCTCCTTTGATTTTGAACATTTTACTACCTTTTGTATGGCAATTAATTTTCTTTGTATTATAGTTAATTTTTATTAACTTTAGACAAGTGCAGTAACTCTTGTCTGGATCACAAAACTTAATCTGAGCAAGAATCGGGTCTTTATTTTTGTATACTCTGAAGAGACAAGAGTGAGTTCCTTGCATATAGGAGATACTCAGTAAATATTTGGTTTGTGTATAGTAAATATTTTAATGAGATGTATAAAACCAAAAAAAGCACAAAATTAAAGTGATCTGGAGATTTCAAGTACCTAATGTTTCCTTTAAGATTAATTTCAGGGAAAGTATTCATAAACTTGATTGACTGCTGTATCTAGTTGGATGAAATTTCTTGATTTTACTTGTAAAATTAGATGCCATAAAAAGAACATTCTGCTGTAAATGTTTAGTGTAATACAGGTGCTAATGGTAAAGATGAAACTTGTTTTATTATTGGAAAAGAGTTAAGGATATCCTGGTATAAAAGTAAAATGGAAATCAATCTTCCTTTGACAATGAAGAAACGCATTTTGTTTCTTTACATAGACATCTACTGGATTTGACAATGTGTTAGATTAGGTATGTTAAAGTACCCTGCTGTCATACAACACTCAGGTGCTGGATAAATTAGGAAAAAAAAAAGAATAAAAAACCATACTTTTAAATGCATATCAGATTCCTCAGAAAATAAGGAAAAACCTTAATGACCAAATAATTGAATAGTAACCTGAAATCAGAGTGATAAACCCAGAATCTCTGGCTGCCCTGGAGACAAATTTAAATTCAGGGGCTTTGGGGATTAATATTTATGGATGAAAAATCATGGGGGTAATGGGAAACTAGGCCTTTTGCTCACACAAAGTGAGAAATCTGACCTCTGCCTCCCATTGTTCTTCCCCCCAAAAGCACAAATACCCAGAGGCCATACCCTTGGGTGGGGGGGTGGCCTGTGGATAATCTTCCGGTTGGTAAACTAATCAGGAAATCTGTCTATGTTGGTTATAGGTTGGGACATAAAATCGTCCCCTGAATTTTTGTAACAGTAGAGTTGATCTCGTGGGTACAGAGTTCAAATTTAAACAACTCACCCAATTGGGAAAATATCCAAATAATAAATATGAGGGCTTCTGAGTTGGTAGGTCTGATAGGGCCTGTAACCTACAGAATGAATAAAAATCCTCTCTGGAGAAAATCATCCTCAATCCAGGACTGTCAGAATTCACAAATATTAAACTGTAAATATGAGCTCACAAAATAAATCTGGACACGTAAGAAGAAAAGTCACCAGAGCAAGAGTCAGCAGGAACAAATTTAACCCCTAAGAACTACAGATACTGAAACTCCCAAAACAGAATATAAAATGACTATACATGAAACATTTAAAGAAATAAAAGATGGACTTGAATATAAATGAACAAGGAACAATAGAATATCAGAAAGGACCGATCAAATTGGGGGGAAATATTACAGAATTTTAAAAGTCAGCAGATGACTTAAATGGCATATGGGAGCTGAAGAAAGAATTAGTAATTAGGAAGAGAGATCTAAAGAAATAATCCAATGTAGTACAGAAAGACTGGGAGGTGGGAAATGTGAAAGAAAGGTTAAGAGACATGGATACATGGCTAGAAAGAAAAAGTCAAACATGCATCTGATTGGAGTTCCAGATGGAATTGAGGGAAATGGTCAACAAGATAAAACAGATAGAAAGAAAAGACAGATCACCTACAAAAGAACAACAGACTGATACCAGACTCCCCCCATCCCATCCCCAGCATAAGTAAGGTATAATTTGTGTACAATAAAATTCACCCATTTTATGTTTAGAGATTGATGAGTTTGGACAACCATGTATAGTCACATAACCATCATCAAAATTAAACACAGAATATTTCGCCCACCCCAAAGAGTTCCCTCATGCCCCTTTGTAGTCACTCCCTTCCCCCAGCCCTAGGTAATCACTGATTTGCTTTCTATTATTATAGTTTTGTCTATTCTAGAATATCATGTAACAATCATGTAAGTATTCATGTAGGATTCATACAATAATATAGTTTTTCGTGTGAATTGTAGACTTCTTAAAAAACAACAATGGAAGCCAGAAGACAGTGGGACACTATTATCACAGTAGTGACAGATAACTTGTCAAGTTAGAATATTCAGGAACTTTTGTTCAAGAATGTTGGGTAGGTTCCATTTCTGGTTAAGATGGAGTAAAAACACTGTCCTTTCTCTCCTACTGACTGTAATAAAAAACTTAGGACAGAATGAGTGGAGCAACTATTTGAGAACTCTGAAAAGTAAATGATAGCAGGTACGCTGGAGAAGGAAAATAGAACCTGAGGTACTAAAACTCTGCCAGCAAATTTCCTGAAGCCCCATCCTCCCACCCCTTTTTATGTCCCACCTTGGATTCAAAAGTAGCATGAATTCTGGAACTGTGCATGGGTTCCAAAAAAAAAAAAAAAAACAAGAGAAGGGAACTTTCTAGTCCAAGGAGCAGGAAGAGGGGCCCTATGAGACAGAGAGAGTGGGGGGAATTCTTTTACTTTCTCCCAGCTCTGTCACAAGGCAAGCCTTACTCTAAATTGTGATTTTTGTGGCGACAGTGGCAGCCATACAGACACTTAAAAATCTTAGGGAAGGGAATCCTTCTCTTGACCAGAGGAACTACGGTCCAAAGAGTGTGGAGGAATCTCTCTTGCTTTTTACTTTTTTGATTCTTCTGCTGGTTGGTCCCAGAGACTGACCTAGTTGTAGGAATTGTGAAACTTTGTAACTAGAGGATTGGAAGTGAGGGTACTAGCATGTTGGGAGGCGGTTCACAGATAGAAGAGAACTCAAGAAAGGGATCCCATAATGTTGTGTGCACTGTTGGGTTCATCCGAGAGCCAAACAGCATGGCTCTCACCCTAAACAGCATATCAAAGCCTTTAACAATGTAACTATCGGGTAGACGACCTCCTGAGTATCAGACTGGCCCATGGCTACTGCACATGTAGGACAGATTCCAATACTTTGAAAACTGAACTGATGTTGGAACCACAGCCCACAAAAGGCAGGTTGCAGTTTATAACTTGACCCTAACCTGGTCAATTGCGTGATAAAACAAACACAAAAACCAAAACATAATATTCTTCATAGAATTTGAACAAGACCCAGAGTCTCATAACATACAATATTCCAGATGTCTGTGATATGATGAAAAATTACTTGACATGGAAAGATCCAGGAAAGTCTGATAAATTCTCAAGTGAAAAGACAATCAAGATGCCAATCCTGAGATTACCCAGATGTTTTATATCAAGCAGTGACTTTAAAACAGTTATTATAACCATGTTCCAAGAAGTAAAGAAATAGAAGCTATAAAAAAGAACCAAATTGAAATCTTATAACTGAAAAGTACAATAACCAGCAATTTGAAAAAAGTCACTGGATGTGTTCAGAAGTGGAGTGGATATGACAAAGGAAAGAGTCAGTGAATATGAAGATAGAAATGGCACGAATAGAAATTATCCATTCTGAAAAACAGAGGAAAAAAAGGACTTTTAAAAAAACGAACTGAGCCTTGGCTCCTGTGAGGTAACATAAAAAAGCCTAACATATGTGCCATTGGAGTTCCAAAAGGAGATGAGAGAGTGTGGTGCAGAAAAAAACATTTGAAGAAAAAGTGAATGCTCCCCAATTTTGACGAAAGACAAATGTATAAATCCAACAAGCTCAGCGAGACTGAAACAGAACAAACTCAAAGAAATGCATGCTATATATACCATGATCAAACTGCTGAAAACCAGAGAAAATGAAAGAAATCTTGAAAGCAGCTAGAGAAAAAGGATGCATTATAAGGGAACAAGGATTGAATGGCTTCAGAGAAGCCATGAAGCCCAGAAGGCAGGGGAACAATATTTTTAGAGTGCTGAAACTAGAATTCTATCTATGGCAAAATATTCTTCATGAATGAAAGTAAAATAGAGTCATTCTAAGCTAAAGGAAAACTAAAAAACTTTATCCTCAGACCTGCTCTAAAAACATCATGTACTGCACCTAACAACTTTAAAAATGTATAAAACAAAAAGTCTAGAACCACAAGGAGAAATTGATAAAGGTCCACCATCATAGTGGGGTATTTCAGGATACTTCTCTTAAGCAATCAATCAAACAACACCAAAAAGTAATAAGAAGATAGATTTGAATAACACAATTAGCAAGCTTCATCAGGAGGACATATATATTAATAGAATCTTATACCCAATAATCAAAGAAGAAATGTATTTCTCAAGACATATGGAAAAAGTATTAAACATTGACCACACAAAGGACCATAAATCTAGTCTATATATTACTAGGGGTGCCAAAAAAATGTATACACATGACATGTATTCATCTTTTGTTACCGGTATATGTTGAGTATTACAATTTTAATAGTCTTTTCCTTTCTTAAAATGTGTATTCATTTTTTTTGGCACCCTCTGTATATACCTTATAGATTTCGTTCTCTAACTGCACTGTAATTTACTTAGATATCAATAGCAAAAATATCATTAAAACCTTTTATACATTGGGAATCTAAAATCACATTTCTAAAGAATTCATATTCCATTTGTGGATGTCTTCTTGAGCAAGTGAAACAAAAGAAAAAATAAACAAATGGGACTATGTCAAACTAAAAAGATTTTGTACAGCAAAAGAAACTATCAACAAAGCAAAGCAAACTACGAATGGGTGAAGATATTCACCAATGATACATCTGGTAAGGGGTTAATATCCAAAATATATAAGGAACTCATATAACTAAATACCAAAAAGACAAACAGATTAGAAAATGAGCAGAGGACCTGAATAGACATTTCTTCAAAGAGGACACACAGATGGCCAATAGACATATGAAAAGATACTCAATGCGAATTAAAACCACAGTGAGATACTACCTCACACCTGTCAGAATGCCTGTCATCAAAAAATCAACAAACAGGGCCACCAGGTGGCTTGGGCGGTTGGAGCTCCATGCTCCTGGCTCCGAGGGCTGCCGGTTTGGTTCCCGCATGGGCCGGTGGGCTTTCGGCCGGGCCGCAGGGTTGCCAGTTCAATTCCTCAACTCCTGCAGGGGATGGTGGGCTCCGCCCCCTGCAAGTAGAATTGGGCACAGCTCCTTGGGCTGGGCTGCCTCCCGGATGGCTCAGTTGGTTGGAGTGCGGGCTCTCAACAGCAAGGTTGCCAGTTCGATTCCTCGACTCCCGTGGGGGATGGTGGGTACTTCCTACAAGTGGAATCATACATTTGTCTTTTTGTGACTTACTTAGCATGATGTCCTCAAGATTCGTCCATGTTGTAGCATGTGTTAGGATTTCCTTTTTAAAGCTAAATAGTATTCCATCGTATGTATATATCATATTTTCTTCATCAGTGTACACTTTGGTTGCTTCCACCTTTTGGATATTGTGAATAATTCCTGTGAACATTGGTGTACAGATATCTCTTCAGGGCCCTGCTTTCAATTCTTTTGGGTATTTACCCAGAAGTAGAATGGCTAGATCATATTTATATATAAATATATACACAAATTCTTATTTTTAATTTTTTGAGGAACTACCATACTGTTTTCCATAGAGGCTGCACCATTTTACGTTCCCAACAGTGAACAAGGATTCCAATTTCTCACATTCTTGCCAACACTTGTTATATTTTCTATTGTTTTATAGTAGCCATATGGGTGAGGTTTCTTTTGGTATTCTTACAGAATAAATTCTGATTCCTATATTGAGCCATAGTCTAGACTTGGAGTGACCAGTTGACTGTTGTCTTTGACTCGGCGTACTGAACAAGTTGTAGCTGCTGGCTGTGTGTATAGTCAGAATGTAGGTTGTATTAGGGGTGAAGAGGGAGAAGGCTGTCATGGGGCTTATTCTTTACTTTCCAAAAAAGGGACAGGAAATAT